>NC_091499.1:834571-1178587 GCF_947461875.1 Haliaeetus albicilla | reverse complement strand
AACTTCCATGATGCAGGGTTAGACTTTATAATGAAGTGTTGGTTGTCATATTTAAGGCTGTTCTGAGGCAAGGTTCTGTGAAATTAATTATATTTTAATTGCTCAGACTCACAAAATTTCTTCTCATATGCACTATCTGTTTTACACTTCAAACTCAGTATATCATTGAATCAAAGAATAATCACCACAGCATTACCACAGTCAAAGCAAAATTTAGCTAATTAAGGTGCTTAGGACTCATTGCAAAGAAAAGCTTGCTGTTGTTTTAAGTCCTACTTTCATTTTAAAAAGTGTAAAAGCAATTCCATCTCTTTGTTTGCAAAGAAATCCATAAAGATGTAACCAAGCACAGTCAACCCTGTCCAACCCTGTTGAAAGCACAGAGTAATTCTCCAACCTGTGAACTTCCTCATACACGTTCATGGGCTATTAATGATGAACCATATTGCAACAGAAGAAGGAAACCCAACTCACATTACCCAGTTTGCAGTAGCTCCATGGGAATTTTACTGCTTGACTGATGTAGTAGCAACAAGCTTGGCTTCAGCACACAAGAGCCAAGTCTGCCCAGCATGCCTAAAAACAAAACTGGTGGTGCAGAGAAAGGAAAAGAAGGAATGAGTACTTGTGAGTCTTTACCAGGAAAATAATTTGCTTTCTGTGTCTCGCTTCTACAGCTACCTACTATTGTGTGAGACAGAGCAGAGGGTCATATTTACAGGTGGGTATATAAAAGTTTAGCCATTGTCTTTTGCTTTGAAAATCATCCTTGCACAGGCTTGCAGTGAGAGTTAAACAGAGCGTGCTGGACAAATGCACAGAGATTTGCTCCAGTGTCCTTTTTTCCCCTATAGAAAGTATTTAGGAAAACAGATAGAAAACCCCCAACTTTTATCTCGGAAAATCAGTCTTGCTGCACAAATGACCAATTGCCTGTGATTCTAAGAGTTATGAAGTGATTGTTAAAGAAAGAATAGTAAGTGTATTTATGTAAACTACTGGAGAGCTCAGAAAGTACAAGGCTTGAGTTTGAACAGCACACAAACCAGTAACACTTTATTCTTGTGAAACCACTATTCAGTTTTGACAAAAAGAAGTCAGGCCGTTGCTTTCGTATCATACTCAAAATGGAATAGTGCCCCAGATTCATACTTCCATGCTTCTCTGACCTGGCTCAAATAGGACTGCCAAAAGCAGAACTACCATTAACGGTTACTGGAGCAACTGGTCTGAAATTTCCATTAGAAATACCAAAGTTGCTTCAGTTTTAAAAGATCTGGAAAAAAACACAAAACAAAGCAGTGCAGTTCCATTTCTCATACACATTATTGTCATCAGTGGTATCTGCAGCAAATGAGGGGGTAGGGAAGCTTTTTTATCTTTGTCACTAGGCTCTGCCCATGCTTATTTGATTGTTATGACATTACTTTGTTGGTAACTACTGAAGACTTGTAACCTGCAAGAATCAAGTTTGGTCCAGAAAGCAGTAATTCATTCAAATAAGTAATTTTGGAAGCAGTCAGCAAAAAAATTCAGTTATAGTTTGACATCTGCTCAATTCCTGCTGTCAGTGCAATGGCACAGGAAAGATCTTGATGATAAACTAAAATAAAAAATGCTGATTCTCACAAAAACATCCCCAAACCACTGAGATCTGAGGGAATGAGAGAAATTGGGAATTGCATGTTCTCAGACTGTGGAAGCTTGAGGATAAGCAAGACCTGCCTGAAGCAGCAAAATACACATTGAGAATTTCAGTCCTGCAAAACAAGTTACTTTTGTTTCTTAAATTTCTATAAACTAGGGCTTTAGATGAAGCGATCCTGAAGCTCTCTTTTTTCCTTCTGGTCATAAGCTTCTGGATGCAACTTGAGAACAGCCAGATCTGCTAGGTCAAATGGAATGAAACTTGACCTATTGAAGGGATGTCATGATGCTATTCTTTAACTAAAACATCTCTGTTTACTTCTCTCTTCTGTTCATTCTCTCCACATTGGATGTCTTTTCTTCCCATCAAATATCTCTGTCCTCACAACCTTTCCCTTCTAAACTGAATAGATGAAGCTCTTAACCACAAACGATAAGCCTTATTTTCCAGCACATGAATTATCAGTGTTTGACTCTCCTTTAAACTTTGTTATTAGATCCAAAGAAGTGGCACTAAACAGAATCTCATTACAGTTACTGGTGAGTTGAGGAATCTGGGTACGTGTTCAAGATCACCTCTCTGATTGTACCAGATATTTCCACTGTAGGTATCCAAGAACTAAACTAATCAGTTGTCTACAAAAAAATCTTAATGTATCTCTGAGTCACTACTTTTCAAGAATTTCCCACCCTGATATGATAGATAGCTTGCATGCCTTGTTCCTAAATACACCACTTGGCTGCACGCAACAGCCAAACGGCACCATTCCACAACGCGTACACTCCTTTCTTCACCAGCAGGAAGAAAGAAACTTCTCTTTCTGCCTTCAGAGTTAGGTCTAGAGACTTGTTATGAACATTTTTGTGTAAAGTTGTGCTTATCTAAGGTGATTTCAATGATAAGAGCTTCTGTTCAGTGGGAAGCAGTTCTAGGTGAGCTTCATTCCTTCCTTGTAGCTTTACTAATGCTATAAAGCAGCAGGATTCCATATTTAATTTCTGGAGCTGTTTAGGGTTTCATCTTTAGCTTTAAAAAATATAAACAATTTCTTGTCTGATCTATTTGCAAATTCTCATAGGATTGTTTCTTTGGAGCATATATATATATGTATATTTAAATTAAGGTTTTTCAGCCTGAAAGTTTATTTTATATGTTTTTTTCTCCAAAATGCTGTAACTTGCCAGTTCTGACTGTAGCCTCAGAATTTTTTTTTATTTGTTACTCTTTATATGTCCTTTAAAGCTGTAACTGTGCTTGTCTTGCAGTCTTGTATTTTTAATTATATGTTTAGTTAGATGTTTAACTCAATGTTCTTTTAAGACTTCCTTGTTGTGAGTGGCAAAAAAGTTCAAAACCAAAGGGAATTCAAATTTCCTTGTAAATTAAATATCAGACCACTGATTTCTATTTCTTATATATTTTTTTCATTTTAGACAGATTCCAGAAAAAAACCCAACAAACAAAACCAAACCCCCAAATACTTAGAAAGCTAACAGTCTAGAAATTGTTGTACTGACCACTAACTTTGAGTATGTCAATCAGTTGCCTGAGAGAGTCATGCTGGTCAAAAACATGCCAGCAATTTAAAAACACTGACAATCACCTGCTTGTATTTGGGATGCTACTGTGACACTGATGAATTTGCTGCTACAGAAATAGTTTGTTAATCAGCAGTCTGCTAGCTTACGGGTATCTGAAGCATCCTGTACCATGCAGAACAGGGATGAACATATTCTGTCATTTTTAATTAAAGAAATAATGTTGATCCTTGAAAAGCTGTAGTAACTTAACAGAGGTTTCCAGCAAGATTTATGAAGGGCTTTTCACACAGACTTCAGACCTCTCTCTTCTAAAAGATGGTATATTTTCCGTTGACTTGTCCTTGTAAAGGCCTGTTAATTTCTTTGTATAGAACAAGACGTGTTATAAGGCAGAGCTGCATTTCCTGAAGTTCGATAGCTCTAATTTCCTACAAGACTTATGATGATTTCGTACAACTAGACATGTAGCACTAAAAATACAGATTTTTGAATTTTCATCTCCCCCTCCCCCCCCCTCCCCCCTTAGCAGTTTCAGGAAGAAAACCACTCAGATTTGATGCCTTCTATGATTGTTACAGAAAACAGGGTCAGGGTAGAGTATTTCATTCCACATTGTCAGCAACAGACTTCCTAGGAGGTGAGCAACTGCATGTTTTAACTGCTTATTGTTGTCACTTGAAGGCCTTTCCCATTAGAAAAAAAAAAAGAGAAACAACATTACAAGAACTATTGTCCCTATTTAAATACCCACAAACCATGATGTATTCCCATATTAGGACTTGTTCAGAGAGGATTCAAATTTATTCTGGATGAAATCTCTTTGTAGTTTTCCCTCTTCATCTTTTGCTGGTTCTACTTCTAATGAAATCAACAGTGGCTGCTTTACACAATGCTATCTCAAAAACTCATTGCCACTTACAGTTTCATTATTTGAATTTTTGGAACTTTTAAGCTTTTTTTTGCAGTTGTCTTGATGCCAGCATCTAACCCTTCTGAAGCAGCATCTGAAGTCTAACGGGATCTCCAAGACTGTCTTTTGGGCACCTCAAAACACCTCAATTTACAGAACTGATTTGTGCCCTTATGAAAAGAAAGAGGTTGTCTGGGATTTACACATTTATTTGCAAATGTCTACAAGTACACTAGATGTTTTAACTCCTGTTATAATCAGTGAAAACCTAATCAGTACAATCAGGGAATTCAGAAGTCCAATTAAATAAATATCAAAGACCTGGTTAACCAAATTCTTCCACAAGCTCCACTGGCCATATTGACCAAACTTCCACTGCCTATGGTAGTGGGGCCTTCCATACATAACAGCATCGAAATTCAGATGTTTTGGTATAGAACTGAACTCTGTCCTTAGTTTATAAAAAAAGCCACTGTGTGACACTGAAAGCTGCAGTTCTGGGGCTGGAACAGCGAGTGCTGCCCCCGCATTCATTACAGAGGCTAATATTTAGCAGAGTCTCCAACTCTCGTCGTGGTATTTTCTCTGGGGTGTAAATCAGTAAATATTTGGTGTTCAGGTCAAGCTGAAAAGGGATTATACAGCCTGAAAGAAGTCACATTTTTACTGCAGCTGCCCATATGCTGTAAAAGACCAAAAGAAGAGCACCATGTCCGATCCCGCGCTTTCAGCCCTGCCCGGACAGCTGGTTCCACTGCAAGCGCAGGACAGAAGCACACGAGCATGCGTTATAACGACAGCACGGCTTTAGTCCCAGTTTTGCACTCTTCTGATACTCTAGTTGCTCTCCTGCTGGTGCATATGATCGGTATTTGGCTTGCCGCGTTTTTGCCAGGTAATCTCAGCCTTGCCAGAAGCGCAATGTGCCATTTAGTGAGCATTTAACATATTTTTCTTTATGAAACCGGTACTTAGTACCTAAATAGAGCTCTCCATCTTCAAAGAGTTAAACAAATGTTAACTAATTAATCCACACTGCACCCTGCAAAGGAGGTGAGTAACGTCGTCTCAGTCTTTTCAAATTCAAAGACTATAACTGATCTGCCTAAACCAAAGAAGGAGTTAGTATAAGGTAGGCGTAAGTGGAGATCTCTGTTGTGCTCTATTAGATTGCTGGCAACTGCAACGGCTGTATCTATCTTTTGTTATACGTCTTTTCCAAGGTTTTAAAGCAAGCTTTTCTTTGAATGTTATTTCAACAAATATTTAGGCTGAAAGTTAGATGGAAGGTAAAATTATGAAATGTAATAAAACGTAAAATTAGTAATATAAAAATTAAGAAAAAAACTTGTAATAAAATGTACTCAAATATTATAACTTTTAAGGCAAAGTTCTAGGATTTTTAACAACATCTAATAATATGTTTCCCCAAACAAGCTTCCTGTTCCCACAAATCCCTAATTTAGATTCTTGAGAAAGACAGTGGTTAACTCGATACGAACAGCTTCACATGGTGTGTGGCCTGCTGCACTACTTCTGCCCTAACTTAGGGTCTTGCTTAAAGGATCATGAATCTTATGCAGTGGCACATGACAACCCCTTTTTCAGAAAGACTGGCATTTATGAATTTTCAGGAAACTGCTTGACAAGGCAGCTGTCTAACAGCTGTGGGAAAGAAAGAAAGAATGAAAGGATTACAGATGAGGGATGCTTTCCCCCCGCTTCCGCTCCTCCCAGCTACCCACGACACTGGTGAGCATTTTGTGATTAAACGCTGCTTTCACGGGGTTCTCAACCTTCTGAGGGTCTGGTGTTTTTGTCAGGGAAAGGTGGAGTGGCCTCTTTGGGCTGGTATTCCCCAGCCTGTGCAGACAAACCCGTCCCCTCTGCTGAGGGTGCTAAGGAGGGGGAACGATGCGCGTCACTTAAAATTGTCTTATGGAGAAGTCAGTATTAAGGCTTAAAATGTACATGTCTCTCACGATGCCTACTTTACACAGAAAAACGGAGTCTCTGGTAGTAGCAAAGCAGAAACATTAGCTTTTTCTGACTATTTTCATCAGATAGTGTCTACAACAGCTGAGGTACTATTTGAAAAACAAATGGCTTAGGACATATGGCATTAAGTGACTTTTGGCAAACCTATAGAGCAAGGCATATGGCATATGATAACCTTGAAGGAAGAAATGTCTCCTTGTATCCTGTAAAATGATATGACAAACTGATCTCTGAACCTATTGCTTGTCAGAAACTTGAAAAATTACATTGCTTACCCAGTATAAATTTAAGGGTTTTCGTGATTATTTTTCTACCCAACTGTGATTGCTAATTATGTCTAACTGGCAAAGTGACATTTATTTTTTTTTTTCTTTTTGAGTGAGTCTAATATATGGACATGAATATGAGCAACCACCTTGTCATTCCAGCTATTATCTTGTGTTATATTTTCCTATCAGGTGAGGGTATTGGAGCATCTCACACACCTTAAGTAAACCTCTACAGAGATGTCACATGTAACAAGGCACACTTAAATTATATGTGTCCAAGGAGGATGTTTAGGTAGATGCAGAAATGTCATCAGTACCAAAATAGTGAATAAATTCATTTAAGAAAGGAAATGCTATCTGTCTCCTAGTCTTGTGTTTAAATATTATGCTAACAGCGTTTTCTGGGTTTTTTTTCTATTTTCTGTGCTAATTGTATATAAAATACAGGTCATTCCTATGCATAGATTTCTGAAATGAAATCATTCCATATGATACCACAATATTAATCAGGATTACAATTTTAGCAGTAGTGAACTAGGAGTATGCAGACTGTTTTACCATGAAGATTTTATGCCACACAATCCTACTGCAAATTCCATAGTAAATTAGTTACCAAAGTTGTAAATAAATCTTTTTTTCCTAATCTTCTATCATTTTTTTCTCTCAAATAGGCAGATTTTCCAAGGCAAGGACATTAATTTGATGTGTAGTCATAAAATAAAAAGTGTGTTTAATGACAGTTTCAAGCCACGCATAGTAAGGTTGTTAATTTTATGATGGAATATGCTTTTTTCATTACCAACAGAGCTTGAATAAAAATTGAACCCTGTTTTCCTTAAAACCAAAATAAATTAGGGTTATAGTCTTGGGTTCCTCAAGTTTAAAGATGGTTTTTGATGGATCAGGGATGAATATTCAGTATCCTGCAATTTATAAACCTAAAAATATCCAGAAATCAGGTTCTTTATTCCCTTAATCTGAATCAGAATAATGTCATAATCTGTCTCAGAATGGCACTGGAAGTGGTTTTATAGTCCAGAATGACTATTTGCATGGCCAGAATAGCCAATTTGGAGGTAAGCATATACAATTTCTATCTCAATTTTGTAATCGAAACCATTCCTGATTTAACTCTTTGTGGAGTTACAGCTGAGAGGAATTTTTTTTCTCGGAAGAGGTTGGACTCAGTTCAGCACCCTGAAGAGCAGTTCCTTCTGTGATGCAGCACTTCCAAATACCGTAAGACTGTGCCCACCAGTAGCTCCAGCCAACTGGCACACCCCAGTGCCTGCAGGGTAGAGTATTCTGCAGCCCATGGGACTTCGTGATGTCTGGAGCTGGACGTAGGAAAACTGATAGCACTTGAACTGGTAATTACTTTGGAAATTTCAGTTGCCTACATGGTGAATTTGCCTCATAATCAAGGCTATCTAAAATTTGTCATTGTGCTGGTTTTGGCTGGGACAGGGTTATTTTTCTTCCTAGTAGCTGGTATGGGGGTACATTTTGGATTTGTGCTGGAAACAGTGTTGATAACCCAGGGATGTTTTCCTTATTGCTGAGCAGTGCTTGCCCAGAGCCAAGGGCTGTTCTGCTTCTCCCCCCACCCCACCAGCGAGGAGGCTGGGGGGGCACAAGGAGTCGGGGGGGGACACAGCCAGGACAGCTGACCCCGACTGACCCCAGGGACATCCCACACCAGAGGACGTCATGCTCGGCAATAAAATCTGGGGGAAGGTTGGAGGTGGGGAGCACTGCTCAGGGACTGGCTGGGTTGTCGGTTGGTGGTGAGCAACTGTTTTCATTTGCATCACTTGTATTTCTTGGGTTTTATTTCTCTGTCTTTTTTGTTTTCCTTTTCATTGCAATTTATTATTTTTTTCATTTTTATTCTTATTTTTATTTCATTTCAATTATTAAACTGTTCTTATCTCAGCCCATGGGTTTTCTCACTTTTACCCTTCCAATTCTCTTCCCCCATCCTGCTGTGGCAGGGAGTGAGCAAGTGGCTGGGTGGTGCTTAGCAGCCCTGTGAGGTTAAACCACGACAGTCGTAGAATTTAACCACTCATTTAAACTTTTCTTTCAGTCAGCATATAAAAGGGGAAACCTCCAGAACCCAAGTCATCTCAACCTAAGATTTTTTTGTAAGGTACATGCAGCAGCCAATCTTAAAAATTTGAAAATTCAGACTAGACACTCAACTTCTGGATGGATAAAGCTGTGTCGGAAGAATCTCTTAAAGCATTATCTGCTCATTGTCAGAGAATGACTTCCAGTAGCTTCAAAGGCTAAGCCTGCCTTTGACCTTCGTGGCTAACAGAACAAATCTGATCCCATGTCCACAGAGCCACCGAGAGCCATATATGTATCTTTAATAGGCTCCTGGTCTGGGGCTCTGCCACGGCACCTGTAAGCTGCTGAGAAAATGCCGAACACCCTCAGACTCTATGGATGCTAATGAGGGCCAAGGGTTATTATCATCTTTGAGGTCGGAGCTGCAGAGACTGAAGGAGATGAAAGCAGCGTTTCTTCTCAAAGACCTCCCTAGCTGATTATGCTGTGCATTTCCCTGGACAAAGTATTGACCTCTCTACATCACTAGGATCTGTCTCGTCAATTTTAATAGAAACCAGATTCCACTGTAGGCTTCTAATTGACCACATCCATGTGCATATAACCTAGGAGATAACAGAAATAAGTGATCAGATTGTTTTGATCCTATTTGGGATATTTAATGACAAATTCAAGCTGTAGAACACGTACAGGTATTCTTGCGATGAACATCTTATAAATGGATTTAATAAAAATTAAAATGAAACAATCCTAAATCCAAATTTATTTTCATTAGATTAATATATTTTTCAATTATTCATTAAAAGTAATTAAAAAAATAAACTATACTCTTCAAACTCCAACTGTATCTTGTTACACTGATGATTTTATAATTACAAAGGAAAATGATTCTAACAGGAAGGAAATTGTTTGCAGAAAGGTGTTAAAATTGATTTTTGTTAGAGAAGCACACCAAATACATTTTAATAAAGCAGTCAGTCTGGGATTGGACACAAGATCTGTAACAGGCACATTTAAAGATTAGCTCCCATCCTCCAAAAATAAACCCCTTGTGTTGATTTTAATTATGAACTGACATCATTAAAAAGAAATGACCTTACATGCTCTTGATTCAGATCACGCATACCTTATACGAAATTTCATATTACTGCTAATGCATTGCAAATAATTACCTTATTCAACCGCTCAGAGGTTAAACAGACTTTTTTATACTTCATAAAGAAAAATAAACACCATCATGTAGATCTAAGTTTTTACGTTCTGCTTTCTCTTCCCAATTCTCCCTACAAGCTCACCTCTTTTTGATGGAAATTACTTGCTGATCTTATGTGGAAGAGCAATTTATAGAAATGAAATTTGTATATTAAACTGATTCTCTTTTTCCTTTCTGTTGTAAAACTACCTACCCACCCACGTCCGTCACTGGTCCCACTCCAGTTCACGTACGCTCGTAGCTGATGCTCCTGACTGTTGGGTGCAGTGGGAAAAGCTGCGCCACCAAAAGCTTGATGCACCCAGGGCACCCAAAGGAGCAAAAGCTGCCTCCGCCTTTGAACCCTCCGGATCCTGAGCTGCTTGCTTTCAGCCCGTTCCCAAAATGACCTGGCAGAGGACTAAGCGGTGCTGCCGGGCGGAGGAGGGCTGCGCAGCAGGGCTGGCAGCCCCAGCACCGGGACCGGGGGCGGCCCTGGGATGCTGCCGACTCTTTGCCTCGGCATTCCCAAAACCTACGTCACGGTGGGCTGCGGAGCTTCACCGGGCTGCCCTGCGCGGAGGAGAAGCCTGGCCGGCTCGTTTGTTCTGCCGGCCGCGTGGTTCACACTCTGCTTCTTTCTGGTTCTTCCGTGGTGCACCCAGCGTTGCGTAAACAGTGTATGCTAGCTTCCTAATTATAGAACGTCGAATATTAATTGATACAGTACATTATTTATAAGGCCTTCCGTGTGCCCGGCCGTAGCAAGGATGGCATCTACTAATACACCCAGGACCTCTATATCTGCCGCTTGGTATGTCAAATTACGGTATTCAAAAAATTGATTTCTGTGTGTAGGGCTGTGAAGGGGCTGCAAAGCAGAGAGGACAGAGACCTTTTAAGTCAATAGATTTGGAAGCAGCAAAGCAACTCATGTAGCTTTCTGTTGACATAAGTCAAACCCGTAATTTTTATGACCTCTTTCAATAAAGCTTTCAAATACGCATACTTTATAAAACCAAATAATCACTTAACATGAAATGAGTTGTAGCTGTTTTGAAATAAAATGAGCCCCTAATTGGTTTATGCCTGTTGTTTGCCCTCTGCCTTTCTCTGCAGTCATTCTACAGTAAGTCACTTAAAATCCAGAAAGAAGGTAACTGTGCTGCTTGACTCTTAGTGTGAATTTCATTGTTTTTAAATTAAATTTATAGCTATTAGAACTGGTGTTTTGTGCAAATTGTGTTTATTACTTTCTTAATTTAGCTTTAGCAGAGAAATAATTTCCACCACCTGATAAAACATTTGACGTTTTGAAAGGTAGGAGCTATGCTCTGTCATAAATAACATCTTTAGGTCAGGACAATACTATTCAAATCAAGTCAAAGCAAAGGGGTTGGACAAAAAAAAAAAAAAATCAGCTCAATTCAAGGGCAAAATAAAAAACAGTTGACTGGAAAAATCTTTCCACAGCTTGTGTTAGCAATAGGGTGTTCTGGGGAAGATTTGTCTGTGCTGGTGGGGATCAAATCACCTGTCAGGTTTCTGAAGGGACACATCAATCAGATTTGACACATTGCTGATTGCTCCATTAAATCACCACTGTGGTCCTGATTTGTCTCATCAGGTCAGATGAAATTTTTTTTGAGGAGGCTTGAGATGGTAAACAGTTCTTCAAATTTTCTGACTGAAGGCTTTTCAAATAAATAGGTGTTTTTCACTCAACTAGTCTAATGGATAATAAAGCTCTATCCTAATTACAAGGTATTTTAGAATATACATTTTGTGTTGATAAAAGTATATTGAACCAGCACATGCAATTTTTTTTTCTATTTTCTTTTTCTTTTCCTTTTTATTTTTATTTATTCTTTCTGTTTCTATTTTCTGTTTCTCTTCCTTTGCTTTCCCCTTTCCCCTCCCTTTCCCCTTTTCTCTTCCCCCTTCCCTTCTCCATCTCACCTCTCTTTTCTCTCTTTTTTTCCTCCATTAAAAGCTACACAAAGTATTTGAAAAAATCAAAGTTCTTTTCATAAAGGTCTCTACTAACATTTAGGTCAAAGAAAAAGAAGGAAAAAATCAAACAACTCTGGAGAGCAATAAAGCTTTTAGAATGCAGCAGTTTCCTCTGACAAAGTAGCTCTGAGACATGTATCATATGACTTCATTATGTTCCTGGATTTTCTATTAATATATTGTATGTGCACCCAGAGCTTTGGATGTATGAATATTTAAGCAATCTAAAGAAATGAATACATTAAATTATCACTACTTTAAATATTTCCCCCTTGGTTTTGCATATAGGGATATGGTAGTCTCAAATCCCTATTTGAACAGATTACACTCACACTTGATGTGACACTGGGAAGATGACTTACAGTGGGCATGACTGTCACCCCTTAGATGTAAACTCGAGAGCAAAGCTGTGACCCAGCAACTTCCTGACTTGAAGTTCTCTGGAAATGGAGTTGCTGGTGAGATTTCAGCGTGGCTGCTTCACTCCTGAGCCAGCATAAAGAAATATCATGGCACATAACATTTTCTGGATGCCACCAGTTAGCCTACATAATCTGTATTTCAACATCTCCAACAGATACTTAACTTTAAATCCCAGTCTCGGTTAACGACCGCTAAAATTTCTCCATGACCTGAGTCACTTTGAATGAGTTTAATTAAAATCAGTGGAGAACATAAATAAATAAAAAAAGGGGAAAAGTTTTGGAAGCTCTATAAGCATTTGCTCACGTGTCTTTTTAATCAGTGGCCTTTCTCAGGGACTGTCCTTACATCCACCGTGAGTAAACAGTTCCTGATGAATCCGGAGCCAGTGCACACAATCGTTACGGATATTGGGAACGTTGACATAGGGCTGATTTAAGGTGTGGATAAAAAGGGTAATTATGCTGACTGTCAGTCAGCAGTTTCCCTGCTTCGCTTTTGCCCAAGAAGATAAGGACTGATGCTGTGCGTTTCTTACCTGCATAGTTCTCTTCTACTACAAAGTGACATCACATATATATTCCCCAGAAAGCGTGTGCAGGGGAGGAGGTAGGAACTATGTGTAGACTGCTCTGAACAAGGAAAGTATGTTCAGCTTTCTCTCCGTAGCATCCTTCCAGCCAGGCTGGCTGGCTGTGCTCGATGGTGTAGTCGTCCTCCATGGCCAGCTGTGCTGGAGGCTCTGCCTGAGCCCAGCCTCACTGGTTTGATCTCTAAATAATCTGTGTACTGCTCTTGGTGGGACTGGCCTTGAACCCAACTCGTTTTTGCAGCATAGATATGGTCCGTCAAACCTCAGACGTACAGACTGCAAGGGAAAGCAAGTCAGAGGGTCCCCAAGACATCCACTGTGTACTCACCATGTGAGAAATAAATGAGCCAAAACTGGGGTGTAAATTAGGAAGGCTGTGTACACAGAAGCTAAAGACAGGTCTTTTAATTGAACCATTAACGCATGTAGAAACAAGAGCTGCTTTTTCCCCAGGAGGCTTACATTTCAACAAATACATCGCTTTGCATAGAGGTAAGCACCACTGCAACTTACTCTAGTAGAATAGATTTCTGTTGTGATAATAGTTATGTCACATTTTGACTGCCTTATGGAATGAAATAGAAAGCTGAAAATGATGCAGATTGTTGCCGGCAATGGCACAACAGCTGCCATCTGACTGCTTTTGACTGAGACTCTGTTCCAGCACATTCTCACCAACTTTAGATGGGCATGTTTGGGGAAGACTGCCCTGCTTGTGGAGTCCTACAGACATTTATGTCAGGTGTGGATCCCAACACCTGGACCACTTTGGTTACAGACTTTTCATTTTTGCTTTGCCAGAAGCTACGTAGATTGATCAGTTGTTAAATCCATGCCTGGTATATTGAAGAAATTATTAAATGTTTGGAAAAGGTCAGCATTGAAGCTTTTCTTCTCAGCTTGAAAAATCAGAGAAAACACAGCAGAGAGGTCACACCTTAAAGACAGATATCAGTGAGGGAGGAAAGAAATGCATGTTCTTGTATCTGCTAAAAATCAGTGAAAGTGTTAGTTTGGACCCCTGTATAAAAAGCACAAATTGTAGAGAATGCCAATAAATGCCCAACAGCTTTTGTGTCAAACTTAATACAATTTTAAACAGTATCAACTCTGTTTCCTACGTGCCTTACACATATGCTTACAAGAAACTGGCTCTTTGCAAAATTGAATGAGCACTATTGAAGTCTTAATTTTGCTTTTTAGGTGGAATAGCCTTGAGGCTTAATTCAATATACTGCATCTGAGAGTTCCCCAAAGAGAGAACTCTGGCCTTTGCTATATCAAAGAGCTAGCCTGAGGTGAGGAAACAAAAAGAGAGTTACATGTGGTGTTATGACAGCATTTTTGCTTCCTTATGCAAGGCAATGCTTCATTGTTCTTGGTGCAATCTTCTTGTCATGAACTGCATCTCTGTCCCCATCAGAAAAAAAACACATCTGGAACTATAAGGAGAATATCTATGCAGAGCCTTGCCCTATTTTTGGTCAAAACATCGTAAGAGTGAGCACGTTCAGGAATCTGGTTTGAATAAACAAGTCCTTGAACATTAAAAGGAGCATGTAAAAGCATTATTATTGAAAAGACAGTTAAGGACTTGCACCAGAGATTAAGATTAAATTAGTTATAGAGACATTGATAGGTATTTCAGCTACTTCTGATATAAATCACTGAGGAATGGACATATGGTGCCACATTATCCTTGTAACCTATGGATTCATGAATCTTTATTCTAAGGATGTGTAGGTTTGTGAACTTCCACTGTTTTTATCTTCAGCTTTCATAGTTATAAGACGTGTTTGCATTTAAAATGATCTGATTTTCACTTGGCGTTTGTTTGGTATTCACTTTGATGTCGACACTTTTACTATGTCATTTGAGTTATACACACTCCAAGGAATTAAGCCATCACTTTCGTATTTTAAATGTTTAAATGACATGTGAAATAACTCCTTGAAGAAACAGTAGCTGTGTTTCAATTTGACTTTTCAGCTGTAGCTGCCAGTGGATATCAACCCCATAAAGAGTACAAAATGTGTGCAAGTCCAAATGTAAAAAAATATTCTGCTTGGAACTTAATCAAAAGGAAAAGAAAGAAAATAAATCAATGCTTTAGGTATTAGTTATTACAAAAGTACAAGTTGAGAGAAGTGGTTTTAACACTTTAAATTGGAATTTCCCATTGTGATACATAGGAATTTTACACCTTTCATCTTCTAACGGACTGCACTTTATTACTTTTTTTTATTTTCAGCCTTCATCACCTAAGCACACAGTATAATAATTATACTCTATTCATACATAGAATGCCCCGTATTCTACCTCCTGTTAAAGAGCTATAATTAACTGGAAGTCTCAAATCATGTTACTATGCTATTTAAGAAACCTATGTAGACTAGACTGATTTGGCTGGTATGTCATGCAGACAAATTCTTGTTTCTTTTAACTTTGTGTTTACATACTCCCTTATGTCCCTATATAATCCCACAGCATCTCCTAGCCATTCCCTTTATCCCGCCTTATCCGCTTCCCACCTCCATCACCTCTCAGCTCAGCTTTCCCCTCGGTATGAGTCCCAGTTCAGTCTCCATATCCCTGTGCCTGTCCCCCTCCCTGTCCCTGTCCCTCTCCTTCTCCCTCTCCCTCCCCCGTCTTCCCTCTCACACACATCTATCCTACTACAGATCATCGCAAAACTCATGTGAATTTATGAGACTTTGGTCAAATTTGGTGGAACCTGGCTAGGAGATTCAATTTACCAAAAGAAAGATAAATGGGTGGGCGGATGTAAAAAGAGGTGCAGAGAGACAGACAAACAGACAGTGTAATTACAGAAGCCATGTTTGTTTGGGAAATGAGGCTAAAAGGCTCTTGTATTTTTAAAGACTACAGCAAGCGGAGTTTTAAAGGCATATAAATGCTATGGTAGTCTAGTCCATTTCCTACTACTTTTAGTGGAAGATTTTCAATACAAGAAGTAAAACACAAGAAGAAAGAACACTGATAAAAGACAAATACTCTTTTACAGAGATTGCTGATACACCACAGGTACGCCACTTCTTCTCCAGCGTCAGCTGGTACAATAAGAGCTATGCCTCAGGATGCTTATTTATTTATTTATTAAATCTTAGCAGTTTATCTATCACAACTGATTTGACACTTTGTGAACAAAATAAATAGCAAAGATACTTCATGACATTTCTCTTTATTCTTCAGTTCCAGGAAAAGAAAGTTGATTTTGAGGGAGAATGAAAGTTTCTTTTGTTAGATGTGCTATATATATGATACATATATAAAGTGGAAAGTCTGTTACATTTCTGTAGCAGATAGAAATATCTATTTGCTTTTCTCACTTTCATTTAACATTAGCTTTTTTGAAACTGGAAGATTTCACAACTTTCACTACAGATGGCTGCAGTCTGGAATCCTCTTACTCCTGGAAGACCCTCCCAAAAGCCAGTCTCTCTTACCAAGAATGCTCTGTCCTCAGTAATACTGTTCTTGCTAATTGGATTAGAGCCCTGACAGACGGTGTCAGGAAGGATCACCATTTTTTCCCTTTCTAACAATGTACCATGTGGGACATTGCAGGCACCTTGTCTCCAGGGTAGACTAATAGGTGGTGAGTAATCCCGTTCAGCTCTGTCCTAGAAAACATGCTTGCTCCACTCACTTGACTATAGCTGAGTATTGCATGTTTTCTTTGTCATCTTCTCCAGCAAACCTCAGCAGTGTACCCTCAGCACGTCTGGAGATGACACCAAAGTGGGAGGAGTGACTGATATGCCAGAGGGTCAAGCTACCACCCAGAGGGTCCTTGACAAGCTGGACAAATGGGCCATGGCATTCAACGAAGGCAAGTGTGAAGTCCTGCACCTCAGGAGGAACAACCCCATGCACTGATGTATGCTGAGGGCCACCCAGCTGCAAAGCAGCTTAGCAGAAGAGAACCTGGGGGTGCTGGTGGACACCAGGTTGGGCATAAGCCAGCAATGCACCCTTGCTGCAAAGGAGGCGAATGGTATCCTCAGCTGCATTACACAAAGTATTGCCAGCAGGTCAAGAGAGGGGATGCTTCCCCTCTACTCAGCACTGGTGAGGCCACATTGGGAGTGTTGTATCCAGTTCTGGGCTCCCCAGTACAACAGAGACATGGGCAGACTGGAGAGAGCTCACCGAAGGGCCGCAAGGACAATTAAGGGACTGGAGCACCTCACACATGAGGAAAGGCTGAGAGATCTGGAGCAGTTTAGCATAGAAAAAAGAAGGCGTGGGGGGAATCTCATTGATGTATGTAAATACCTGAAGGGAGGGCGTATGGAAGACAGAGCCGGGCTCTTTTCAGTGGTGCCCAGTGACAGCACCAGAGGCAATGGGCACATGCTGAAACAAAGGAGGTGCCATCTGAACATCAGGAAACACTACTTCACTGTGAGGGTGACCAAGCGCTGGCACGGGTTGCTCAGAGAGGTTGTGGAGGCTCCCTCCTTGGAGATATTCAAAACCTGCCTGGACAGTCCTGGGCAAGTGGCTCTAGGTGGCCCTGCCGGAGCGGAGGATTGGACAAGATGATCTGCAGATGTCCATTCCAACCTCGACCATTATTTGGTTCAGTGATTCTGGGAAACCTTAAAAAAAATTCCACTTGTCTATAGAATCTTTGGATAAACAAACAGAAATCAGATCTAACTCCACTAGGAAACGTGAATTTGTATTTCTCCCTTGTTCTCCTCTTTGTTGAAATTCTTATGGAGATGACACAAGATCAGGTGATAGATCAGGGGTCTCAGTAAACACATCATCACTAATTCCAAAGTGGTCCATCTTCAACACTTTCATTTTTATAATGATAATAACAGCTCAGCCTTACACTGCTTGGACCTCCTTCCCATTGCTGTCTGGGCCATTCCATGCACTCTACTCATATTTGGCAACATCCAGGTGGCACAGCAACTTTTCTCCTGCGATGAGCTAATACAGTCAGTTACTTTAACCTCAAGGGCTCCATGGTGTTCTGCAGCTGTGATTTGACCTACTACACTCTAATGTTTTGTCGTGGTTTAACCCCAGCCAGCAACTAAGCACCACGCAGCCGCTCACTCACTCCCCCCCATCCAGTGGGATGGGGAGAAAATCGGGAAAAAAGAAGTAAAACTCGTAGGTTGAGATAAGAACGGTTTAATAGAACAGAAAAGAAGAAACTAATAATGATAATGATAACACTAATAAAATGACAACAGTAGTAATAAAAGGATTGAAATGTACAAATGATGCGCAGGGCAATTGCTCACCACCTGCAGACCGACACCCAGCCAGTCCCCGAGCAGCGAATCCCTGCCCCCCCCTTCCCAGTTCCTAAACCAGATGGGACGTCACATGGTATGGAATACACCGTTGGCCAGTTTGGGTCAGGTGCCCTGGTTGGGCATGAGAAGCTGAAAATTCCTTGACTGTAGTCTAAACACTACAGAGCAACAACTGAAAGCATCAGTGTTATCAACATTCTTCACATACTGAACTCAAAACATAGCACTGTACCAGCCACTAGGAAGACAGTTAACTATATCCCAGCTGAAACCAGGACATGTTTCTGCTAACTTACGTTAGCAAAACTAACTTATGTTAGCTTTGTTGTTTTAATGCTAGCTTATGTCTTCTACCTCTTTCCAACTGAGTAAAGGATGCATGTCTTCAATAAAACTGCCCATAAGAAGATTTCAGGCAGAGGTAGTTTGTTGAAGCTGTGCTTGTGTGTAAAAGGTAGCCTTATGTATGAACAGTGAAGAGGACAGTATTTCCCCAAATACAGCAGATACTTATAGCATTTTTTTCCTAAGTTGTTATAATAAAAGTAGCTTAATTGTTCCTACATGTTTTTTGACTGAGCAGATTAAAAACCTGGAAGACCTTTTATATGTAAATGCCCCTATTTGTCTTGATTTTTTGTAAAATGTTTACTTCAGCTTTAAGGATCATCTTTTTTGTAATTTCCATAGTCGAGAAAAATTAAGTGGAGCTGCTTCCCTTTCACACCAACAGCGGGTGGATTTAATTAGCCTTTTTCCTTATTCTGTTTATGCAAACCACCAACCACCCCTAAAATTTCTGTGTGGTAGATTATTTTGTTTCCTCTTCTTTTCTTCCTTCTCCAAGGTAAACAGTTTTTTCATTTGATTATGTTTTATTTTTCCAAATATTAAGCGTTGATGTGAGGTTTCCTTATTTTACTTTCATAAACCTCCAAACACCCTGCAGTTTCATTTTCCTTTATTTGTACTTCTCATGTTTCTGTTCCACACTACAGTTATCTCTGTTAATTGGATGTTGTTTTTCACTTTCAAGTTCTGTTACTGTGGTTAAATACTGCTTGCTGGACTGAGCTGAGAGCAGCTAACAGCATTTATGCAGTGTCCAGACTTTTCATGCTGAGCACAGACTTACCATGCTAACATTTCCCTTTAATTTTTGTACACACAGACTTTAACGTGTTTTACTTTCCTCAGCTATTGCTTAAAAAGTAATGAATAGCTTTAGAAAAAAAATCTCCTATAAAGAACAGAAAATACCAAAGACCATGTGAAAGAAACTATGTTTAGAGTTTTAAAAAGAGAGAATTCTTTGGGATAATTTGAAAAATGTGTCTCTCTGGTGGACTTACAACAATGAGCTGAAAGGGTTTATGAGTAGAAGGTAAAGAAATTAACTACTGTAGATGTACTCCATATGTTGTACATGAAGCAAAATAATAAATATATTAAGCACACAAAACAAGATGCTTTTCGAAAAGATACTTATTTTTCCCACTCTTATGTTTTTGACCTCATGTTGTTTTTTCCTATATTTATTATTTTAGCAGGTATTGGACAAACATTTATGAAAAGTTTATATAAGATTATAAAATATTTTCCTGAAAAGCACATCTCTGTTTCCTGAAGCACAGAAATGAGTAGGAATGGCAAATTTCATATTAATCCAATTTTTTTGCCATTCTCAGTGTGACCAGAGGAAACCACAGCTGGCCATTTAAACACTAAAACTGGATATCTAAGTGAAAATATGATTCAAATTAGAATACAGCAAGCAAACCTAGGAGAAGGAAGCATAATAGTGCAGTGAATTAAATGTTATGTGGATAACAAGAACCTATATCTCAGTTCTCCTAAGTACCCATTGACCTAAGCTATAGAAAAAGCAGCAACTGCAAAAAGTAATATAGAAATCTATTTCTTGCCCTTGTTAGGTTAAATCATGCCAAAGGAAGGCATTTTTTTTGTTGCAAGTTGTTATACTGACAGGTTAGTTTCTTTTTATACATATTTATTTATTATGATTTTACCATCTTCTCTGTAGATAAGATAAACTGGTGGATATTTAGCCCATAAAGAAATGCCTGCTGGTTTCACCCTATATCCTACAGGGGTGATCTAGGCTGTTACCCTTTCATTTGGGTCAAGCCAGTATGAAAATACCATTTTGTTCAAAACAGTTTGTGCAGAGGTCATGATTTTTTCCCAGTAACTGGAACTTTTGGTCCTTTCTTTGCTCTGCTTCTCCTTGGGATCATGAGTACCAATCCAGTGGTAGGTCTTCTTCAGGCTTGCGGTGGGTTGACCCTGGCTGGAAGCCAGGTGCCCACGAAAGCTGCTCTGTCACTGCCATCCTCAGCGGGACAAGGACAAGGAAGAGAAAATACAATGAAAGGCTCATGGGTCAAGATAAGGACAGGGAGAGATCTCTCACCAGTTACTGTCATGGGCAAAACAGACACGACTTGGGGAAATTAATTTAATTTATTGCCAATCAAATCAGAGTAGGGTAATGAGAAAATAAAACCAAGTCTTAAAAAATACACCTTCCCCCTACCCCTCCCTCCTTCCCAGCTCAACTCCACTCCTGATTTTCTCCTCCTCCCACCCCCTGCAGCGGCGCAGGGGGACGGGGAATGGGGGTTGGGGTCAGTTCATCACACGTTGTCTCTGCCGCTCCTTCCTCCTCAGGGGGAGGACTCCTCACTCGTCCCCTGCTCCGGCGTGGGGTCTTTCCCACGGGAGACAGTCCTTCTGCAACATTGGTCTCTTCCCTGGGCTGCAGTCCTTCAGGCACAGCCTGCTCCAGCGTCGGTCCTCCGCGGGGTCACAAGTCCTGCCAGAAAACCTGCTCCAGTGTGGGCTCCTCTCTCCCCTGGCTGCAGGCAGAGATCTGCTCCACTGTGGACCTCCCTGAGCTGCAGGGGGACAGCCTGCCTCACTGTGGTCTTCATCACCACGGGCTGCAGGGGAATCTCTGCTCTGGTGCCTGGAGCACCTCCTGCCCTCCTTCTGCACTGACCTGGGGGTCTGCAGGGCTGGGGCTCTCACAGCTTCTCACTCCTCTCTCTGCCTGCAGTTGCTGTTGTGCAGCAACTTTTTCCTCTTCTTAACTCTGTTCTCCCAGAGGCACTACCACCATCACTGATGGGCTTGACCTTGGCCAGAGGCAGGTCCGTCTTGGGGCTGGCATGGGCTCTGTCAGACATGGGGGAAGAAGCTTCCAGCAGCTTCTCACAGAAGCCACCTCTGTAGCCCCGCCCCACTACCAAACCTGGCCATGCAAACCCAATACAAGGCTTTAACCAGCATATTCTCTCTCTGGCTTTGCTTACTTTTTTCTTTTTTCCTTTTTTTTTCTCTTTTCTTCAGTTTTCTTCCTAAACTCCTACTCTAGCACTGCCCTACAAAGAAAAGCTGTTTATACTGCTTTTCCCATGGAAGTCAGCCTTTGCTTCTTCTCCATTTCTTTCTCAGGTTCCCATATTCTATTTCCATCACTTCTTAAGCTTTTACATCTAGTAGAGTTCAGTTCTTAACATCACAGAGAGAGAGAACTTGGTGGCTGTACACAAGCTATTAGTAAAGAATAAATAGAAAATATTCTTAAGTTTAAGCTTAATTTAAAGAAAATCATAGTTTGTAGTACCGTGCGGTATTCTGAGAAAACAATAAAGTTAACAACCTGAACATAAACTATGAAAGCCAGCAGATATTACCTATGAAAGAGACATCTAAATGAGTGACAGGCTGAGAACATCAATTGTCTCATGGCTCATAAATAAATAACAGACACAGGCGTAATATCAGCTATTATTAATGTAAGAATTACTTTTTCAGAGGAAGTTAATTCCCTGTTGTCTACTCCAAATATTTATTAGAATAATGTAGGAAAATATGCAGCTACTTTCGTGTTATTTATGATTAGTAGACCAAAACGTTTTCTAATTTGAGGAAATGAGGAAAGTATTTTCTGACCTCTGGTGAATCTTATCCTATCAACTTCTTGACAGTCCAATTAAAACTTGTACATCCTCCTTTGAACTCTGAAGGCCTTTTAGGCATCACAACTCATCCTTGGTGGCACAGTCATTAGAGTCCACTATACAACTGAACCACCAGTATCTCATCTAGAAGATAATTTCTTCAACTAATTTAGAGACAATTTTAATGCACTAAACGAAGTTTTACTTTCATCAAAATAACTGAGAAAAAACCATGCAAATTATATAAAGTGCAATCTAAGTTTGATGAAGGATTGCTAACAGTCAACCAGTCCTTGAATTCTACACCTGCAGATATAGAGGACTTCCATATTATCACTGCACGTGTGTCAAGAGATCAGAGCTGGGATCTGATGGTTTCATTGGTGAAGCTTCATAAAAGTTGTTAGAGAGAATTCAAAAGCTATCTCATTTATCTATGTTATACTGATGCTGACACTATACAAGAACCATTTGCAACTCACTCCGTAATAATACATTTTATTAATATAGCACTAAACAACAGACTGCAATTTTTGACAGTGTACTTCGTAGATTCATTCTGCATCATCTGTATTGCACGTAGTCCATGAAACCTCCCAGAGAAACTATGACCATATTTTAACATTGGACTGCAAATCTCAGACACTGAGCTGGTTTAAAATCTAGGTCAAATATTTGGGTAATAAACTGACCAGCTTTTACCAAAATTATTTAATGTGAACTCATTAAAAAATCTGTGTGCTTGCCCCACATTGCCCCTCAAACTTCTTTTTCTTGTTCCTTTCCCATGACATCAAGTAATCGAAGGACCTCAGCACTGGCAATTACAAAGTTGAGTGGAAAATGGCAATGTTTCAAACCTTATTCTCATCCATACCTACACCAAATACCATTCTATCTGTTACAGGTAAATATTTCAAGGTGCAGGTTTTCCAGAATTGGAGGTGGAATTTAGCATCATAAATAAACAAGAGGCAATGAAAGAACAACTTCATAACCCTCCATATGGGCTCCATAAAATCATATATGAGGTACTTGGGAAAGACGTCCTTTCTTAACCTGTGATATTATCCACTTGTAAAAGGAACTGATGCATATAATGCTTACGATGATATCTGCCATATACATTTTGATGCTTTCTAATTACTTTTTTTTTTTTCGGAAGAGGCATTCATTTGAAAAAGAACCCCAGTTACCTAAGCAATTTTAATAACAAAAATCAAATAGTATATTGATTTTCTTACACTGAAACAATGGACATTATATTGCTATCAGTAAAAGTATCCAGGCAGAGGTACAAGACACTGTATCTAAATTATGTCAGTTCCATGGGACTGATGATGTATTCAGAGCATTGACAGATCTGCACGTCTCTTTGGAAGGCAACAGAGTTAATATTTTTCCTGGCAAGGGAAAGCTTGGAACTATATTAAAAAAAAATCTTACACAAAAAGAGCACCATTCCCAACGGACGTTTTATGAATTTGTGCAAGCATGAGAGAATTCATGGATCTCTTTCAGAAATTGTAAGAATTTATGTGTTCTCTATCCCCTCCTAAAAGTGCAACAACTGATATCAATTAATGCTGTTGTCAGCTGTTCTAGCAAAAGGAGGTGAAATTGATTCTAGCAAGCTCCTGCCATGCAAAGACCATCTGTTCCATCTTGCCATGCATGCAAACTGTTAGGCAGGAATTTGGAGGCAGTCTCTGCAGCATGAATTCATCCTGTTGAATCCAAAAAGTTATGGCTGGACAAGTAATGCCAAAGGGAATCTGGATATTCAGAGAACGGCTGGATCATCAGCATCCAAAGCTATCCACTACTTAAAAATACAATTTAATTCTTTCCTGCCAAATCAGTGAACGCACGTGCATTAGAAAGCCACTTAGGTGCACAGGCATGTACAAGCTGCAAACCTATATCAATTACTGAAGGCTGAATGGATTAAAAAATTACCCCAATGAAACTTTGGAGAAAAAAAATGCTAATACTCTTATATAGAGGTCTATATACTATATAATTATATATAACATTAGAAAACTGCATATAATATTAATATGCATTATTTTATATAAGATATTACAGTATAAATTATAAGATAGGTATTCACCTACTTTATTTTATATATTTGTGGTGTAAATGGCACTCCTAAGGTGTAATTCTTCTGACCTAAAATAGGTCTTCTGACCTATCCATCTTAGGATCTCTAAAGTGCTTGCTCCTCTCCATTGATTAGGAAGTATAAACACTGTACATATTTGAAGTTAAATGAGATGAACCCCACCCCTGTTCTTTTACAAATGCCATATATTGTATCTAGTATTCTTTCCGCAAGGATAAATACTTGGGCTTTTTAATAATTTATACAAATAGAATTTTAATCTCTTACCCGTATCATGGCTGCATGTGCCCCAGCTTGGATCACTTTCCTACATAAGTAAGACAAAGTCCTCACTAGGTTTTTCTTTTTTTCAATTCAAATGCTGGTGGTGCTTTCCTTTACCCTTAATGCAGACAAGTCAACTCTTTCGAACCCTGTCATCAGAACCTATTTCACTTATCCCTGCCCATGGCAGGGGGGTTGGACTAGATGACCTTTAAAGGTCCCTTCCAACCCAAACCATTCTGTGATTCTGTGACTTTATGATCTGGCAGATGTGAGTATTGTCTGCTTAGTCTTTGCCACATGAACTACAACATTTATGTCCAGCGGTCCAGGGAAGGGACTTTGAAGATCCTGTCCATGTATGTAAAGCTTCTCATTTTTTCACACTTCTTTTTCTTCCAATCCATCAATATTTTTTATGGAAGTGTACTCATACACGTGAATGTTTTTTGGCAGCGCCATACACTGTTTTGGGTGACTGAATTATGCCACCTCTGTTTTAACTGAGCTCCTGCCCCATCCACATTTTACGTGCCATAGCCTCACTGAAGACCCTTGGGGCTCCAGTGTGATGTCCATTACCGTGTGGTGTTCCAGAGAGCTTCTCTGGTTATTCATGGATGTTGGAAGAGACTTCTGTCCCTAAGACATCTGCACTGCTAACTGTCAACTGAACTTAAACATGCAGCTTAAAAAAATTCCTACCCAGAAACTCTTTTATAATATCCTGGAAAAACTCACTAAGAAACTGGATACTTTTTTTTTTCAACTGAATGTAGTTTTTAAATTCTTTCATGCTAGCTCATTACTTTTAAACCACCCTTAACTACAATCAAGTTGAGCTAAAAGTTAATCTGTTTATTTATCAAATCTTAAATAGTCAGCAGAGTTTGTAATTTTATTGACAGACACATATATATGAAAAGAAAGCTTTACTTAGGTAGTGTTAAGCTCACCTGTCAACGTTCATTTCACCTGATATCATCCAGGTAATAAAATGGTGTTTATCAACATTCCTGGGCACTCACATGAATCATATGCTTGAATTCCTGTTCACGGAAGGAAGTCTGATTTTGGATATGCTTTCTTTTATGAATAGTTCATATATATTTCAAATCTTTCATCTCTGCTAGACACTTGGTATTCATTTAAAAAAACCAAGAATGTGCCTAGATCTTCTTTCAAACTATTTTCTACTGCATGCTTTGAAAATGTTAGACCTTCAGACCAATGTAAGTCTCACCCAAATGTTTTTACCTCTCCAGACAGAGTCACTTAACTTCAGACATCTACACTGTGCAAATCTGCCTCTGATCAAACCACAGCTCCCTTTATATTCAGAAAAAAAAGAAGCAGGGTCTATTTTAAACGTGTTGAGGATGAAATTAAGTTCATACCCAGTCATAGGAATACTGTAAACTTATTACCGGCATTTGAGTAGCACTGAGTATCAAATTAGACTGATAATGGTCTAATTGGGATAATGTCTCTGAGAGATACTGGGCCTGTGAAGAAAGCATGAGACTCACTTAAGTCTACCTGTTTAACATTCACCTTTGTGGGTTAAGGAAGCCACAATTCTTTCACACAGTAGTCTTTGCTGCCTCCTTTCATCTGTAAGGCTGCTTGCTTCAAAACAATTTAGACATCTTGTTGCTTTTGATCTGACTGCTTCCACTTTCGTCTTTGGTTCCACGTTATTTATCAACAAGTCATCTATCAACGAGGTACCTTCGCCTCATTCATCATGTGCAGTCTGTCTCTAAACATGCCCTCCAGCTTGAGACAAATCCACTTCTTTTATTTGCTGGCTGCCATGGTACTTCAAAGGTGCAACCAGCTCTGCTATGCAGTCATTGTTACGACCTCTGAAATAATGAATGAATGTCTGCTCTGAGGGTGCAGCAGATGTCGATTTTCAGAATACAGGTCACTGTTATGTTTGTCCTCTTCATTTCAGTGTGCTATTTTGGGAGGACTGAGCTTTTACAGCTGCAGTCTCTCTGTTGAAGATGGGATCCTAGTGTCCATCTTCTTTGTTGTACCATTTCACACAAACATCTGCCTATCACAGGCACTCTGTGAGTCCTCTTCTCTTTCAATTACGTGACTTCCTCTTAGGTGAAGATACAGCCTATGTCACACATTGTTGTCATATTTAGAGCTTTCCTTGGTGTTTTAGAATTTTTTCTTTGTCAGATTTTTTTTGGCTCTGTCAATTCCAAGAGTTTGGCTATTTCTGTTGTGCGTATGCTCTAGAATTTCCAGGGATGTTGAATATACAGTACTGGGTTCTTATTTAAACTTTGGCAACATTTGGGGCTGGTGATAGGTGTCTGCCAGCAGAGCAGTCTAGCAGCGTGTGCTTGAACCCTACACAGGTGCTTGGATTTTCTGAAAATCTGAATACTACATTTGGAAATTCTGTGAATCCTGTGGGGAAAGGTGTCCATTGGTCCCATATGTGGGAATGTAAATGTCACGCCTCTGGAATAATTCTGTAATGTTGCCTGTGTAGTAAACCACACGTCATCAACATCATATGAATAAGAACAAGTAGTAGCAGACATACAAGCAAAAGTGATATTGGATTGCTCAGGTTTTGTTACAGTGAGAGAAAACATGAAGGTTCTGCTCAGCTAGACATGTAAAACACACTGACACAGTTTTTGGCACCTCAGATGATAGTGGTTACCCCCCGTTTCCTCATAACTATCTATGCATAACAGACTATGTAAGAGCAAGTTAATTCTCGAAAAAAAAACCCCAAACCTCTAAGAAAATTACTGCAGATTTATGATTTACTAACAAAATCATAAGCTACCTCACTTTTGTAGAAACTCATTAGAATGATCTATGCTCACATTTTGATTGCGAACCTTCCTAGTATTTTGCTCTACAGCCCAGAGACTCATGACGGCCAATCCCTATAGTGTCAGCCACTCCACAACAAAATTATAACTATCCTTAACATCTTGTCGTGCAAGGTCCAGCTTCTGGCTCTGGTTCTTTTAGCAGAGAAAGTTGCTCTCTGGCTTCTATCTTTTGCAGAAAGTTTTCAGAGACCTTTTGAAGGACTGACAAACCACAGAGCTTTCCACAGAAGAGCAGCAGCAGCAAAGCTAAAGGTGAAAGGGTTCTAAAGTTACCAGTGCCTCAGCAGGTCAGGGTTTCCCATGCGTCTTCAAAGCAATCCCTACACATGCCAGTCATGGCAGTGTTACTAACCAGAGTTGATTGCTGACATCAATAGCTTCCAAAGCTTCTGTTTTCTTTGAGGATAAACACAAGGAGAGCTCCATGCCAGAGATAAAAGGATTATCTAGAGTTGCTCTCCTTAGCAGAGCTGCGGTGAAGGAAATTATGGATAATTTGAGAGCACTTTCAAAAGATGTTACCTTTGTTTCAGCCTACATCTCTCCTTCATCACAGCAATGGACTTTTATCTAGTTCTCCATCATCCCGAGCTGGGCAAAAACCTGCTACAACAAAACCAGCATACTACAGGATATGAGTGTTAGTTGGTCCTTGAACAAAGAAAATCTGTTCCATAAGACTTCTGCTCTTGCCCGGTTAATCTATTTCCATCTTTGTTTGTGTAATGTTTTGTCACAGTCTTCTTTTTCAGATGTATTTCCTCAATAACTATGTAAAACCTCTTTGTTGCATGAACCTCCTTCTTTGTGTTTAGCCTCTAATTTTATGTATATGTCATCATCTTAAAGTCATAAGCATTATTTTCATTAGTAAATGTGAGACTGGTACTGTAATATGGCTTCCTATAAAATTTTTGTGGAAGGTCATGTACTAATGTTACTCAGTTTTTCTGGAAAGACAGTGTATATCTCTTCCAGGGTTGCAAAGATTCTAGCTTGACCATGTTTTCTGCTTACTGTCCAAAGAGTACCACCAGAAAGAGAGGCTTGTTTAGAAAAAAGTGGACGTAGCACTTGTCAGGCTAGTGCTATAATGAGTTATAAAACGTATTAGGAAGAAAAGAAATTCTGTTTTACCAAATATGTTAAAGTCGCCTGCTGTCTGTTACTATCAATAGCCATTATTTTTTAAGTTTCAGATTTAAGTATCGTTTCCTTCTAATTAAGGCCCAAAGGGAGAACCCCTTGCTGTTATCAACTAACATTTTCATAATGGGATTAAAAGTTTAAATTCTTTTAAAAAGTGTTCCTTCCCCTCTGTTACTTCTGCTCTCAATGAAATCATGCCTAGTCACATTTATGAAAGGTACTAATTTACCTGATGTACTTGGAAGTACGTGATATATAAGTAATGTGTATACCTAAGCAATCTTAACTCTGTGCGAACAGGAGTACAGAATTTACTGATTTTAGAAGACTCATAGCATGTGCAATAATGTTGGAAAAGCCTCATGGTAACATAAGGAGGTGGAGAGGAGCAAAGGTTAAATTCTTAGGAAAGAGAAGAATGCACATAGTTACAATATTGAGCTCCATGGAGTCTCTATACTATTACAGAATTACAGTTTATTCTGTGTCCTGAGTAGGCATATCGCTCATGCTGGGGCAACCAAGAGGGCTGAAACAGAAAATAAAAGAAACATAAGTCTAAACTCAGATCCTTGTTGTCCCTGTTCTGACAAACTTGGGCTGGAAACCAGCATTCAGAATAACACAGCAGTCTACTGTACTCAAAAAAAGCAGATTCTGAAACCACAAAAGCTAATTGTTTGTAAGGTAAAGCACATAGTGATATTTCATACACTTAGAGCAGCAGAGAATGTAGCCCAGTTAATCAAAAGAAGTGGTGAAGCTGGAAGTGACAACCAAAAAAGCAAAGGCAAAGTACAATTTTTCATAACTGTATGACCATCTATAACATGTTGAGTATATAGGTGCGAGACATTTAATGATAAATTAACATCCAGAGAAGATATCGTCATAGTTTACCATGATACATTTAAAGGAATTGGAGAATCTGAGCATATTTACATAGAAATAAATGTTGTATTAGGTATATGTGGTTGAAGTAAGACAATTTCTGCTACACTTGGAATACCTGAAATCCAGTTGTTAAGCTGCATGAGTAGTTTCACTATAATCAACAATAAAGTTAGGGCAACCAGTTATGGAATAAAGTATGATTCAAGTGACTGAAAGTATCAAAGTTTTGTCCTTAGCCAGTAAAGAACAGAGGAAGTTGATATCACAAGAGAATGCATCAGCACTTTGACTGGATCAGAAAAAAGCAAAGAACAAAAAAAGACAGTATGTTTAACACCAGAAGGTTAAATAGCACCATGCCTATTACCCCTGCTCAGTACAGACATCAGAAGATTTACAACATCAATTAGCAATCGAGCAACTTGTTACAATTTCAGGTAAGAAAGATGAGGCCTGGCAGGTGAAATTAGATAGGTATGTCTCTTTTTAGGTACCTCTAACTCTCCAGGAGGACATTATCAGTTTTCTAGATTAACATATGAGATTAAATGTGTCAGTGAAATATAGTAGAAAGAGAGTTATGGGGCACTTGGTGATACTTCCAGGGAAGATATAATTGCTGATGATATGATTATTGCTTCAACTGATGAGGCTGAGCATGATAGTACCCTGAGAACAGTAATGCTGAAAGCAAGAGATGAAAATATTAAATATTACAAAGATATAGTAGAAAGAAATAGAGATAAAATACATGCTGGACCTTGTATGACTTCAAGTGACTAAAAAACCAAAAGCTATTGTGCTATGCTGATGAATCCCAATAACGAAAATGAGAGGTCTTTACAGAGAAATTACATGTGAAACATATGCTTCTTAATAATTTAGGAAATACTGAGCTATATTTTTCAGTCATATGGAATTCAGTTTTTGCCACATTGAGGTCTTTTCCATAAGTCTTTGTAACAGAAAATGCAATGGTCTTCTATAGTGTTTATAGCATAGTTTATCTTCTGAGTCATTTACAACTTTGAAGGTATCTAGATCCAGACAAACACTAATTCTCTGTTGCCACGACTGGAAAAGACCGATTCCCTGTGGTTTATTCTTGTACTCTACCACTGCCTTATTCAACACTTTCTAAAGATCTTGTATAAAAAATATATCTACAGAATAGATCACCACTCATCCCACAGGCCCACACAAAATGTGAGATTGACCTTACTGAAGTAGATTTTTCCAGAAAAATCCCAAAGACTCTTCATCTCATTTTAAAATTTGAGTCTGAGTCAGGAGAGATGAATCACCTTCAGGAAATGCCTATTTCTCTTTGCTAACTATACAAGGAACCTAGGATGATTAGCTTAGATGTCAAACCTTTAGGTATTTAGGGGAGATAAATCACACGGAAAACATGTGACCATTGAATGCCCTTTGTTTTCAGTATATATGTACAACAGGAACAAACTCAGTATAATGAGAGTTTCTCTTTTACCATAGAGAAGTTCCAAGATGTCTCAACATTGTATTGCCATTCTTTTCCTATGTAAATTCTTTATTCTGTTTTTCTTCTAAGCATGCCTCTGAAATTCAGTTTAAATTATATAAATTGTCTGCATAGTATTAATATGGTTTTCCTATTACTTTGTGACAAGGCATGAAATTTAATATTTTTCCCCATGACAAACCCATGAAATTTATCAGCCTAGCCTATGCTCTGTACAGTGAACTATTTCTATTCTATGGTTGTTAAAAGCAAAGGAAGCTAAAATAAATGAATAAACATGCAGAACTTTTCTCCCTATGGTAGTTTTATTAATTACTTTTGTGGAATATAAGTTTTACATTATTCACAAAGCCTTCTCAAGCTGCAACCACAGCTTTTGTCATGGTACTGTATGTTATTAGTATTCAACTTAATATTAAGCTAGCAACTCATTCTGAATGAAAATTCAAGAATAAAAGGAAAATATCCTCTTTGATCATTTTAAATAGCACATATTTAGGGTGGGATTCTTCTGCAGCCTCCAGACTGTCCTCAGCTGTCATAGGAACTCAAGGCGTTCCCTGTGACTACCAGTTCGTCCTGCGCTTTTTCTTTTCATACTGTTAGCTATCATCTGTGGCACAGTCAACTTCAAGTACTGAAAAAGACAAAATCTCCCAAATTGCATGATTGGCTGAAAGGACTGAAGAATGAACAGCAATCATTCTCTTTATTTGCAGTTTTTGCACTGAATGGGGCTTGCATCAGTTTCCACTCAAATTGCATCAGTTTTCTCTCAAATCACAGTCTATATGGTCAAGTAAATACGTCAAGATCTGGGATTTTTGAACAAGGACAGCTCTTATGAGGCTTATTGAAAAGCTGGCAACACATTTTTCAGTCTCTGCTGCTTTACCTGTTTTTTTTGTTTGTTTTGGGTTGGTGGGGTTTTTTTTGGTATAGTCACCATCCACATGCTGATCAGCTTAGACCTGTTTTTCAACACTTTCATCTGCCTTTCTCTTTCACAGTTCTGTTAGCAGTTTCAGTCAGCCTTGTATTTATAAATTATGTTCTCAACTGATGAAGAGGGGGGACTGTAAAAAACATTATTTGGAAATTTGAGGGATGCAGGAAAATTAAGTGCCCATTCTTAAAGTCATACCTAGGATGTGGCCGTATTAAGCTCTCTGGGGGTTCCCTTTCGTTGTCATGCCCATAAAACCCATTGAGGGTGATTAATCTGGACTTGAACAGCTAACTTTGAGACATATCACTCACAATTATAACTTTTACCTTTGTTGCCTATGTCACATTTTGCATCTGTCCCTAAGGCTTTGCAGAAGTGAGCACCAAGGTGCCTAAGTATCTTTCAAAAGCCCAGCCTTTGTCTACGTTCTGTCATCGTACACAAAAGTTTCCAAGATCACAACATTGTGCATATATACGTAGTTTGCATGTGTAATACTCACTTCAGCTGAGGCATCTGATTATCCTAAAGTTCTGCTCTAATCTAATTTTCCAGCTGGGCTGAGGTCAAGTTTCTTATCCAAGGCCCAAGGCTGTACTAGCAGCTTAGGCAGTGACTGGAAAAGAAACTTCACTGCATTTCTCAGGTCTTCACAGACTGCAGAATTTGGTATGTAATAAAGTCAGAAGAGGAAATGTAGATTTCAAAGAAAAAAAGTCTAGAATTTTAAACAGCTTTTAAACATTTCTACATTTATTTATTTTTTCTTTTTAGAAATAGGGTATAAAAAAATTCCTTATGGCATGTAATAACACACTCTTCATTCATCTTGAGTAATGCATATACACATGCATAAATTGAATATAAAATATTTTGATAAAGTGCCTGAAATGTCTTACAAATGAAAAACTGATATATATATATATATATATATATATATTTATATATAGGATGAGTGTTGTCTTTCAGGTAAAAAACAGCAAAACTATACAATATGTTCATCCAAGATTAACAAATTACTGTGATTATTATTCGTTGGGCATTCTCATGATGACCTACACCAAGCAAAATGTTTAAAGTTATACAGAGCCATATCATCAACTAATATAAAACCCAGCACTGCTGCATATTTCAGAGCAGATATTCTGATTTTCCCCCAGCAGACGATTCCTCATTAAGAGGGTTTGTTTGATTGCAGTGCTGAACATGCTTCACTCCCCAAATCACCCACTTTTTGAGACACTTTGCCCTTAACCATCTTCATACTTGATGTATTACTGTACTTTGTGAATTTTAAGCAAAAAAATCGGGGTTCCAAGTTTTTAAATCCAAAGTCTTTAAGGGTAAGTCCTGTTGCAAAAGGACCATAGTTAGGCAGTATCAGGTGTTATTTTTTTCCTAGGCATAAACTTGCTGAGAAAAAGGGAGGAGGAAAAGTGGCAGCAGCTTAGCTCCCCATCGAGTTCTCATTCTGGCACCTCTTGCATATACACACACACACACACACACACACACAGCTGCTGCCCAGTGCTACCGCTTCTCTCTACCTGATAGAAACTGTAAAATTGCTCAGCAGCCAGGATGATTTCGTAGTGCTTATTCCCTTCCCTAGCAACCCTGCACAGCAAGACTGTACTCCAATTATGTGACCCGTACTGGAACACATCTCTGGCTAAGGGGAAAACCTGACACAGGAAGAAAGCTTAGTCTCTCCTCAATAACTATGAGATTGCATTCAACTGTAGGTTTTATTTTAAGCGAGCAATCTTTATGAATTAAGGTAGTTCTGAGTAGTGTCTTATAATTAATTTCTTCCACTGAAAATCAATGTCTAGGGTAAATGTTATATTGGTACACAGTGTTGTTAACAATATATACAAACACTGAATCACATCAAATAACCAAATTGTTTCACACAAATTCAAGCTCCCCACAGCTTGCCAAAGGCATGTTTGGAGATGCTCAGACTCACAGACCAGAAGTTAACACATTCATATAAGAAAGTAAAATGAAGTACTAGAACCCACATTAAAGTTGTAGCCTGAAATTTCTGGTGCTGAGCCAGCTGCAAGTTATTGAAGAGTAGATGTTTCCAGTATTGCTAGGCAATAGGTGGATTAAATGAATTTATGAAGCATGTGAAGGTGTGAAAGATTTTACATAAAGAACAGAAAAATTCAAAACTGATGTTTCTACAGAAGGAGAAACTCATTGACACGAAATTTAACCTGAGCAGAAAAACATAACTCTGCAAAGTCATTCAAGATGCCTTCCACTCCCCGGATAAAATCACTTCCCCAAAGCAGCTCTCATTTTAATCCCGCTTCAAAAAACAACCCCCCAAAAGTGAAGTTATGGAAAACATGATCTATACATAAATTGCCAGTAACTCCACTAAGAAAGAGCTGGGGGTCTTGGTGGATAGCAGGCTCTGCGTGAGCCAGCAGTGTGCCCGGGCAGCACTGAAAGCCAACAGCACCTGGGCTGTGTCTGCAAGTGCATGGCCAGCTGATCGAGGAAAACAGCTATTCCTCTATACTGAGTCCTCGTTACAACACATCTGGGGGATGCAGTCCAGTTTGGGACCCCAAAGGAGATGCTGAGGAATGTGCGCAAGTCCAGCAGATGCTCCATCCAACATTGCCAGGGGCCGGAGGGCTCGCCTTGTGCGGAGAGGCTCGGAGAGTTGGGCATGTCCCGGCTGGAGAAGAGGCAGCTTCCAGGACATTGGAGCAGCCCCCCGTGCCTGCAGGGACGACGGCAGGGAGACAGAGGCAGGCTTTTCCCAGCTGTGCATGCCACGAGTTTGAGAAGCAATGACCATAAATTGAAAAGGGCGATTCCGACATAAGGACAAATTTTTACACTATGACCCTGATTAAACACTGTAGCAAGTTTCCCAGAGTCATTGTGCAGTCTCCACTCTTGGAGATTTCCAAGACCTGACTGGATAAACCCCTGAAGAACTTGGTGGCAATTCTTTGTTGGCCCTGCTGTGAGGAAGAGTTTGGATGAAAGACCTCCTGAGATCCCTTGCAACCTGAAATGTTCTATGATTTTACGATTTTGTAGAGGTCAAAATGTTATCATGAAAAAACATTTTACAGTTCACTCACTTTTTAGGAAGTCACTCCATCTTAAGTGGAGAAAAGATACATGCATGTACATGTAAAACTGTAGTTTTAAATACCATGCCAACACGGTGTAAAGAGAATACTCTCGCTGAACTGTGAAACCTGTTGGATAATTTCTATCCACAACAGAGAACATTTTTTTATATATTTATTGATGTGTGTGTGTGTATATATATGCATACAACTTTACCCATGCAATAAGCTTTTTTCCACCTTTTCAGTCATTTTCCCTACTCATTCCACATAATCAAGATCCTGAAATGTGTATTCATTTCCCAAAATTTTCATCACATTTAAGAATAAGAACTTATGGTAAGTCTTACTATACTTGCAGAGTATATTAATTCCTTTGGGCTTTACTGTTAGTTGCTTTTTTATTTATTCATTTATTTTTAATGAAATGGGCACAGCATATATAATGATGTTTGGGCTGAGGATGAAAAGGAATAAAACATAACCATTGCATTAGAAATGATTTTGAGGTCTAATGTGAAAAAAAGTGTTAGGAGTCGAGAGTTGTATGGGTTTAGAGGGAGATCTGTTGGTAAAAGCTGGTGCAAAGTGATGCAAGTTAAACAAAGAGCAATATGTACAGTTTGCCATACCCCTCTCTAGTCTAAAATAATGGATTAAAATAAAACTGTGAATTGCAGAGTTGAAAAAGAAAATTCAGTTAAACAAATGTGAAATGAAAGTGAAAAATTTAAATGTATCTCTTCACGATGAACTGTGCTAAAATAGAAAAGTTCTTTTGTCAACTACTTAACAAAAGCAAAACTGTAAAACCAAGATTTGGATTTCAGAGGTCATACAGAACAGGACTGAACATTAAAACAAACTACTGATGCGAATAATGATCATAATTATTCATCTGTGTGACGTGATAACATAAAGTGACAATTTTTGTCAGACTGTATAGAGAATTAAGGTCAATGTTCAGCCCAAAGGAACTTGAAATATGGAAGAAAGAGAAAGAAACACTGGTGATACGGGTTGTTAAAGGTTAAGAAGCGAGGTAGCATTTGTGCTAGGACTTGAACTTGGATCTCCCGGGACAATGCTGCAGTCACCAGCTTCATAAGAACAGACCAAGGCATTAACCTTTCAGCAATGATGAGGAATTCTGCCTGCATAATGAAGAACATAAGATCATATCCCATAATCTTTCTTAAGATACCCTGTTTATACAGAGGATAGCACATTTGGCCAAAACTAATTACAACCCTCAGTTTCCCTGGAGACTAGATGTCTATCACCAGCTTCAACAAATAATTGACAGTGAATTATCAAAATGAATCTTTTGTAAATATCTCACCAGCTGAAGTGTATTTCCATGCTAGTAGGCAGACTTCAGTAAAAGGATTAAAATAATAAGCCAATCTGCAGAAACCAGTATAGGTACATGAAAGATTGTTAAGACCCAAATCCTTCATGGTCAGACATATTATTCACTGAAAATGAAGTCCTCATCCTAGCTTCAATAATGTGCATCTTAGTGGAAGGCTTGCCTGTTAAAGTGGCACGAAATGCTACAGTTGGCTGTACTTGCAGGAAATCTGCACCTACAGTTTTCATAACTATGCCATATACCACTCAGTTTTACCCTCTGAATAAATACAGAAAGCAGTGGAAGCTCTAAGTAGTACATTTGAATTGCAACAGTCTGAATGGATTTACAGTATGTTTTGGAATGATTTTTGACAAATCTCTTAAAGGAATCACAGAATGGTTTGGGTTGGAAGGGACCTTAAAGACCATCTAGTTCCAAGCCCCCTGCCATGGGCAGGGACACCTTCCACTAGACCAGGTTGCTCCAAGCCCCATCCAACCTGGCCTTGAACACTGCCAGGGATGGGGCAGCCACAACCTCTCTGGGCAACCTGTTCCAGTGTCTCATCACCCTCACGGTGAAGAACTTCTTCCTTACATCTCATCTAAATCTACCCTCTTGCAGTTTAAAGCCATTACCCCTTGTCCTATCACTACGTGCCCTTGTAAAAAGTCCCTCTCCAGCTTTCATGTAGGCTCCCTTTAGGTAGTGGCAGGCTGCTATAAGGTCTCCCTGGAGCCTTCTCTTCTCCAGGCTGAACGACCCCAACTCTCTCAGCCTGTCTTCACAGGAGAGGTGCTCCAGCCCTCTGATCATCTTTGTGTCCCTCCTCTGGACCCACCCCAACAGGTCCATGTCCTCCTTATGCTGAGGACCCCAGATGTGAACGCAGAACTGCAGGTGGGGTCTCACCAGAGCGGAGCAGAGGGGCAGAATCCCCTCCCTCAACCTGCTGGTCACACCGCTTTTGATGCAGCCCACGACACAGTCAGCTTTCTGGGCTGTGAGCGCACATTGCCAGCTGATGTCCAGCTTTTCATCCACCGGTAACCCCGAGTCCTTCTCCTCAGGGCTATTCTCAATCCCTTCATCCCCCAGCCTGTATTGGTACCAGGGGTTCTCCTGACCCAGGTGCAGGACCCTGCACTTGGCCTTGTTGAACCTCATGAGGTTCACACGGGCCCATTTCTAGAGCTTGTCCAGGTCCCTCTGGGTGGCATTCCATCCCTCAGGTGTGTCAGCCGCACCACTCAGCTTGGTGTCATCTGCAAACTTGCGGAGGGTGCACTCAATCCCACTATGTCATTGATGAAGATATTAAGTAGTACTAATCTCGGTACAGACCCTTGAGGGGCCCCACTCGTCAATGTTTTCTTTTTGGGCTTTGACCCATGGAATTTAGCCAAGGAAAAAGAAACCACAAATGTATTTTACTTTCTACTTGCTTTTCCTACTGGTTGTTTATTTAATCTATTTTATCACTTTGGGAGATTTAGTCATTTGAAATTGTCTTTAATTTTATAAATTCTGTTATTGATCTTCTTGACATTTGAAGTCATGTCTTGAAGATCCTGCTTTACCTGTAAGCAAAATATATCAATATTATCAAATGCTACACTGCATAGTTTATAAATATACTCAATAATGAGAACAAGCAGTTTGGGAAAAAACCCACAAAGATAAACAGGAAGGTATACAAGCTTTCATTTGAAACAGAACTAAAGCTGAGTGTCATTCAGACTCTTATGAATACAAAGCACCCATGAAAGAGCTCTCTGTGCACAAAAAAAAAAGAGCATCGTCAAGTACACAAACAGGACAGTGGAAAAAGATGGATAAACTGAGAATCAGAGAGATAAACAAAGAATTTGACAAAAGAACAGAGAGTGAGGAAAAAACAGTAGGGAAAACACTGGCTGGAATACACAAACTAAAATGAAAGCAGCAAGAAGAGATGAACGCTAATGGCTTGGTTCATTCTTGCTGCACCAGCGCTGTGCTGGAGAAATCACACTGGTATCAGGGGGTATCAAACTCTGCAAAATAGCAGTAACTCTGGATGAACACGGGTTGGAGAGAAACAGAAAAAGCATTGAGTGAAAAGAGCGTACCAAAGATGAAGGGGCACGTGGGAGGGCTGCCGTGGCGAGGGCAGGAGGATCTCGGGGGAGAGGGAGGGCGATACGCTGGGGCACTGGGAGAGTCTTCCCAGAGGAGAAGACGAAATACTGAAGGTTGAAGAGCACTAAAGTATGCTCAAAAGCGGGGAGAAAAAAAGAACAGTAGAAGGCTTTCACAAGCAAATACCGCTGGCAGACAAGTACACTCCAGATTGCGTGTTTTTTAAGAATAAGTTTAATCATTAATATACTGTATTTTATTCATTTGTTTATTTACTAAGTGAACTGAACTGCATAGACATTCTTCTCCTACACCAGCTAAGGTAGTGAAATTTTCATAACAACTTCAAATAGGAAAGCCCTGGATGGAATTAATTTCAAGAAACTTTATCTTCTACTTTGTAGACAGCTAACTCCAGCTACCTTTGAAGCCAATGGAAAAAAAATGTTTTTGAATGAGAATCATCTTTCCTGTTTTAGAATTTTGTATTATACACGTACATGGTGGGGTGCCCTATAAACAATATGTTACAAACCCTTTACCTTGTATTTTTCCATATAGATGTGGCATATGCATTGCATACACAGTAACCACACTTCCTTAACATTTAAAGTAACTTTTAACAGTAGCCACTATTTAGAATATGCAATGAGATGTTTGTGTGGAAGACTATCTCATTAAAAGGATGATGTGGACAGAGATTAGGAGAGCAAAGAAGTCACGTAAAATATTCTAACTCCAATAAAACCTAATTTTGCTTTGACAGAGTGAAATAAAACATAAAGATTTAGTATCAGTAAGACTGATGCTATATCAATTGCTTCATATTTGTTCATTATTTCATTCCATACAAAGTACTGGGATGTCTAAAAGACCTCAACTGTCCCAGTTTCTGTGGCTTATCTTTCACTTGAAAGACAGGAAGTCCATGTGACTTAATTATTTAACTGTAAAGAAGTTCATCAAAGTTCCAGTGCATCAAAAAGCAGTCATATGCTTAAATTTAAGCACCTGCTTAGATTGTTCCACCATGTGACAGGTGACCTAAAAGCGGTGGTGCTATTTTGATACCTTGTGAGGACACTAAGGAAAAGTTAGTTATGTAAAATAACCTCGGAGGAAGTTATTTATATACAAGATAATTTTATTCAAAGTACACTGAAGGACAGACAAAAACTGCTGAATTACAAACCAGCAGACTTTTATAAACTAAGAAAAATTGTAACAGAAGCGTTCAGAGACTTTAATCATTCTTACAGGCCGTGTTTGCAGCTTTTCCAATTTGACTATACCTTTTTTGAAATGGGGGCCAGATGTATATTCAAACTGCAGTACAAAATAGTACATCCTTGGATATGATCTCTGTTCTTATTTTAATAATTTTTAACATTTGTTGAGCATTTGGCTGATGGAAAAAGCTAGCATAACTTCAAGAAAAAATGAAGTGAATGCTTAGTATGTAATTTGACATATCTGGAAAAGATATTAGAAATCTGATCCGGTGTTAGGGCACCAGAGAACCCATATTATTATTGAAAGTGACTGGAATGACAAGTATTCCCAGTATCTTCTACCTATCTGCAACATGCTGTGAAACTGAGTTTAGGAACTTCCATCCAAAACCTGGAATTAGGACATAGCCCCTGCTTAGGTTATAGAAGGATTTGGATTCATAGCGGATGGTAGGATTTAGATGTCAATGCCCTGGCTAACCTAGGAACATTTAGATTGCCTTGTGCTTGGCCATCTAGGTGGAGAAATGTCAAACTCCATTCGTCCTTTTCCATTCGAGAAGAAGCATAATTTGTTAAGATTGAAAAATAATAAGCACAACTATGAAAGATGCCCAAAAAATTTAAGGACATGTGAATTTGCTTGAACATCTTAATTAAGACTTCAAGTTTTAGAGAAAAAAAAAATCAGTGAGGAGGTGTTTCAGGATGGACTTCTTTAATGGGGAAGCAATACTGTTTGTCTTCTTTCCCCACCAAGGAACAAGTACAGCATTGCTAATAAACTGACTCTCTTCCTCATGGTTTTGAGAGATGCTACATGCATGAATAACAACTGCCCAACAGATGACTTGGTTTAAGATTCCATTTTCTCTCAAAGTCAGCGCATCATATTAAAACTTGTAAAAATTTCTGCACAGTTAAATGGGTTTGTCATGGTTTTAGTTAATCTGCATTTTACTTAAACTAGTATCAAACCCATGCTACAGTTGAAGGAAGAAAATATTCCCTGTAAACTTTTAGCCTACAGAAATATAACTAATTTTTACTTTTAAAGAAACCACTTCTTAGAAGTTTTTCTCCATCCATCTTATTCACTCCTTTTCTGTGCATACAATGGAAATCAACAGAATTCTATATTATCTTTTCAGCTGACCATGCTTTACTGTGTCTGCAGATACAGGTACAAGAAGATGGAAGTCTCAGTATTGTGACTGCTCCGAATCTTTCCTGTCAAACAGCTTTCCAGGCTGTTTTTTTTCATCTCATGAGAAACAGTGAAGTCGGTCAAGATTTCTTTAATGTATAAACATCCTGAATAATGATATACATTAAACACACAGCAAGAAGAAACTTTACAGCCCATTTCCATCTCTGTTCTCAGCGTCATATGCATTGTTCACTTAGTAGGAGATGATTCACCTTAATAATATTTACATTTGGCATTACTTGAGTGCTCAGTGTCTTGAAATGCAGAATTATCTTCTTTGAAACACAGCAAGAAATATAAATACAATTCTTCATTTCTCTATTGTGTCTTCAAATATCTATGTGCTTTGATCATGTGAATGCCAATTCAAGTGCCATTAGCCATTTAGTCATAGTCAAGGACAGGAGAATATGAGCTCTTAAAAATCATCACACAGCTAGTCTGTTTACTCCCTTCAATCAGATGCAATAACAGAGAATTGGTTACGCTTGAAATCCTAGTGCAACAAAACAAATAACTGATTACCATAGCATTATTTTTCTTAGATATTCAATATATATGCATCTGAAGTCTTTAATTTAAAAGAAACAGTGTCTTTGGCCTGTGCCCCACTAGAACTTTTCACATATGAATATCTAATAAATTTGGCATTGAAACAGTTTTAAAAACATGCTGAGCATATTTTTTTTAGCATGTGAACATCCACAGTGAAGTGCCACTGTCAAGTGATGTAAAAAATATCCAGGGTCGCTGCCTTTGGTGGAAGGCCACTAGCTAATCAACCCACATTAACACAGGGTGTACCTGAGTTTCTAACATCCAGAGACAGGTCCTTGCACAAACACATTACTTACCAAGGTGTCATCAATAATGAAATCTAGACAGGGGATGAAAGCCTCCAAATTAGCAGAGTGTCACTTAGGACTCTAAACCTACTATTTTTACAACCTCCCTCCAGGAGCTCTTCTTGCCTTCTGTAATCAGCACCAGAACTATTCACTTGCTCCCCGCTAAGCTTTTATCTCCATGAAATGAAGGTGACAATGAAACACTCTCCTGCAAGGTCCTCCTGGCAGCATTCCCACAATGCCTGCTGGACTGTTTTGATCCCATTCCATATGTCCGCAATTTAAGCAGCGCTACAGCTGCCTGTCTCTGAATTGTATCATATCGCACTGCAGGGCACAATCCTGTAGTACCTGAGCTTCGAAGTAATCTTCTCAACCTATTTCAATTTTCACATTAAAGAGCATGCTGCCTGGAACTTGATGATTACAGGTTTGTAAGGACAGGATCAAACAGAGGAAGATGCTAGCAGGGAGTCAAGAGTAAGAGCATTATTCTGCAGACATAGCCGGTTTTCTCTTTTCAGTCGTCTACAGCAACACTGATCTAAGCATAGCCTTGCAGTTATATATTACTGCAGATACATTTGAGTAAAAGTCTGATGTGTGACTGCACCCAGGAAAGCAATTTATGAGAGAGCTGGTTTTATCATTATCTAATTGTAGCTCTGGATTATTAAGTGCAGGGACTGAAGTGTTAAGAATATCTTTGCAATATATAAATAGGTACATATATGATAATTTACTTGAGCAATAAAACTATCAATTATTCTGTCTGCTGATTAAACGCCATGAACACTGAAGAATCAATTTATTTTTCAAGGCAATTCACTTTCATAAGCAGACACTAACTGCTCTTTTTGCTCTGAAATCTGTCAAATGTTCTTAACTCACATTACGTCAGCATTTTAGTAAAATTACTGATGGTTAGTACCATAAATGATAGTTCTTTGACAGTGAAATGCTCTGTCATGTCAGAATACTGGCTAGTGAAGATCTGTGTTTGTTTACATGTTGATTTTCTATTCAGAGAGAAAAAAATTAGCTGGAGATACCATAGCCACCCCTCAAAAATTTCAATTGAAAGACTTTGATAAATAAATAGAGTATACATTAAAATGCTACATTTTATCTGGCAACAACTGGCATGTACATATTTATTAATATTTTTTTAAAAATCCAACATAATAACCATTCTTATCAGTGACATAAAGAGTACACAGGTTTTAAAATTAGTTTTCACCACTGGTTGCAGGACTATGTTAGGGAGGGCGAGATCCTTAGGGGGCACTTTGTGTTCTTTTCCTGGTCCTTGGTACCATCTGTACAGGTATAAATAAGAACTGTTTTTCTCCTGTTTTTTCCTCCTACAGTAGATGGTTAATAGAAAGAATATAGACCACAGAGCCTTGGCTTTAACCTTATCCAAGGTGGTTACTCTATCTGCACTTCCAGTGATGAGGGCTGAAATGTTTTCCCTACCCTTCCTCTACACTCCGAGAAGAGAGAGAGAAGCACAAGAGGAATCATGCTGCGACAAATTACTGGGACAAACTATTGGGTCACAATTAAGGACCAGGTTCTGACATCCTTCCTATTCCATTCTCCTCTTCCTTACTTAATTCATCATCAGTACCACCATAATACCTAAGAATCTGTCTCTGGTAGGTTAAATAATACGATTAACGTCTCTCAGGTACTCTCTTTCTCTTTTCAAGACCATGAATGATGGGAGATTGGTGTGTTATATTTTGGGATCTTTTACATGATGTGTATCTGCATCCATCTATGCATCTATATACACACTTATACATGGACATACCTAACCACTACTATGAGTTAAAGAAGACTGTGTCAAAGAACAGTGAAGTAGAATAAAATAATTTTTTTTTTCTGTGATGGGACTTAGTCTCTAGATGAGCGCTTTCTACAGCTGGAGACTCCTGAGAAAGCTGTCTTTGCTGTATAAAGTAAATTTAACATTACTGGAAATCTTCATTTCATAAATCTTTAGTATTTAGATAAGCTGGAACCAGGCCATCAAATGCCTTCAGTACCACCCTTTGGGTTCAGTACTAGTCAGAATTCCCAAGCTTCATACCTAGATGGATCAATCAATTGCAACGGCCAAGTCAGAAAAAGGCATGGGTAGCTGTGACCAAGTCATAATCTGCCAGGATGAATCAAATTTTCCTAGCCAGCTGGAATCTATACATAGCATTATTTTTGGACTATACTTCTGGCCACTATATGGAAATAAAACATCAGTGAGGAACCCAGGACCCCTCTAACACAGGATCTAAACTGGTGGGCTGAATACTTCTCCAAATAAAGGAAATAATCCTAAGGTTACAAACCTGTCAAATGTTCCTCTCCACCCCTCTAACTTATGATTACAGAAGGAAAAGCACATTTTTCTCTATGATGTCTCATTGACTTTTTGGCCTCAGTGACAACTGTGGAATATAAATCAATATCAGAGAGAAAATAACTGATGTTAGACAGCCTTGTAAGAACCCACCTCATCTGCTCATTCAGACTTCAAAAACATGTGTGAATTAAAACAAATCCACTTGTACAGTCAAACTGGCAATGAAGAAGAGTGGCTGGAAGTTTTTTCCATGTGCCAGCAGCCAGTCTGAGCTGGCTGGGGCCCTGTGCTGCACTGTCCATAGTGTCCGGTAACTCACTGTCCGCTTGAGGCCAGATGGGAACGGCGTGCCACCGTGTCCTCAGGGCTAGGGTCTGCTCTCACTCTACCCTTGAGCAAAGAAAACAAGGAATGGTTTCATTCCAAAATTCACTGAGCAGTATCAGGCATAGCAATAAAAGTCAGGGGTTGTTGTCTCCATCTATCTCTAGTTGTCATTATAAACTCTGCAATGAAGAGTGATTTTTGCAATTTTTGCAAAAATTGGCTAGCTTATGGATGGTGTAACTATGGAAAGTATAACCAAAGTGTCAAAAGTGTCTGAAAAAAATGGGGAGAAGATATTCCTGAGTTAAGAAAATCTGAAGAATGGTAAGTGAAAGACTTAAGGTGTCTATATCTGAAATATGCAGCTGTGATGTGATTCTATTGAGATCCAGATATAATATAACTACGTGAATTAATACCTCAGTATTACGGATGTCATCCAAAACTAAATGGACTTTTGCCAGTTTTGATGTGATAAGGTATTATTTTAGCCCTGAGATACAGGAGATAAAACAGGAAGTCAAAACGATAGAAGAGAAAAATAAACTGTATTTTTTTAGTATCTTTGATTACCATAGCGTTGCTATGCACCCTGCATTCAGACAAATCTCTTTTAGGCTGTTTAACAAAGTAAGGAATATGTGGGTACTTGGAAGCCTATTTGGCTTAACTCTTCATCCCTCCGCTTTTATAGCACCTATACTCCTTTCTGTCTAACTAAGTTTGCATGTGGTGTCAGTTATTGAAATAGGAGTGCTATTTATAGAGATGATTTCAAGATCCAAATTTTTTAAAATCAAAACTAGATCTTGAGAACCTGAACTTAAGGAGAAAAGAGAAGATGTGGATTTCTGAGAGCTGAGGCTTTGAAATATTCAATATCAGTGAGGGTAAAATTTTCAAAAAAAGAGGAAACTACCAACACAGAGTAATCAAATAATGTTAATTAATATTTTTTATGAATGAAGCCACCAGTATTTGAAAATCAGCATTTATACACTAATAGTTAAAACCCCTGATTATCTATGCACGTATGCATCCACATCCATTGTGAATTAACTATACTAAAATGTATTAAGAAGTTTGATTATTTTACTTCTACTAGGATTTCACTTTCCTTATACAACTTTGTTTCTTATTCTGATGAAACTTTAGCAATTCTGTGTGCCCAGCTTTCAGGTTAAAGGAGCTTGCACTTTTAAAGATATGCAGATTTTCTTAGAGGATATATTATGGGAAGAAGAAAGAAGATATCAAAGTCACAGTGACTTTTCAGCTGTCTAACATTCTGCATCAGATATACCTGGGTGTCATAAAAATAGGTTCATAATGGTTTTGCAGATCAACTGTTAAAATATGAAGGCATGAGTCCTATTTTAATTTGAAGGGCAAACTAACTAGAAGAACAAAGTGGCAAGTTTCGTCTGGTCAGATGGACTGCTACAGACATTTTTCAAGCTTACTGCTTACAGGAGACACGAAAACCTGGTTTTCAATGGCAGACATGTAATCTTATTTGTCAGAGCACAGCTGCCTGTCTTCTTAGTGAGAAGTTAGACTGGAGGTGATATCTCATGCAAATTGACAGCCTTGTGTTGTGGGGGTCACTTGCACTTTGTAAAGTAGTTAGGAGTTGAAAGTACTCCTGAAAGCTTCAAAAGAAATGCCCTACCTAAGCAACAGAAATGGTTATATGTAAATAAATCTTTAGGCAAAAGTTCTATGTAATTTGCATTAGGATGGAGCTGCATGTTACACATTTTTGTCACTTGCTCTTTGGGAATCTTCCCTACCCAGAGGGGTTTAAATTTGCAAATGACAGCCACAGTTTTGTATGACCTTTGAAGCAACTGCTGTCATTAGTTGTGCATTATGCAACAAGAAGCATGACACTGGTATTTAGCAAATAAGAAGGCATAAAATAACACATGCAAACTATTATAGCAATAATAGCTTACCGATTCCATTGTAATCTATGAGCTAAAGATATTAAAATATGAAGAAAAATCTGTTAACACTTCTTCAAAGATAAACAGGAAAAACTAGAAAATTAATGCCTGATTTTGAACAGCAATGGGGAGAAGAGGACCTTGAAGAAGAGATCACAGACAAAAGAGCCACTGATGAAAGAAGTCTCGATGTGCCTGAACTTCCCAGCCAAGAAGTAGGAGAGAAGGTCTCTCAAACAGTTAGCAGCAACCCAGGGAGGCTCAGGCAGAGTCACGTGCCTTTCACTGGGGATTGAACTAAAAGGAAAAAAAAAAACCCCAAACACAGGACATTTTGTTAAAGAAATAACTATTCAGCTTGCTTGAAATGAGACTAGCTAACAATCCTTCTGTGTTTTGGGGTGGGGTTTTTTGGGGGGGGTGGGGGCATGGTTTTGTTTGTTTGGTTTTATTTTTAGAAAATACAGAACATCATGATAAATAAAGCAGATCTCATTCAATTTTCCCTGGAAGGTTGATTGTTTAAAAATTACTTGAATGTAAATCTAAGCAAGGCTGATAATCAAGTATATCTTACTGGTATTCTCATCAGCATTTTGTCTATTGAAAGTGAGATTATACTTCCATGGATGATGGAAATAGCAAAGTATGTCAATTTTTCTTCTGCCCTGTTAACAAGTTAAGACTTCTTTTTGTCTGATTAAACAATATTGATGAATGTTTTGGTATCTGTGAAGAAATGCATCTGCTTCAGTGCCAAAGAGAAGCATTGATTTTGGATACCTCTCTATTTATCAGATCAGATTTTTGCACACAAGAAATAGGCAAACTATTAGTTTATTACGCTAGTGTATCCTATTAATATCAATATTGTGATTGTCTGCAAAGGTGGTGGCAGCCCTGTAGTATTACGGGTGAGAACGGGATATCTGAATTCAGCCAGACATTATGGTGTCTGAAAAGGCATCATAACAAAAAGCTTCTGCTTTCCTTCTCAGTTTGGTCTGACAGCAAACAATAACCCTGAACCAGAAAGACAGAAAAAAAGGCCAGTCATGCCTACTAAAACATTCATTGATGTTTTGCACTTCACATTTCTAATCCATAGTAAAACCTTTGGTCCCTTCGAGTTGCTTTCCATTAGAGACTTGATTTATCTTTTCCATCATTTTTGTGTTGATGCAGACAATTCATCTGTTTGATCCAGTTCTGCTGTGTTTTATCAGTTGAATTTTTCTTTTCAGTATTCCTTTAGGATGATAACCTTCCTTTTCATCTGCTGCTACTCTACATCCATTCTTAAGGAACACAGTTGCTGATTAGAGGACCTGGGAAAATAGAAGCTTTTAGTTGCGGTTAGCAGAGTTAAGCATTTGTACTGAACATTATGGACATGTCTTTCCATTCTATTTTCTAACAGAAGAAATTAAAAGACTGTGACAATATTGACTAGATCATTAGACAAACACAACGGGAGCAAAAAAAGGCAGCATGTAATAGAGATTAGGACAGAGTGATGCTGGCTTCTCAAGACCCACAGACCCATTCTTACAATTTGCCACAGAATATTTATTTCCTCTGGCCTGTTTTTCCACTGAGCAGGAAAGAAAAAAGCTTGCACCCATTGCCTGCTGAAGCTGATGATCTAATATTTGGCTGCTATGGTGCTGAATGTATTGATCTGCAGGTAACAGATTTCATGAACAATCTTTGAAATCTGTTATAGGACACTTCAGAATTTTATTCCAGACCAGAAAGCAACCTAGATCATATATCATTTAGGCACGAGCTCTCAGTCAGTGAGTGGTGAGACAATTAAAACAGTTAAAATTATTATTACTCCAGGATTTTGCCTGATTTTTTTTCTCATCAGCCCAAAATGGACTGTGTCAAGGAAAATTTATTCAGGATAATGATTTTTTTCATACTCTCAACCAACAGAGAGCCCATGAAGTGCCAGCTGTAAGCAAATGTAGCAAAGATTTCCATAATCAAAACAGACAGTCTGAACTGTAATAAAATGCAAATACTTAATAAAATGAGGAACCAATATGCCATACATGTCACATATTGAAAGATCTACAGTTGCTCCAAGACAGACATGTTCAGACAGTCACACAGTGGCTTGGTGAATTTTCATCCTTACTGGAAAAAAAACCAAAATTGAGGCAAGATTTTTGGGAGTCCCCCTTCCACTGCTACATATTACAATAAAGCTGAATCCACCAAGTGCTCCTTCTTCTGACTGTGGGGTTTTTTGGTGATCATTATGTGACATGAAAAAAAAAAACCATAAACCTTTTGTGGTAGAAAATATATGTAGGAATTTGAATTTCCATGGTTTATATTTCTATGATTTTCTAAACTAAATATTTAAACTCAGTAATACTCAGGAGCCTAAGTACAGGAATTTTGTCTAGTTTTGGACACCTAGCATATCTGAAATATCTGCATGGGTCTGACAGATAAGAAACAAGACTTAAAAGAAACCTCTGCACTTCTGGACTGGCAACTGGAAGCCAGATAGGAGAACCTGGGGGCCTAAAATGTCACTAGATCTATTTTTTCTACATCACAGTAATCTGTGTCATTTTCTTTGAGATGCTTACTTTCCTGATTCATCTGGAATGGAAAAAACTGAACTTTAAAAAATGAGGTGAGTGTGTAAGTAGTCAGGTTGCACTCCTGTATGACCTAGGGCAAGATATTCATATTAACAAGAGTTAATTATGAGAGCTGCAGATCTTAGAATATCTCACAGACTATTTACATTAAGTTAAGTACCCAAGTTAATAAATTCAGCTCTTGATTTTATGTGGACTCAAGCATGTACTCAACCTTTATGCAACTTTGTGAAATGTGTGGAATGATGCATATAATTTACTTGCAGAAATATTGCCAGGACAAGGTCCAAGGTCTTAAGCTCACTTTCTTAAAGCTTGATTCATTTTTTTTTTTTTTTATTAATTTGAGGTGCTTAAAATAAGAGCTTTACATAGCTCAAATGAAACTGTCATATTTTATGAGTCTGAGTTAAAGAATCATAACATATCTTTGGAAATACTGGTTGGATGGACCCTAAGAATGCATATCATTTTGAGGCAAGTTGGAGCTGTATTATGACTAAGCTTCTAAGCTTACAATGTTATGCAGGGTACTTCATTCCCCCAGTGCAGGTTTGTTCTGTGTGTTGGGAAGAAGTTTGTGGCTGAGACCTTACACATGCTATACATGCTAGACTGAGTAGTAGCAAGCTGCTCCCTCCTCCAGCAGCCTGAGGGTGTTCAGGTGTCCCTGTGCTCCTGGGGACAGTGCAACACCGCATGATTTGAAGGGAAATGTAGAGTTTAATCATTGATGAATGCCACATTTGGAAAGTAAAGGGTAATTTATGGAGCTTTGCAAATCTCTGTGTCAAATTTCTTAAAACATGGTATGGCATTTGCTAAAATGATTTCAGACAGCAAATACCTCCTGTGTAACAAACTGTTGCACTGGGGCTAAAGTAATTTATTGAACATCCTCCTATAAAAATGCTACAAGATCATACTTCCTTTTATCATTTTAGTATCCAACCCTTCCACCTTTGGATTTGCAAGACATTGGATGCTTTGTCCTGTACAGAAGAGAAGATAGCTTTTCAAGGATGCAACCTGCAGGAATGGTCAGCCTCTTCTACCACTTGCCCCTTAAGTGTTTCTTTTTCAAAGAAACTCTCTCACTTTTTCCATCTTTACAAGAGAATATGTATAGAATTCAAGTGTGAAGCTAGAGCCATCACAATGTAGTTCCACTTACGAAGCAGTGGTTCTCATTTTTCATAGAAACCTAGCAAAGATTAGAATTTCCAAGCACCAAAGTAACTTAGAAAACTAAGGCCAATGACTTTCAAAGAAATGTAGGCTTTGGGGAACAGACTGTAAATCTATTTTAGACAAAAAAAGGTGAAGTTTTATGTACACCCACACCAGATGATCTTTTGAGGTCCCTTCCAACCTGGCCTGTTCTATATACATATACATAGACAGATATATACTTATATGTATATATAAAAATCTTCCAATATACAGTTAATATATAAATATATAAAAAAGTACCTCAATTAATTAATTAATATTTTATAGTTACTATGTCTTGATTATATGATTAGACAATAATAATCATGTTTTCCTTTCATAATTCCTAATGGGACAGCTAGTAAATATTCCTGCCTCATTAATGTTCTAAACACTTTGTGAACTTGGTTTTCAATCCCTTTAGAAAATTATATTTAGCTTCCTAAGTTACTAAGGAGCTTGTGAATTTTTTTAAGCAAAGACAGAAATGAAGTCCAACTGATCAATATGATCTGAGAACTGGGATCGCTATATTCACTTTGTTTTCCCACTAGACCTTCAACACAGAGCTTGTAACAAAACTCTTTCTGATGTTGTCATGTTCCCATGCTGGTGAATCTATAAAAGGAGTAACTACAGAATGGTCCCTATAACGCATTTTTATTTGGAAATTAGTGAGGCTGCTGGAGAGAAGCTTTTTTGCATGCAGGGTAGGAAGGAATGGAGGGAAGATATTACTTAGCAGCTTAAGACTGAAATTCCCTAAACTTCTAGTTTGCTGCTCCAGCCTCACCCCTTCACTAGAAATACCACTGCTCGGCTCAATCCCTTCCCTTATTCCTCCTCAGTGCTCAGCTCCTTCCCTCACTGCTTCTGCTTAATACCTGTGGGCTAGCCATTACCTTGACAGGGGAAAAAAAAAAAAACCAAACCAAAAAAAAACGATTGGGAGAGATACATAAATATGATGAAGAGGTTTTATTCTTAAAAGAATATTGTAGCCAGTAGTTAGAAGGACATAAAAGGAGCCTCTTCCCTCTTATTGTAACTATTCCTGTTCAATGATCAAATACTAATGGCTTAATGCCATAATTGTGTGAGTAATGTACCGTCATTACAAGTATGGACTGTGCTATAGGATGGCTCTCCTATTCATAGGATTTGCATGCCTGCCCTTAGCCCTTAGAAGAATATATCTTCATTGTAGCTCTGTGGAATTTCAGCAGGTAGTAACCATCATGACAAGAGTAAAGCTGGCAGAGATGCTCTTCCACAAGCTTTTCTGACTTGCTTTGGTGGGACTTTGATAACGTTAATGAGACTGACATCAGCCAGAGTGACAACACTCTGCAAACATTAGATCAACACACACGGGAGTGCACGGAATCTTGTTTCCCTTCGAACATTTCAAATGGAACAAAATTATGCATGATGTCATGGTCTCCAGATGATCACAAGATTAAGATTAGGAATGGCAACCTTAGACTTCTGGGAATAAGTTTCTTTTACCACTGCTGATTTTATTAGGCTGCTAAGGTCAGTAGGCATTTCTATATTCTTTTTCTAAAAACCTAATCTGCAGCAACCATGTCTGCCATTATGAGTGAGCCCAATGCAGTTGCCCCATGTCAAAATGAAAACAACAAATACCCGCCTGGCTGCTGGAGGCTGTGGCGAGGCCCTCAGATGTGGTGAGACTGAGGCAGGCAGGCTGAGGCACTGGAAGGACATGGGCTTGGCTGAAGTTACTGCAGGACCCGTCAGGGTTTATGCCAGATCAAGCTGAAAGGTGCTCACGCTGCTACAAGGAAAGACACATGCTCAGGGGTCTTACCTTCGTCCTCCGGTCCCACCTTCGTATCAGATTCTCCCCTCCACTGTCTCTGCCAAAGAGGATCCTCGCCAGCGTGAGCGCTCCGCTGGCGTGCACCTCCCAGCCTGCAGAGAGCGGCTTTTTGCCGGAGACCCTGTGGGTGCAGAGGGCGAGAGGTGCAGAGCTCCCCGTGCACACCAGGTCTCTGTAGAGATAGCGCTGGCCTCATCCCGGGACTTCCTTTGCCACTGAAGAAATGCCATCAACTCTTCCCATCACCTTGACTTCATCTGTGTTAGCATAAAACTAACCATGCCCCAGAGGTGCCCGTTTCTCTCCTTCAGTGGGAAAGTAGAGTAACCAGCACAGCGTCAGATACCTGACTCGCAGATGTCTAATGTTAGGTGAGATCAACACCATCATTAACAACACCAGAAGACTGAAGATCACAATCTAACTGCAAGGAGATAATGGCTTTTGCTACAAACACAAGCAATATCAGAAGCATTTGACTTTGTAAATGTTAATGGCTGATGAAAAACTTCAGTGATTTATGTTCAGCAGCCTGTTCCTTACTTCAGATCTTACTTCACAGATCGCTTCCTGTGATCTCAGTGAAGCTTTTAATTTTACCAAGCATGATTAAAAGCCTTTCAGTGAATGCTGATATTCACTCTCCTCTGTCAGAGGTTACGTCTACCTACCTTATTTTTTGTAGAGTTGTGGACCTCTGCAGCTCCCCACCCTGAAAGTGATCAAACATGGGAGACTTCTCTATCGTTATCAGAACAGTGCTTTACCTTTTGCAGAACTACTCTTTAATTAATGTCTCCAAGGTCTGGATCTTTGAGCCACAGCTTTTTTTTTTCTTCTGTCACCTTTCTTGTATCAAACACGATGTCTGGTACACTGTCATAATATAGCTTCACTTTAACCTCACATTTACTTTTTTTTTTAACTGTTATAATTAGTTTTTCTATGCTCTTCCACTAAAAATATGAGTCCAGGTATTCTATTGAAAAGATTTTAGTGCTTTACTTCATTCTCCAACATCTTTACTGGGATTCCTTAGTCTTTCCTTATTACTTGACATAGAAGAACAAAACCTTCGAGTCAAAAAGGAAGGGAAAGAAAAGACCAGTTATCTCTGTTTCACCGACACAGAAATTGGTCGTTAACAACAAAGAATAGAGACTGTCATGTCAACACACCATCTTTTAAATTTCAGTTATGTTTTATATATATGTATGTGTGCATATATTTTTAAAGCACTATTTGTCCACAAGGCTCTCTTGTCTGAGGCACTGTATGTGCACACAATTTATCCGAGCTAAACACTCTTGATGCTGTGAGGGATAAGTCTTGCATACAGTGAGAAAACACATTAAAACCAGAAACGAAAATGTTAATATGTTTTCTAACTCCCTATGCATTAGTGTCTGCTGTCTTTTTCTGTTTGTATATCCCCTAAAAAGCTACAGAAAATTCTAGTCTTCTGACAATAAGCTTCTTTTTGTTAGTTTTCCTTTATATACACACATAGAGTAACAAACCTTGAGCCCTTGGTCTAAATCTATACCGGTACACAAAATGATCCAAGGACTGCCTGTTGGCCTGAAGCCAGCTGGCATCCCTAAACAAAATATTCACACCCTCCTCCCATATAGGGTGGCTACTCCTGGCTGCTTATTGGGAAGACCTCAAACCATGCCTAAGACTCTGCTAACACTTTAACAGCATGAACAAGCATATACCAATGTTTAGTCCTGGGCCTTGGTGCAGTTTAATTTACTGATAAGCTGTGACCTTAGGATCCAGAAACTACAGCTTGAAAACCAGTGCTTTCGACAGCTGTGTTTCTAAAAGCCCAAGACAGGGAAACCCTCTGCTTGAAAAGCATGTGCACAACCTGCACGATTCACTGGGTTTGGAATCAACATTCACTGCCTTCTGACTCTGAAAGTCAGGAATCAGAAACCAAACTCTGGTAGTGAGGGACAGCTCACCTGTGGTTATACTACCAGCGCGAAGGGAAAGAATTGGAAAGAGCCAAGGGGTTATGAAACATAAAGGCTAGAATTAATGTGGGCACCTGTTATCTGTTGATTTTTCTGGCCTGTGTATTATTTTTACTAATTCATTTGTTGTTGCAACCCTTTAAATAGGTGAAAAACTCTTTATGTCTTTGTGCTAGCCTAATGGGCTGAAACATCACTCAATTTCCCCTTCCTCTGAGAAACAAAAAATGCTCCCTATAAAGCCTAACTTTTTTTTTTTTTCTTTTTACCTTTTGAATTATTTATAAAGCATTTTTGACAGTCAGTGGAAAGGGTGTGAAATCACAGGGCATGGCTTGGTGGGGTACAGCAAAAGCTTTGAAATACCCAGGTGCCTAGAACCAACAGCTTTTATACAAGATAGTTCTGTAGTGAGACAAATAGAGCAGGCTTTGGAGAAGACCTGAAAAAACTGTCCCTACTGCTGACGGCACTGACCATCCCACAACAGTCTGCATAGAATGGAGGGCTGCTTTTGTACCAGCAGCCTCAGTCTCCCTGGCACTGAGGCATGAAGTTTTATCAAGAGCTTTTCCTAAACACTGCTTTCAATAGTAGCAGTATGAATCTACAGTGCAGATATCCAGTAAGTTATTATCTCCATATTGACACAGGTATATATGGTGTTCTACAAAAAAAGAGAAAAATATATTCTGTTCACGCTAAGTGATGCACACAGAAAAGTTTTTCCTCTGCTTCTTTTCTTCTGTGGAGCACTAGTAGCAAGACCAGCAGAGTTACATCAGCCTGTAAACTAAGGAGCAGCACTCTTTGCTTCTCTGTTTAACGATCTTGAATATCTCGCTCCAAGATTCAGCAGCCCCTTCAATCTCTTGTCTTGCGTTTGTCTAAAATTTAAATAAATATACTTTTCACCCTAATTGCCACATTTCAGATTTATCCATAATTCATATTAAAATGCACATTGCCTCCCCCTAACAACAACTTGTTGAAATAATAGACTGGGGGAATCAAAGGAAAGAAGCATAAGAAGTCATGATTTTTGCCGCTTTGCTCATGTTTGTACTAGTGGGAATGAACTCAAGAGGCACATGTGTCTTTATCTTGTTTATTAAAGAAAATCACTTCATTATACAACCTGCATTTTCTCTCCTGTGTTTTTGAATGATGCCTCTATGCATTGTTATCCTCCAGGGTGAAAGTATCTATTATATATAAAATAGCAAGCCAGCCTTCCTTTGCTGCATATAGGAACAACGTCAGTAATATCACGAGAATTTCACTTGTAATTAATTTCACCCATTGATGACATATTATGTAAATAAATTCATATTAGTGTGCAATACTAGAGTAATTTTAAAAGGTGTAAAGACTGAACTGTAGGAAGAAAAGGAACCACCTAACTCCCTGGGAGACCAGCAGTAGGACAGAAGACAAGGTAAAAGAAGAGCAGGAGAGGAAATATGGGAAAAAGAAGTAGCATCCATATAAGGGAAACTGGAGCGAGGAAGATGTGAACAGAAAATTGCAAGTTAGAATTAGTGAGATAGAAACCAGTAAAGTGAAAAGGAAGACTTAGATAAAAGAGAGATGTGGGATAGATTTTGAAACACATCACTGATAGGTGAAACAAAAGACAGTCTTTCCCTCTGTCTCATGAAAGCAGCCATGGCAGACATCCTATTCTAATGTTACTCAAGTGAGTACCTTTGTCCAAACTACACTGGGAGCTAAACACGATATGCAGAACAATTTTATTGTGTTGTAATAAATATGCCTCAGAGTGGTATCTGTCTTTTCAAGTTGCCTGGTTCATCTGCCTCTGATGTAAGGAAGTGCAGGAGAGACAGTGCAGCTCAGAAGAAACAAGTCCAGCTAGAAATTCTATGCTACCACAGTAAATGTGAAAAATAAAAGTCTAGTGTGGCCCTGGGGAAAGAAAAGGAAAAAGCTGTGATAACCTGTAGACTATCAGTATGGTGCATGACATTTTTCAAGAAATCTCCTACACTTTCTGCAATTTTCAGTCAAGAAAGAAGGCATAATTGTCCTCAGTCTTCCTTCTGGCTCTGTCCCTAAGACAAATAAATGGTGACTATCTAAAAACGGGTGACAGTGATGTCTTGTCAACTTTCCTAAGGTTGGAAATGCCCTACAGAACAAAGTCTACTAAGAAAGTTGTTTTAATATTTTGTGCACTTCCAGAAATGAAAGATAAAATTAGTTTTACAAACAGAGTCTCATCTTGAAACTGGTTTGCAACAAAGCCAGTTACCTTGTCAATAATTATATCTAACACTAGTTCATAGTTTAGATTCATTTACACTTGGGTATTCATAAGACATTTAAATCATGTGTAATTACATAAAAACTTTTAAATTTTAACTTGTTCCCCTAGAAGGTGCCATTTATTGTTTACACTGAAAGCAAAATCTACTAAAAAACCCCAGCAGCGAAAGAACTGAATCTCTTTACCTACCCTATGTTCTCTCTACATTCCCAACAGTAACGCTAAATAGATTTCTCGGTTCTACCCCAAAACCACACCTGTAAGATTAGGGCTTGGCTTTTGCATTGTTGCAGTAAATGCTCTTTCAATATGTGTTCATGTAGTGCATGTCTGGTTTTAGTTGAGTGCATGGATACGCTCGTCTGCTGAGCACAGTAGTGCTGAAAAGACATTTTCTTACAGGAGATTTGAATGGATGCTCCTTCCTGGATTTATATGAAGCATCACAAAGTGTAAGTACCAAGACGTCACCTTTCCACAGAAGTCTTCGACAGAAGGAGAAGTAGGCTCTGCTGGCACAACCAAAGAGACTTGGTGTGTGCTGCGGGGCAGTCCGAATTGCTCGTGGTCCCTCGTCTGTCCGGATCGGGGGCTGACCAGCACGTCCTGCAGCTCCTTCCCGGTCCTCGTGCACCGGGTCCCTTTCCATTTGAAATCCGGGTACAGGGCAGGGAATGTGCAGACCGGTGATGTGTGCTTCGGTTTCCTTCTGAGGTGGAGGTGGGCTGCACTTGAAAATGTTCCTAAGCCCCAGATTTTCGATACAGCCTAAATATGTGGTATCTCTAATGCTCCACAGCTGATGGCAAATCAAAACCAAAAATCTTCATTAGCAACACTAATAGGATGGGTTGCTCTAAAAGGGAAGCTGGCTTTAGCCATGCTATACAAAGTTATAGCTTGCAACATTCAGGTCTGATTCTCATTTACATGAATGCTCTCATACTCTTTTTGACTAGTGTGGAAGGAGTCTTAAAGCAGCAGTTATCCTGTGCTGAGACATCCTTTTTATCTGAAGAATGCAAAGGCACGTCAGTGTAAATAAGAATAAGGTCTTATTCCACATGCAGACTACCAGGTAATTAACAGGCTATTCTTGGTGTCAGCATATGGTTACTGACGTTGTGTCTTACCCAGTTCCTTGAAAACAGATTCAGTTACGCCCAGCTTTGCTGGGTCCATCGTTCCTGCTACCACCACCTTGCCTTGTGCAATTCCTTTTTGTGAAACTTAGGAGAGAGTCATTTCACTCTGTCTCACTCATCAGAAGGCTCCATCCTTTCTGCATCAGACTTGATCACCGCTGAGATATTTCTCTCCCACCTTCAGCTCAGTGTCACCACCTACCTGAGGCTGAGGTGCTTTATTCTGAGCGTATTTAATCAGGGCAGGCCCAAGGGGCAGGCACAACAGCCTCCCACATGCCATATGACAATTTTACAGGGTATAGCCTAAGGACTAGCTCGTCAGCCTTTATGACTCATGGTAATCAAGATTTTTCTCAGTTTCATATTTGGCACTGGAATCAGAGAGTGTAGCATCAGTGAGGGGGTGAATCTGCCCCCAGGAGCAATCTAAAGATCCTGGGCCACAGGACAGGCAAGCTTCATTCGCAGCCCAAGAAAGCCGTGCTGTTATATAGTGTATGTGCAGATTTCAGACTGGGACCAGAGTCCTGTCACAGAAAGAGAAGTGGAACTGGCTAAATACAAAGGTTTTCAGGGATCTCTATATTAACATATCTGGTTTTCCTGAATGGCACATCAAGCCCAGTATTTCTCTTTCAGCTAGGACATATATTTCAGAAAGACATCTAATCTTTATTCGAACACTTATCAAGCATCTAGGTAACTGGTTCTGTTGGTTAGTCATGCTTCACTGTAAAAATGCACATTTCATTTCTAGTCTCAATTGACCTATGCTCCGTGTTCAGGCTGGAGGTCTCTAACGTCTTTGATAGATTAAACTTCCCACCAGTGTTGGAAGTATCTGCATTTCTAGACCATGATCAGGTTGCTTCTTAAGCTTCATTTCGTTAAGCTAAATTGATTGAGCTGGTTTAGTGTCTCACTGTAAAGACATTTTTTTCAGAACTTCCATCATTCTTGTAGCTCTTTTTAAAGCCATTTCCAATAAGTCAACACTGCTTCAAAATGAGTTCATAAAACAGAATACAGTACAGGTCTCACTAATATCATAGGGAATCAAAAATAGCTCTGTACTTCCATTTTTTATTCCTCTTTCTATTTATCTAAGAAACACATTTTCTTTCTTAGCCACTACTTCACACCATGTGCCCAGTAAAATCTAGTGGCCTGTACTGATTTCTACTGCCTAGGGGATGCTTTGGGCCAAAATCCCTGTTGGATATAACCACATTTCAGCATTGCAGAATAGTTCAAAAATCTTCAGCAGTCAACCTAGGTACATAACACTTTAAAATATGAACCTATTTTATAGAAGATTGCCTGCACAAATACGAGGAATATTTATCATATGACTATACCGGTAATTTTTTTAAAATTATAAATAGATTTAACATATTCAAAACTTGTGTACGATATTGAGGCAATATCTTTTAAAAACACCACTGAAAAAAGAAAAATCAGAGAGAATAATACTGCTTTTTTTCATTATGAAAATATTATCTGACTTCTTTGTATCATATTCAGCCATCTTAGCTACACAGTGGTATTGAACACTCAGTTAACTGATCTGTGGGTGACTTAATGAGTCAGATTTATATCACAACAATGTTTAACTAAAATATGATTAATGACCATTGCCATGCTGTCACAAAGATACAGAGAGTCTCATAGTCCCAGTTCTGTGAAATTGCACAATTTTCCTTTTTTTTCCTTTCTTACTGTATACCGTAAAATTTTCCTGTAAGTATTCAGTGATCAGGCAAGATATTTATATCACAAAAAAATTGTGTATGACTTTCCTGTAGCAACACTGGTGCTATCTTGACATTTGCCATCAGAAGATGATTTTAATTTTCCTATTTTCCTTTGATGCTTAGTTGGAGAGATCACTGGGTGCTGTATGGTGATACAATTCAGCGACTTAAGCTGTCGAGCTGGAGTACTGCCTGCCCAGCGCTTTGCCTGGCAGAGCTCTGGATGGGTCCGCGCGGACCTCTCTCCTTTGCGGGCAAGCAGCAGGCACTGTCTGCACAAGGCCAAGGCTGGGAGCCGGCAGCTCTGCAGGGACAGCCAGTCTAGCTCTAAGTGGGATGGTTCAAGAAGCAGAGTCAATACAGGCACTGCACAGGTGAACTTGGGAGGCGTCATTTGCCACACCGCTGCAGCTGGAGTGGGCATGCCTGTTGTGGGCTTCATTGGAGGCGTAGCCCAACGACTGGTTTTATTTTTTTTGATCCAGGTAAAATTCAAGTTTAGGCAGTAGCTAGAAGTTTCCAGCTTTGCTGCATGCATAAATTACGATGGAAGAGACAGGCAAGAAGAATCAAATTGAAGTGTACTGCACTGTGATGACGAGACTCTAGAATTTCTTTTAAATGTAGTCTTTCATATATATTTATGGTATCTTTTTGCTCAGCTTGAGTCAATATTACTACCCCATGGTGAAAATATAAACACAAATACGTTTGCTTTTCCATCACTGACATCCTCCATTTGGGTCTGAACACAATTCATTAAAGTTCTTATTTTTCTGTTGATAGCTCCAGTACCAGGGGAAAATATTATTTTTTTCATATCAATTCATGCTTTATTAGGTTATTTCACTTGTCTCTTATTTTTAAGTTTCTTTCACAAGGGATAATTTACAGGCTTCTCCCTACTCTTTTGTGAGAGACAGATTGATTTCTTCGCGTTCAGAAGCAAAGGCATAAGTAGACTGCGCTTCTGGATAAAGAAACATCAGCAACATGAAAGACAGTATTTTGACAGATTATCTAAAAGTCACTAATGTTAGGGCAACAAAAAAGCATTCTGTTTCAGATTCTCAACTGTGTGAGATGGGAATATATGCCTGAGTGACTGTAACCATCAAGAGCAATAGAAAAGTTTAGTACAAGGGGGTTTTTTTCTTAATATTCAGAGCAAATTATAAGACATGGATGAAATGTCAGCCAGAGTGACAAGCAGCCAAGAGAACTCGAGTTCTCTTTTTGCCACTGGCTGGGGAGGTATATGTGCTCCCAGTCACAAGGTGGGTAATGATTATACAGCTCCACAGTCTCTTCAGCCGTGGTTTGACTGCATCTGCCCTTCACATCAATACGCTTGCATGCCATTTTGCCACTTTCAAGGACAACGCAGCACCACGGACTGTTGCAATGCATGTTTATCACCGGCACTCCACACCTCTCTGAGGAGGAAAAGAATCTTAAAGGCAAATATTTGCTCTGCGTGAAATCCAGAAAAATCATTGTATCTCACAGATAAAACGGGACAGTTATGTAATGCAAACACCGTTCATGATTCCAGATTTGAACTCATCCATTCCCTGCTCCAATTACATTGAGAACAGTAGCCCTATAGAGAGAAAACAGGGAGAGGGATCTGACATGCAGAGCATCATTGAAATGGCACTGCAGAACAATGGAGTTGCAAATATTATATTCTTACTCTAGCACACTGCCAGCTACCATTACTGTTGAAAGACAGCTTTCAAAGTATTTGCAGGGGAAGGAACAACCTGTAATTGTACTAATCACATATGAAGATGTTCAAAGAAGAGGGCAATTTATTGTGGGCTATTTCAGATTCCTGTCCTTAGGATTTATTTTGTCAAGGGCACTTAAAGCTGTTGGTGAGCTCATTTTTAGCTTCATATAAGTCTAAATAAATCAGAGAGTTCCTGGAGATATGACTAGGTTTTGATGCCAAATCACCATTCTTTTGGTTTACATGGCAACATTATAAAAGGTGGTGAGGCTTGTCCGGGTCACAGCTGTTGCAGAATTTGTCTAATTAAAGGTCCATTTGCTAGGAATTTTGAATGAAGAACACGTTCTACCGCACCAGCTTGTCTTGTGTCTAAACCATATCATGAAAATCTCTTTCCATGGTAGACCTCCTCTGTGAGTAGTACGTTTGTCTAGATATTAAAATTATTTTGACAACCGTCACAATATATATATGATATATATATAAAATATGTATTTAAAGTAATGATGTACTTTGTGGGTATAAAATTATTGTTTCTAGAGAATTAAAATTAAAATGAAAATGTTCACTCCAGCTCTAGCAGATGCATCTTATTTAACTTCCAAAACCCCAAAATAAAAAAATGCATTTTGGAAATTCTGTATTACTGACTCAGCCTGAAGATCCACCTTATGAGTAGCTGGTGTTCCTAGTAATAATCCCATAACAACCCAGTCATGTTTTCTAAAGCTCTACTGAAGAATGATAATAAAGGCCAAAATGTCATTCTTAACACAAAGGATCCAGAATTTGGCAGGTAGCATCCTAGCCCCTTTCAGCTAACCAGTGAGCCTGCCGAGGCAGCGATAGGCAAGCTCTGGCTGCCTCTTACGTGGACTGATATCATCCATAACCTCCAGTGCACATCTGTGGTTAAAGCTGTAGCTATGATACAATACATGAGTTTTCTCAGCAAAACAACCTCCCAGCACCTCAGATCTAATGCAGGCTGTTCAACCCTTACACGCACAACTGGTAGTCCCTCGAGGATTTACCAATAATACCTTTTGCTGGTAGAGCTTCCAGAGGACTACGGGCTCTTATCTGGTGGCTGTTGTTTTTCAAGGTTGCAAGTTAATACAATAATGTTTTCTGTAAGTGTACTTGTGTCAAAATAATGTATCAGAAAAAGAAATGCAGTTAGCACTTTCCCTATAAAATGTCAGAAAGAATCATATGTGTGCAATACAAATCATCCAGCCTTTCTTTGTGGAATCGCTTCAAACATTTTCTATATTTTACGATAAAGGCAGAGCAAGATGTAAGGAAACAGGCCAGCTTAATTTGAAGAAAACCTAATTGTCACGGTGTGTGTTTTAGCAGAGGGGAAGCCACTTCTAGAATGCACTTATTTGGCTTTAGTCAGCTGTCTAGTTTATTTGGTTTAGATCCTTTTTTTTTAATGGCTATGCAGGAGTGACAAGACACATCAGTAATTTCCCCTCAGACCTTCTGCAAAAGCCTTCTGGCAACTAAATATATGGCTATACATATAAAAAAAAACCCCAGGAAATTAGAGATCTTTGTGATGGAAGCGTCAAAAGATCAATAAATTGGGCCAGTTTCAAACTTCAGAACAGCACTTTACAAGACTGACATTCATCAACCCCACACTTGCTGCCAAGGCTTAGTTCTTACTCATTATCTGTCATTATCACTCTGTGGTCAAATAACTGCTCCTTAACCATCTTGCCCTAAGCTCACCATCAGTATACAGTACTAATGCTGTGCGTTCCGAGCCACATGCGGAACAGCAACCGGCGCTGGTGCTGCGGTTGGCAGTGAAGGTCCCAGCCTCCATGGCCTCAGTCCTCAAGGCTGCGGTGGCCAGGCTGGAGTGCTCTTCAGTGCAGGAGGCCAGGACTGGAGTGGGTGACTTCTTTCTTCCCCATTTTAGCTCTTTCACTGTTGATGTTTTTCAGTTCCTTCACCCTCCCCAAAGGAAGGGTGAGGATCTCAACTGCTTCCAACAAAGTTGATCGTATTTTTCAGGTAAGGACTTGTTTGGGTTCCATCCCGCTCATTCTGCAAGAGTACTCTGATTCTACCAGAACTTTCTCCTGCTTGCTCTACATCCTTTTTTTTGTCTTGCAGATTTTACTACTTGAACATGTTTTGACGTTCACTGTGCTCTACTGTGCAATGGAGACAGAAGTCCTCATTTACCCCTTTTTGGTTATGTGTCATTTACATATTTAGGCCCAGTTTACTCTTAGCAGCATTGCTGTGCTATAAATGCTTACACTCTGTTTCCTGTTATGCTGTTTGTGGGTTCAAGGTGAGTAATGCCAATTATGTCTGTCTTAGCATGCTTCTACTTCTCTGACTGCAACACCTCCCTCATTTGGCAACAAGCTCTCTGTAGTCCTGCATATTTACCTTTTCTCCACCTGCTCATTCTCTTAATAATGGCTTACTGATGTAGAACCTTTCAGCTTTCACGCAGCATTTTTGGGCAATCAACAGTTCTGAGTTCAATCTACATGACAATATATAGGGATAAGAACAGAACAATCTATGAGACCCACTTGTTGCGCCTCTTAAAATCATTAGATTTTTTAATCAAAAAAATGAAAGGATGTCTTGTACAAAAATGTGCTGAAATGGTATAAGTAAGCCTGAGAATGAATACTATTCACATATGTACATATATATGTATGTCTACTTGTAATGCTTTTTTAAATTTAGCATTGTATCAGTCCTGCAAATTAACATTATTTTGCTAATACAGAAAATCAGTACTTAATTACTGTTCATCAGTAATTAGATTAATAACACTGTTATCAGTAAAAATAATAAACTTTGATACTAACATGATTAGAGCAGAGTTCATGAATAAAAACCCTAGAAATGCAATAAACAAAGCTTCTGTGAAATGCTGATATTGTTTCATGTGCTTTATGGTTTTGCTTGCATGTTTAAACTTTTCTCATGGGATGGAAGTAGAACAGAAATGTGATGAGTTGCACTACAGTCTGAAAACTCAAGTCCAATCATCAAAGGGGATTCACTTTGAACCAAAGGTCAGTGATGGTTTGAGACCTTTGTTGGTGTTCTGCAGCATGGCCGCATACATCCTAATTTTCTCCAAAACGCACATTTCATGATTAAGCTGTTTTCTGCAGGCATGAATTTTTGATGGCTACATTTTTCTTTAATGTATGCTAATACCCTGATTCAGACTAGTGCAGCTAATTCTTCAAGGCATCAAATTTTAGGCAACAAAAATAGTTAGCATTGTAGTTGACCTTTGCAGGTAGTTCTTTGATGATAATCATTCCCCCATTAATGTGATGTATGGTTCTTGCACACTTCTTTCACTTCACATCACAGAATGGAGAACAGAGAGTAAGGCGCAAAAAACGTGGTCAGTGAAGATAATCAGGGGTTAAACTTACATCATTTATAGCTTTGTCATGTTAAGCACTTTGCTTTATTGAAACTATTTTCCAGTAACATGTGCTTTGGAAATGGCACATACCATAAGCACAGGTGAGGAAAAGGATTCCTTAACTATGAGAAGCTAATAAGGACATGACAAAAAATCCCAATAATAATAATGTAGCTACAGAGAGGTACCATGAAATCTCTCTGGTAAGAATCCAAAGAAAGGAGATGCATTGTTAATTAAAAGATGTTAATAAATCAGTCATCTTAGCAGCAACCTGTGCTGGGAAGAGGAAGAAACATCTAGATATATTCTGAATTATGGGCTTCCACAGTACCTGTACAACTTAGTAAAAAGTTGCACTACTGTCAAATCTTCAGTAGTAACAGATGACAGTAAGGAATGTCCTACAGAGGACCATGTTCTTCATAAATCTCTTAAGAGAAGCACAGAAAAAAATAAGACGAGCAAAAAACCACAGTAGACTTGTCATTTGTCAGCTAGTTAAGCTGCCTCTTGCTATGGACCATAACTGGCTTGTCACAACATACTTAGATTTCATCTCATGATGGATCAGTTTTTAGTGATGCTCAACTATGATTTCATTTTCACTGAACAACACAATTTTTTTAAAGGAAGCATGTCAATGGAAAGAACTAAAAAGGAGAATTTGGGAAGAGGTGTGAAAAAAAATTCTTTTCCTTCAATTTCTTCTTGCATATAGTGCAAGATATAGGATTTTTTTTCCATTTTCTTTTAGCTTTGCCGCTGTATCCCAGACCTGAAGAGTCATGGATGCTGAGAGGTAGCAAGACAGGGTTGAATATATTTTCTTTTAAAATGTAGCTGTTGTGTGGGGTCATGCATCTTTTATAAAATAACCTGTAGGAGAAGAGTAGCCACCCAAGGAGACATGCATTTTGTCCTTTCTTCATCTTAAGGGCAATCAAACACTTTGCATCTCTCGAGAACAAGCCCTGAATACTAGACTGGTTAATTTTCATCTCTCCTGTTCAAGTTATACTGCTGAGGAGCAGCAGTAGATTCATGAGTCAAAAGACTGAGAAAGGTCCCTGTTACTGGGACAACCAGTCTGGAGAGGGGAATTCTACATTCCTGTCTCTGCTCCAGGAATTGTTTCCCGTTGTTTATTATTCAGTGATTAATATACAGAAATGTTGAGTAAAAATGACTGGAAGAATTTGCCATCTTTCCCTCACAGGTGCCATAACATTTGCATGCTTTGATGCAAAATTGAGTCACGTCAGCAGGAGTGGTACAGAACACATATCCATCAATGCCACTGCTAGCTGTGTTTTCCAAAAAAGTTGTTGGTACAACATTTTGAAATGTCTCATGTGTGCTATGCGTCATGAGCACCTTTATTCCATTATAGCAGTTAGGTGGAAGTATTGATTTTCTGGCTTTCGAAATCAAGTTTAGGCAAAAAGCACTTGATGAGGATGTTTGTCTGGGACAGTTGTGGTAAATTGGTAGTGCTACAGGCATCAGTAGTTTCAGGTCAAACAGAAAGGCACTTGTCCAGCTTATGTGTTAGATGGAAACTGAACAGGATTTTCAGGATGGCATCTTTTTTTTCTTGCTCTGGACTATTCTTACACTATAATCAGACATATGGCACATTTTCTATTGCATAACTATCCCTGACTAAAATCTGTCACGGTCCTGAGACAAACACAGTAGCAGAATATGGTACCTAAATCTATCTATGTGAGATTTATCAACTCCTTATTCATCCAAACCCCTTTCTAATTACGTATGTCATATGCAGGATAGGACACACAGAATGATGTGTTCAGTGGGAAGTTTCCAACAGTGCTGCAGTCACTTTTAGTGTATTTGGACAGGGAATAGTACGATAACCTGAGAACCTCTCATTGCTGATGACCTTTAAAAGGATCAGACTTGACTAACATTTGCCAACCACTAATGATAAATCAATGGATCAGTCAAATGGCTTCCATTTAATCTGGGGAAGTCCACGTATTGCTGCAGCCACCTCTTTGCATAGGCAGAACATTAGTCTGCCACTGTACCAAGATAATGTTGTTATACTTGATACACTCATGTATTTTATGCTCTGAGTTTTTTGGCCATGTCAGCAATGAGGGACTAACAGCTGTCCTGACTTCATCATGATTCTGTACCTTTCTTTTTGTGGAGAAATGTAAGTCTCTCCATGGTATTAAACACTGGTACAGCCAGCTGTATGATCATGTTTACTTACATAGTTCCCGCAGATTCATGCTGATAATGTGTAGAGCCAGAAAGATTTATAGGCCATTACACTTCACTCTTGTGAGCTGAACTTGATCAAAACTTTTTTTCCAGCAAGGCAAATCTTTGATTTGAAGACAAGAAATGGAGAATTCACCACTTACTTAACCTGGTATTTTGTATGAGCAGCTTTGCAACCTCACTATTCAAAGCATGTTTCTTAATTTCAAATGTCACTTGTTGTGGCTTCAGCTGCTGGAATTTGATTCTTGTTATGCCTTTTCCTCTCAGAATGCTAAGATTTCAGAACCTGGCCTTTTCTCCTTGTAAAGGTACATGCACCATGTAACCTAGTCATCTTCTCCAGTTTTTCTCAGACCCAGACAAACTGCGTTTTTAAAGTATCAGGCTTTAAGACCTTTTCAACATTTCTGAAGTATGACTGTTCCTCTTTTTTTATTACATCTTCTGGTTTTTAGCATCCTTTTAAGAATGGATACATTTCACAATGTACTGCTCCGATATTAGCTGCACTCATATATAGCAGTAAAGACACCCTTTATTCCTGAACCCCAGTATTCTATTTTTTATTTGAAATTATTGTTACTATCCTTTATTTTCAACAAAGCTTTATGCTGAGAACACATGCCGAGTTATTTGGTCACAGCCTGTCTATCCTATGAACTGTTGTTCCTAGATGTGTTACTGCACATATGGCAATGTTAAAATACACCTTAATCAGCTACCAAATGGTCCATATCACTCTGTGCATCAGCTCTTTTTCCTTTATTATTTATCATTCCTCCATTTTTTTATGCCACTTGCTTATGTTTACCAGAAGTTTTTTCATATTTTTTTCATTATTTCAGATGATTGTTGAAAATATTGGATAGCAATGGGTCTTTTATCAATCCCAACAGAACTTAAATACAAATAATCTCACTTGAGGGAAAAGCCCTGTTAACAAATTGTCTTCTCAGTCAGGCCTCCCAATAACCTCTTGGTGCTATATGGTTCAGGTTTGTGTTGGGGTTTTTTTGTTTTGTTTTGTTTTTTTTTTTTTTTAAATCAGGATCCTATGCAGTACTAAGCTGAACTGAAATATAAAGTGGAATACTGCCAAATAATTTCAACTGCATAGATGGCTTGGCTGAGGTAGACCTATATTGCTGCAAATTAACAGAATGGCTATCAGATTAGTTGCAATTCAAAGGAAGAACTTGAGTGTGATGCTGGGTAGAGATAATTATTCCTACGCAGGCTTAACTGCTACTGTCATGTCCCATTAAAGTATGCAAGATAGGTTTTCTCTGTGTCTGTCTGTTACCAAAATAACATTCAGGAGAAAATGGTGAGTGTACAGCTGGTAATAAATGCAAGCTTCTGTGATGTCTTGTGGTTACAAGGCCTGTGCTGTTAACATAGTATTTGTATTCCTTTGCTGAAATTATTTTGGAAAGTCAAGAGAATCATTCAAAATAAAGAAAAGCAGCAACATTTGTATCCAAGTTACTAGTATTTTTGTAGAGCCAAGATGGAATGCATTAGCAGTCCATGAATAAATGATGTAACAGAAAATAATTCTACACATTAATGACAGCTGAGCCAACACTTCTTTCAACTTAATATATTCCCTTTGCATTACCTTGGTTAATTCTAGAACAGCTAGTAGGCCTTGTGCTTAGAGTCCAGGCTCCCAGACATAAAATGTAAGCTGTCAGGAGATATTTATATATTATTAACTTATTTCAAATTCTTCCCTGACAGTCACCATCACAGTACCGTATGACCTTAAAGTATCACTTCAGATTAATAGAGAACAGTCAAGGTACATTTCATATTAAAAGAACTTCAGATATGATATTTTTCTTTACAATATGTAGATGAGTTTTTAATATGTTCTAGATATTGCCCAGAACTCTGAAAAGTGATACAGCATACAGAGAACATAAAACTGAATAGAAAGAGTGAACTGTCTCTGTTCAGCAGAGAGGCAAAGGACAGGAACATCATGACACTATCCCAGAATATTCATTAAAAAATTAGGAATAGCTAGGAGCACACTCACTTCACCAGTCCTACTGTTTAAACGTTTTTCCACAAAAGTAGCAAGGACCCTGAATTGCGCCTCTTCACAGCAACACTCAGTGTACAATGAGGCAGCAATCACATTATCTTGGTATCCTGATGGACAAGAGAAGTAATCTAAACCCACTCCACAGCTATTCTTAGAGAACTCTGACCAAAGCATTTGAAAAACACAAAATACTCATATTTTCCGTTCCTATTGAATGGAAAAGTATTGACAACAGCAAAGAGCATGCCTCAAACTGTACTCAAAAGGAAAATCACTTATATGCTACAGCTCGTGACTCAGTGACATTTCACATTTCCATTCTGGAAGTAGGAAAGGGGTCCAAATAATATTCTTCTCTTGAAATATTTGCAAAATGTGACCGTAATGTCTTGAAGAGTCTGGTCTGTGAATTAAAACCAAGCGTAATCTCATCAGGCTCAGGTATCTTTTGATAGAAGAAGTTTCATCCCTTTTCATCAGAAATCAACTAAAATTGTCACTGCCTTGCTAATCCTAAGAAAAGAAAGTGATATAACCACAGAAATGTTGGTTGGAAGGTCATCTAGTTCAGCCTCCCCTTTGAAGGGCCACTGCTGGACCAGGGAAGAGCGGCGCCGCGCTGAGCAGCGGACGGAACACGGGGCCCCGCAGCACAAACGGAAGGTTCGCTGAGGTGACTGGAGGCAGAATATACATGAACACTGGTACCAGTGAGAGACAAGCAGAAAAAATTCAGGCCACAAAATGCCAGCCTCCTGAGCACCTTCAGTCATTCTTTGAAGTATGACCTGCTCAGCAGACAGAGAGGATCATATCTTCTTTGAGATCAACTCAGTCTTCACAAAAACCCCTGGAAGCACCACGAGACAGTTCATGTAAAATAGATCACAGTCCACCTTGGATACCCACATTCAGCTACAATATTAGTTTCGGTACTTGCGCAGAAGAAAGCTTACGGTCATAAACCCAAAAATGACTCCTCTTGAAACCATCTAGCATACACTTCCTACGGAAATAATTAATTTGATGAGATAGAGGAAAACTGCGTTTTGATATTCAGCTCCTCTATGTTAGAAAATGACAACATGGTTCTCCCTCGGAGATACACACTTGATTACTGCACAGTTTAACAGATTTAGCATAAAAATGGTTTAACTATGATTTCAGATTCCACTGTTACTGAAATTAATGTGAAGCAATCGTGATACATTAATTTTGGAGCCCCAGAGCATGGGACCATGCCCTAGCAATTAATGCACCGAATAGGAAAGGTCTTGTTTAATGGTTCCTTCTAGTACATTACATAAATACAAATAATAATTTTAAGATGCTTTGTCAGATAGAGCTTTAAACCATCCCCTGTGTTATACCACTTATTTCAGAGATTATTGAGCTAAATCTTCCCTGACTTGTGCACATTTTATTCTTGTATAAACCCAAAGGACTCAAAGGGGAAAAAAGAAAAGGATCCAGATTTATTCAGGTGTGGAAAGCCCACTGTGCAAATAATGTGCAAATAGCCAAACCGGTAAGCCTTACATTACATTGCTGCATTTAATTTGAGACTATATATTGGACATATCTTTGTTAATTGTCACAATAACTACAAATTTAGTAGGGAGATCTGAAAATCTGGCACTGTATGACTAAATGTCCTAAAAAGAGAATCGAAGCCCAGACAAAACCAAATTTGAAATGAAGGCTATGAAGCACACATTTAATGTTAAAATTATGCCCGAGAATTAAACTAAATTGTACTGTCGTTTCTATTCCTACCTAGCAACAGTTAGCTCTACATTAATGAGCAGAGAGCTCTGACTATTACTGCTAAAAACAGTTGGCAGCACCCATGTTTTCACTCAGTTCAGTAACCTAGCAATTTCTACAGCTGCTTCTGTTTATAAAATGCAGGTCTGAAGTCAACCTGAGTATTTTAGTGAAAGCATTCAAATGTCAGCACTCACAGTGGTCAGATACCAAATTTTGACAGAATGCTCACTATAAATGTCTCTACAAATATAACAGAACAAATAGCAGTTTTAAGAATTATATTATGTCCATAGATAGATAGTGAAAAGAGCAAATATGATGAGCTGTTCAAGAATGTTCATTTTTAATGCCATATGGAAACAATGCAGAATTTAAGAAGAAAGTGTCTTTTCCTCCATTTTGGATAACATTTACAAGAGTATAATAATTAATTCAAATAATTCAGTGTCATGGTTTAACCCCAGCCAGCAACTAAGCACCACGCAGCTGCTGACTCAGTTCCCCCCCACCCAGTGGAATGGTGGAGAGAATCAGGAAAAAAAGTAAAACTCATACGTTGAGATAAGAACGGTTTAACAGAACAGAAAGGAAGAAAATAATAATGATAATGATAACACTAATAAAATGACAATAGTAATAATAAAAGCATTGTAATATACAAATTATGCACAATGCAATTGCTCACCACCCGTTGACCGATGCCCTGTTAGTCCCCAAGTGGCGATCCCCCCACCCCTACTCCTCCCAGTTTATATACTGGGAATGACATCACATGGTATGGAATACCCCTTTGGCCAGTTGGGGTCAGCTGCCCTGGCTCTGTCCTGTGCCAGCTCTTTGTGCCCCTCCAGCTTTCTCATTGGCTGGGCATGAGAAGCTGAAAAATCCTTGACTATAGTCTAAACACCACTTAGCAACAACTGAAAACATCAGTGTGTTATCCACATTCTTCACATACTGAACCCAAAACACAGCACTGTACCAGCTACTAGGAAGACAACTCTATCCCAGCTGAAACCAGGACATTCAGTTATATACTTGTCTTTGCAAGACACCAGACCAAACCAAAAAATTTTAAAAGCTCTGAGCCGTGTGCCACAATATAGAAGGTCTTCCATAGAGAATATTTTCTATTTGCCTTCTGTGTAAGAAATTATTATTGATTCTTTGCAAGGTCTAAGCAATTGAGGGAGTCCCACATTGAAGGTCATACAACAAATTGTACAGACATGATGACAGATAGATAGACTGAAAGAAAGAATATCCATCCATGTATCCATCCAGAATTGGGCAGCAGAAACAAAACAAACCAGAATATGAAGCTTTATGATAGGATGGATTAAAATCACAATTTCTGCCCTTATGTGCTAAAAAGATTCTGATAGCTTATGATTATACACCACAGCCAGGTGCAGAGTTGCATCAGATCAGTAATTTAATAAAGCAGTAAAAATTCAATGACAGAGTAGTTACCTTCTGACCGTTACTCTCAATTACAGCTCTAACTATCAATTTAAATGACAGCTACTAATGTGTCATTTAAAACTAACAGCTTAGCCAGTGTTTCTCAATTATTCAGAGATTAATGTTCCCCAAAGGTGCTACTAATAAGGAAAAAAAAAAAATTATCTTTGGGTACATTACCAGTACTGTTGAAAGCATAATCATATTGAAGAACTCTGAGAACAAAAGTTTGGTGATTTTTATTATGTCAGTAAGATGGTCAGTATTTCTTATCTTACTGTATTTGTGCACTTAAAACAGCCACACAAAAAGGAGGTACACAAGATAACAATAAGCAAGTATCTATCAGTGTCATTTTGTCAGGAGAAACATCCTTAGATCTCATTGTCTCCAGAAAGAAATGTGTACATAGAAGTTGTGTATAAATTCAAGAGTCAAAATTGCGAGTTACTATTTTTAATCCAGTAGGTAGTTCTAATGATATATATACATTCTGTATACATTCTACCATTTCCTGGCAAATTACAGCTTATTTAACACAGGTAAGAAAACAAAGACAAGAAAACAATATTTAAAAGGTGAGCCTTTTTTTATAGATTAGTTCAGACTTCGATATAGATGACAATATTTCCAAAATATGTATTTATGAAGTGATAACTTAAAGCTGTAATTGTCTGTCATTTCACAGTAGAACTGATAGGAAAGTTAGAACTTAACAGAGTTTAATAATGCAAAATTCTCTTAGATCATGCCTATGTTTTCCAGGTCAATTAACAAGTTTTAGGAATATGTTGACAAATATAGCCACAGGTTTTTACATTACTGTCTGTTTAACAACAGGAATTAAACAGATCTCAATAAACTTTAAACATACCTATTTTTAGAAATGAAAGAGCTTAAAGTTGTGGAAATAATGCATTATCTCACAATTTATACACAGTAGTTGACATATGGAGAGCTATACGTTAGAAAAAATTACTTGCATTTTTTTGCTTATCATAATAGATTTGTGCTGGTTTGTCTTGTGTTAAATTAGAGTACAATATTTTATCTCTCTGGGCCTTGAAGTGACTCTGGGGTAGCTCTCGACATCTACTGGCTCAGTGGTACAATGCCTAATTTCTATCTGGTGAGACTCAGAGCTTCAAAAGCAGATAATTAACTGCAGTAGGATTTGGGATCACAGTTCAAGACACTTCTCATCAGTCGTATTGCCTGTACAGCTACAGTTCCATTTCTGTTCATACCTTGAACAAACACTTTCTGAAGATAAGCAGCATTTATCTCACATCTAAGTGTATTTAGGACTCACCAATGAAATATGAGGTCTAGGACACAATTTCTGCTACAAGGCAAACATACAGTCCTCCTATCTCTTGCAGTCTTTATAGAAACATCATTTAAAAATGGTCTAATTTACTATCAAATCTATGTCTTCCAACAGATCCTGTTTTCCTTGACCTTGCTTGTTGATCCAGCCCAGGCCATAAAACTAATTTTGTTTGGTACATGTTAACACGGGAAGAAACACTAAGTAAAGGAAAGGACAGTTTATTGTCTACCTAGACTTTGGTAAGGCTTTCAAAACTGTCTCTTGCAAGATCCTTGTGGAGAAGCTGATGAAATGTGCACTGGATGAGCAGGCAGTGAGGTGGATTGAAAACGGTGTGAGCAGCACGGCTCAGAGGGTGATCAGCGGCACAAAGTCAAGTTGGAGGCCACTAACTACCAGTGTACCGCTGAGGACAATACTGGGTTCAATCCTCTTTAACATCTTCATCAGTGATCTGGCTGACAGGGCAGAGTGGACCCTCAGCTGACGTGCCAGAGGGTCGTGCTGCCATCCAGAGGGACCTCAACAGGCTGGAGAAAGGCTTCAACAGGAATCTCAGGAAGTTCAACAGCGTGAAGTGCAAAGTCCTGCACATCGGGAGGAACAACCCCATAAACCAGTATATACTGGGAGCTGACCAGCTGGAAAGCAGCTTGGCAGAAAAGGATTTGGCCATCCTGGTGGTCACCAAGTTAACCATGAGCCAGCAATGTGCCATTACAGCAAAGAAGGTTAAAGGTCTCCTCAGCTGCATTAGGAGGAGCATTGCCAGCACACTGAGGGAGGGCATCCTTCCCCTCTATTCAGCCAAGGTCACACCTGGAGTACCATGTCCAGTTCTGGGCTCCCCAGTCCAAAAGTGATATGGACAGACTGAAGAGAGTTCACTGAAGGGCCACAAGGATGACTAAGGGACTGGAGCACCGCTCATGTGAGGAAAAACTGAGAGATCTGGGACTGCTCTGTGTAGAAAAGGGAAGGTTGGGTGGGATCTCATCAAGGTATGTAAATACCTGAAGGGAGGGTATACAGAAGACAGAGCCGGGCTTTCTTCTGTGGTGCCCAGTGACAGGACCAGAGGCGATGGGCCCAAGCTGAAACACAGGAGGTGCTGTCTGAACATCAGGAAACACTCGTTCACTGCGGGTAGCTAAGTAGTGGAATGGGTTGCCCAGGGACGTTGTGGAGGCTCCAGCCTGGGAGATATTCAAAAGCTGACTGGACACCGTCCTTGGCAACCTGTTCTAGGTGGTTCTGCCTGAGCAGGGGGTAGGACCAGATGACCTCCAGAGGTCCTGTCCAACCTCAGCCATTCATTGATTTTGTGATTCCACAACAAAACTTTTTTACATGCAAAAATCATCCAGAAATTAATAAGTAAGAAACTATCATGGCACGTAGCCTATTGTACTTCTAAGCAATTTCTGCCTTCCCAATCTGAAAATAAAAGTGAAGCAAAATGAGGAAAGGAAAGGAAAGGAAAGGAAAGGAAAGGAAAGGAAAGGAAAGGAAAGGAAAGGAAAGGAAAGGAAAGGAAAGGAAAGGAAAGGAAAAAGGAGAGAATTTACAATAATTCCTAAACTTCAACAATTTATTTCATGGTGAATTATCACCTACCTTTTGCAGAAATGTGTGGCTTCCCCTGACAGTTGGATGTTTTCTTAGGAAAGCTTATGATAATTAGGTCAGGTTTAAGAACAAGGCACCCAGACTGTAAGATTCTGTTTCAGTTTCGTATATGCATTTTTCCATATTTGCTTTTTGCAGACTAAGAAAATCTGTGAAATAATAAGTTTTTTTAATCCTGTTTTATAAAGAATTCCTTACCAACATTGGGGTTTTTTGTTAAGATTTCAGATGAAGAGCCAAAAATCTAATTTAATTAAAAAGCACATGTCTTTTCTCATGCTTTCCCTTAGCAATTATTCTACAAACATGAAATATAAATATGCTTTCTCTTCACTCTGGGAGGAGAAAGCAGTAGAATTCACATACTGTCCTCTATGCATTCCATCTAATTGGGCTGGGACTAGAGAAATGACTGCTCTGCTCAGGTATAGCAGGGAGAAGAGCAATGAATCATATCTGTGGGAAATGAAGTTCTATGATGCCATCTTTTGTGATCCAGCATTGGCCAAGACTTTTTAAAACAAAGCTATAAGTCCCGTACGTAACACTTAGGGCCTGATCTAAGAACAGAATGGCATTGAACTTCCTTTTTTCTTTCCTTATTTTTTATTTTCTGATTAGTGTCTGTCTTCAGTCAAGATATATTTCACCTGCTCACATGGAAGAAAATCTGCTGAAACAGCTTATGGCTTTGAAGGGTATTCTTTGTCTGTTCTGCCAATCAGGATAAAAACAGTAGTGAGAGAAAGGGATAAGAAGAGTAAATTGAGATTTTCTCTCTATTTATCTTTCTTGCAATTTTTTTCATTGCATTTTCCTTCTAATGAGTGCAAATTTACAAAGCACAGAGAGGTCACATTGACTTTGCTCATCACAAAATTCACTCTCAAGTATTTGGCACAAGGAGCAAATGGATTTTAAAAAAGATAGAAACACAATTTTTGTAGTTGGTCCATTTGCATTTGTCCTTTACCTGACAGAATGAAAGTCCTATTAGTCTGAATGACTGACCTGCATAAGAACAGAAAGATACCAAATGCTGGTGTATAAATACCATGTTTCTGGGATTACTTTCTGAACTTGCACAGGAAACTTGAACAGTTCAGTCCTCATATCACAAGAACCACGTGCCTGAAATGTCATGGCCGGTAGCTCATTCCAAAATTATTTGTTTTATTAGAGCATCTCCAGATAGGTGCATATCAGAGGAGACTAGAGCATTCTGAATGAGTGAGAGGACTGGATCACTTCACTTCTGCATCACTTTTACATAATAAATGACATCATCATAGAAAGCATTCTTTAAAGTACAGTATCAGAACATAAGGATGAAATTTATTTAGTTTTGAACATCCAAATGTTAGTTGTCTAAATCTAAATTAGTCACTGTACAGAAATCTGTACCGTTAATGGACATAAAGATGGTTCCAGTTCATTCAACTGTCCTTGTGTGCTAATCCTTGCAGGAAATGTTTTGCCCTTGAAAGGTGCATATTTTCTTGTGTGGTTCTGGAGGTCACTAATTCCTGTAGATGACAGTGATCTGGGTTAACTATTTAAGTTTAGACAAATTTAGTTAGCTCAGTTTGCATCCCACTGCAAATGCCCAATAGCATTTGAGAAAACAGCTGTATCATTTTACTATTTAATGCCTCTTTTTTTTTTTAAGGCCTCTATTTTTAGCTACACATTTCAACAGTGAGCATTTGTATGTCACTTGAATTTATTTAAGAAATTTCAGAGTACTTTACAGAGAGCTCTGAGCTATAGTTTTAATAAAATTCACCAAGAAATTTGCTTTTAAATTACTTAATTATGTTATTGTATTACTTATCAGCAAAATATAAACAGTTTCTCTTCAATAAAAATTAACTCATCAAAAGTTCTACATGTGAATGTATATGGAGTTGAAAAATCTGTAAAAATAGAAGTGGCTACAAAATTTTGGCCTTTGTCACATACTATAAAGATAAATGTATATGGAATATGAAACGAATGTAGAGCCTCTTGGTAATTAATATTCAAACTGATCATGAGAATGGTAGGTTCTATATGCAAAAGAAAGAGCTTTGAATTTTCTTTGAATGATACCAGCTATACTGGAAAAAAAGAATCCTCTGGTTTCCTAGCATTTTCTTTGGGGTGTCTGACCAATACCCAGAAATCAATTTGATTAGTCCATTTCATGCTGCATGTAATTAACAAAGAAGGCCTCCTTCCATTACACAAAATGAGATGGAGATACTGCTTTTATGAAGCGTTGGCAGAGCTATTTTACATGTACTAGAATATAATCTTACCCAATGAAATGGTGCTTAACTGAAAATATAAAATGAAACAAAAAGTTAACCAAGCTTCCTATTCAAGATTATTGGGAAGTCTGTTAGCCATGGGTCATTAATGTAAACTACCTGAGAAGCATTACAGGGACATTGCAAGGTTGACCCTTCTCCCTCTCCAAATGGTGTTTTATGTTTTTAAAATACTCCCCAATAAAACAGAACATTTTTTTTCAAATTTGGGCTGTCAAAACGTGAGCTGCTTAACCTTGATTATGTTCCTTTAAAGCTGTTTCTAATAATACTTTTTTGAAGCCTAAGTTTAGTGTATATACGTGACTTACTCAATATTACTTATAACTTAGCTGATTCCTATTTAAAGTGGTACTAGACATCATTAGGATCAGTGATGGAATAGACTAAAATAGTTCTGCTAGAAGGCTAGAAGGCTAGAAGGCTAGAAGGAAATTGCATATCCTAGGAAAAACTGTTGAAAATTGGAATATATTGCGTAACTTTTCTCTGCATAGTGCATGAGATGATTAAAGTCAGATTTTTTTTAGAGATTTCATCTCCTCAGAGAATAGAATCAAAATACATGTTTTAAACCTCATGCACACCTGCCTTGGAAAACAACTTGAAAGGATGTGGTTCTACAACCATCCTTCTGCACATGGCAGGAACCAAAGTCAAAGGGTACATCAGGCTTTAAAGAAGCAGACAATTTAGCAGCTGTCCAAATTTTAAATGCAGATTTCCCTCTTGAAGGGGAAATATGTATCAGAGACATCTCTATGTTTGAAAACCCATTAAATGCATAAAACATTTAACCTTTCTAAGCATTTCCTAACAGAAAAAGTAATCTCTACCTTTCTCGTAAGAACATACCTGAAGTCCTGTATGCCTTTAGTGTTTGTTTTTTGTTTTTTTCTCAGCATTCAAATCCTAAGTGATAATTGCACACTGGAATAATGAATAAGTGCTGCTGGATCTTCCAGGTAGGGATGTATACGCTTCATTCAACAGTTTACAGAATTAAAGCCCCCTTGACACAAACTTGTATTACGTCCTCAAGTATTTGGATCTCCAATGCAACTGAAAGAGTATATAAAAAACTCAATCAGACAAGCATTTCTCATCTGGCTACACAGCAGAAAAGGCTTTAACTATTAATGCCAATAAGTGCTTAGAATAAATCATGGCTTCAGTTATCCTTATTTCGGATGCAAAACAAATAAATTGTGAACTTTCAGCTAAGCATAATTCAACAACAATAACAAAATAATCCTATATTCATACTGCTCTTAAAGGTTGGTGAAAACTGCCATGCTCTGTATCTTTTCCTTCAGGACATGCTCTATGTGTCCACCAAATAACTTATGAGGTCTGGGTATCCATTTTTGTAGAGCTAAAGGGAAAACCTTCTTATAAACAGCTGGATCTCTGCACAAAACATCTCCAGACCCGGTATACAGTTTTACATAAGAAAATATCCTAGTGAAAAAGTTCTCAAAAGTAATCTAGTCATACAACACCAGCAGAGATATTGGCAAAATCAGCTTTGATTTCTATGGCAATCCACACACCTATATAAGAGGAGATATTTTCCCTAGTCTCACTTCCTATTTACTTAGATACTGAAGTGGTAACTTCTAAAAATGCAACCCTACGGATATACCTATCTTCTCCCTAATTTAATCACAAGCTCTAATTGGCCAAGTAGACCTCCAGCATCTCTTCTTCTCCCCTGCACAACCCCACTTCCCAAATTACAACCTCACATTCTTATAACACGCTCCAAATCCATAGCCAGCAGCGCAGTACGACAAGGGAACAGAAATGTCCTTGGAGGCAGTGCAGCGGGTCGGAAGGAAGAAGAAAGGGGCTGTGCTGTGAAGAGGAATCATCAGTGTTTGCAAAGATGGTGGGAAGTGGAGGGCCTGGAGTTTTAGGGAGGCATACAAGGAGGCAAAGAAGGTAGCGGTAGTAAAGCCAAGATACTTGAGGTTACCTTAAGATCCCCTTTTTCTTTTAATCAAAGTGTAACCTATGCATGTAGTCTTACATGCTGTCTTTGTAAATATTTCTCACAATTTTAGCTTTCCTGCTTACCAGTTTGCTTGTCTAATTTATGCTTCATAGAAACAATAGTTCAACTGAATCAAACAAAATCATCTGAGATGAGTCTATTGTCTGACTGGAGGAATGAAAAAAAACCCCGACTAACCACATACCCCACCACTTTAAACAAGCAGTTTAAATACAATAAACGCGAGGCGGAGGAGCGGGTTGTGGTGGGGGGGCAGGTGGTGGTGTGAGCAATTTAATAACAGATGGACACAAGGCCAGCGGTTAAAGAGCCTTCATGAGACAAATATCAGGCTTCATGGGAGTGCAGCAAGAGTTACCATACCAGCACATGAATATCTTTATTCAGTCAGACTCCACAGGGCAATGTTCCATATCCAAGAGAAGTGGGATGGAAAGCTCAGAAGGTTCATACATCAAAGGCAGCAGCCATCCACAGCCCGCTCCTTTGTGGAACAGGGTCGCACAGTCTGCTGCTGCCCCAGCCACACTTCTGGCCAGGTAATGCTGCCTCCCTGCACTGAAAATGCTCACAGATCTCAGGTGACTTGAGCACAACAGGTCACCATTCCTACTATAGGTTCCAAAAGCCACAGAAAAAAGTCGAAATCTAACAGTGCAGAATCAAGTTGAATAATGAAATCTTTATTTTCCCTTCATATTTTATTCAAAGTATTCAAAAAGGAGGGAGGAAGAGCCAAATTATAAATAAATTTAAGTCAGAAGTTCACCGAGGGAGTTGACTGTCTTTGCTGACTTTGCAGTTGAATTTCCTTCTTCGTATTGTTTTGAGAGGCAGAAGCAAATCTATGCAGATTGCCTGCACCCTCTTGAGTAATACCAAATACAATATCTAAATGCTTATCTTAGAAGAAGCTCCAGTGCAGCTAAAAAGAATTTCCCGATGTTTACATATAATTTGCAAACTAAAATCCTAGGCCAATATGTCACTGAAAACAGCACTATTTTTTTTAATGGCATTGGGGAATAGGAATCAAAGTACGTATCAAAGAAAAAGATCTAAAATAAAAAGTGAGTGACTATAGAATTGCTTCAAGAAAAACACTTAAAGGCTATTCCAGTTGTTTCTGCCTAATCTTCCTGATTCTTTTGGGGGGAGTTTAGCTGGTGCTTTTCAAATGCTGCATAGACGAGGAAGTTTGTACATACTAATTTGAAAAACTATTCTTTTACCATTGATGTAAACAAAATGTATTCTTCATTTGCTGTAAAAAACTTCAAGATTCCTCTGAGAAGGATCTTTTTTTAATTATAAAGTTGAAAGAAGTAAACTGAATTATATATCTATAGTGATGTTTAAATTTTAATTATGTGCCAGAAAAGATACATAACTATATTGTTAGCCTTTGATGGCAGCAGATGTTGCACAGTAAGTTACAGTCTTTCAAAATTGCTTTTTAAGGGTTGATGGCATGCCTTCAGAAGTGACATTTTTAAAGTCTCTGGAATTTTCTCTAAAGATGAATCTAAAATAGTACAACAAAATATTTTTTAAATATTGAATGAATTATTAATTCTATTTTTTATTTGTCAAGGCAGGCGGTCTGCAGATTGTTACTAGAAAAAAGTGATGAAGTTTGATGGGGTAATTGATCAGAACTGATTTTTTTTTTTTTAATATTAAAGCAGAAAAACTTCTTTGCCAAGCCACTGATAGGCTAAGGTTTCTGTATGCATTTTGTGTAAATTATGCTAATTTTTTCCTCTTTCATTTTTCAGATTTGATGTGCCCAGACCAAATGCAGCCACAGAGGATGCCAGCTGTTGCAGTCTTTTCTTTAAATCTTGGTACAAAAGAAAATTCACACCATTATTCACATTAATTTCTTGGCAAGAATTTACCAATTAGATTTTAGACTACAGCAGTACTAATACAACCTAAAGCAAGTTTCTTAGGAATAGAAAGAGGATATTTGGATCAGGATGCATTTATTAAAAGAAAACAAATAATAATAGGAGAACATTTCCAACATATGGAATATCAGGAAGAATGACTAGTTAGTGGAGTAAACGTGTCAGAGATAAATAAAAAAAACTTTATGATTTAAAGCCAGTTTTGAGTTAGGGCAATGATGTATGAAGATTTTGTTGTTTTCTGATTTCTTTCCTGCCTTATTTCTCACTACAATATTTGCTGGTAAAAAGAATGTAGTATTAAGGTACAACTAGAGCACATAAGACCATCCTTGCACATTACAACATACAAAATTTGTATCCTAACTGCAGTCATGTAAACTGTCTGATCTGAATGAAATAATTGCATTCCTAAGTTATTGGCAAAAAGTTTCACTGCCATTAGCAGAGTTATACTTAACCCTGAATATTAACCCTGGACGTTCTCTTTAAATCAGTTTGTGGAATAAAGACCATACAGTCTTCCATTTATTTGGTGATATTTCTGATTGAAACTTACTAAGAAAGAACTACAAAAGGGATCTAAAAGGCAAGAGAATTGTGGACGTTTCTGTTCTTTTGTCTTCTGTGACTAAGAAATCTTGCGTGTTTTCTTGATTTTTTTTTGGTTACAATTACAAGGGTTTTTTCCCCTATGTTATATGTGGTAGGTTATGACCAGAGTGCATGTTGCAGCCCAGTTTGAAAACCACAAAACCAGAAGTATTTAATGAAAATGCAGAAAGCCTTTTGACTACAGAGGTGTAATAATGCTGTTGTAATTATAATCGTTTTTTCTGCAAAACTAGGTTTATAGTAAGCTAAATTAAATAAGAACTATAGACACTCTAGCACTCTACCCATGCATTTCAGCTATGATCATGTACTTCAGCACTTCAAAAACACAACTACCATTTGGTAGTGGTAACAATCTTGTTTCTAAGAGTTACATGGAGATTGCTTTTGCTCGTTACATGTGGGAACAGTATTTTTCCTAAGTGCCTATTCTAACTACCCCATTTGAGAGGAAACCTGAGAAGACTGTCTATCTAATATTTACTGTCATAGCTCATGCATCAGACATAACTTATGGAGGTAGTCAGAGCATAAAGTGGTGAACATTGTTACTGCTAATTAAAACAACAATGAATGACTCTAATTATAATTTCAACATTTGTCCAGGGAATTATATTGTATGTTGAACTGAGATGAAACTGGAGTACATGACATTTTGGAGTACATTTCAGTGACAATCTTTCTTGCTAGACACCTGTTTGGTATGCATTTTTATATACGCAAGATACTGTAGAGACAGTATATATAAAAGTTTTTCTAATTTGCTATTTTTATTTAAAAGCTTGTTCTATCCTCTAGAGATTCTTCGCCTGAAAAAACCAAAAATAATCTTCCTTGTAACTGATGGGTTGGATTCTCTGAAAGACACATGCATTATTTTTCCAAGAATCAATAGAATAACTGAGATTAAATATATGTCTTCTAACTTTACTCATTTACAATAAAAAAAGACTTGCATGATATGCCAGGTTATAATTTGCAAGGGGTAAAAGATCACTTGGGATTCAAATGCCTTAATTCCTAAGGGAAGCAACCAGGAAAAGATAAGAAAGAAATCCCAGCCTTGAAGTTCTGATCCCATGAACTAGGAAAGGTAAGACTTTATCTTACTCTCTAATGTTTTTACTTACTTATTCTTTTAAATGAAATGTTCAAGTGTGTAAAATTCTTTATAGTACTTCTCTTTCTCAACCATTGCAATTTCTAATAATGTACTTTTCCAACCTGTTAAGGGGTGTAACTATGTTCTTTCATTTTATCAGAATTATAATTTCACGTGCAGTGGCATTTAGTAATAGGTTATCATTTGGACTTCTGAACCTCTCTAATATGGTCCTAAAGCACAAGAATGAGAATACGGTTAAACTGAGGATAGAGTTTTTGTGACGCATTATTGCATAGAATATCTATGTTCGCCAATAAGACACACTAGAGAATTTTTAAACGTATATATAAATGCCTTTTCTCACACCAAGCACAGCAGCACTTAAAAGTTAAGTGCCAGACTCCACGAGTGTTTCTTCACAACGCTGAAGCTACTTCAGCGCTCTAAACTACAGATGGAGTGTGTTAGGTACACAGTACTTTTACAGTATCTAGCAAAGTGAGGGGAAGATGAATGGCGTTGAGCCTCCTTGAGGTAAGGCAGACCTTGAGTAAAAAACTTCATCTCTCTTGGCTTGATTCCCAGGCCTGATGGCGCAGACGGAGGCAGGTACAAGCTGCCGAAGGTAAGCCTTCACCAGGTCACACTGGCCCCATCTGTACCGCACGACGGGTGGAGCGGTTCCCCAGTGAGCTTTGTATCTCTATAGTCTGGGGCCTTCCTAGCATACACCATGGTCACCAGTTGAACCTCAGCCCGGAGTTTCAGCTGTCCCTGACTTCAGGTTTAATTCAGCGCAGCCTGAATGCCAGACCTTGGCTTAATTTTGCTGAGAAAGTTGGTATGAAGGAATAAGGACATGAGGTAAACCCATGTAAGATAAGAAAAGCAGCACACAAAGTGTAATTGTTCAGATGGTGGTAAAACAGGACACAAGAGGAAAAATACTGACAAAAGAAAGTAGAAAAAAACTAAGCAAAAAAAGCACAGAGGTCAGCAAGGTGCAAGGGAGACCAACATTTCCCTATCTGACTTTCAGTTGCTTACAGAGTGGTTTAGTGAGGATTAGTCTCCAGTATCTACTATGTGAATACGAACCTGTCAATATATACCTTTCTTTCAGAGTCACTCTGTAAACATTAAAGGACACTGGAACATAAGTGACCTCGAGAAGACGGGTTACATGTCAGTCTGTCTAATGTATAACATGTCATCCTGTTAGCACTGAGGTTAACATACACAATAGATGCTGGAAAATTCTGTTTAACCCTTGTTGAAAAAAATGAGCAGCCTATTATTTGTACTGCCCCTTCCAGTGCTTCTGTCCCTGCTGCCACTTCTGTTGCTCTTCTCATGCATGTGACCGGGAAACCATGACAGTACCTGAGGCCCATTACTGTGTTATCCTCATCCTTTGAGATGAGTCAGACAAATTTAGTTATGCTGGAGAAGGTTCAAATCTTCAGGATATGGGAGGTGTTGACCAGAGCATCCAAAACTGCCAAGAAGGTGTTCTTTACTTTCTTGAGTTTTCCAACACATTACTTTTAGAAACCAGCCATTTAAGGGCTGGTGTGTACCATAGGCTCAGTTACAGTAAAAATTCTTGACTTTGAAAGACAAAGCTTTTTTATAGTTCCTTGCATCACAGGATCTTTCTTATAGATCCAGCAGCAGTCACAAACTTTGTGTGACCAATCACCACATTTAGATTCCCCGTTGGCGTGGAGGCACTAAATGAGACCGGGATTGCCATACACTGACAGGCACGTGGAGCTCATGGCTGTGTTGATGGGGAGGGCAGCCATGCCACTGCTGTTTCTGAGAATGTGAAGGCATGGGATAGACTGTACTCCTAGAAGAAGTAACATCATCCTGAAACTGATGTTGATTCTTTTGTTCTATGTGTATGAGATTGATGGTCTCTATGAACCTATGTGCGTGGTTACGAGGTGATGACTCAGGGCTGTCTTTTGGCCATGAGACACTCACACATGTCTTTCCTGACTTCCAGTGGACATCAGTGAGCCATTTTGCATTATAGTTTTTGGATTTATGGGAGTTTTGCTGTCAAGGACTAAGCTGTCAACAAATAGACAATGGCCCCAAATGCAAACCATTCCCTCACCCATACTGAGATTTCTTCTTAGAAGGAACTGTTTGGATTGCTCCAGCAGGAACCCACTGGCAAACTTGCATTCATAATCTGCTGCCAAACCGCAAGCAAAACAAGTGTCCTTTTTTATTGCACTTCTGGCACTGTATACAGCCATTTTTTTCTTCCACTTTTCTTTAAGTGCTCTAACTACTACATTACTACCTAAGTGGTGGCTTGCATAAGCAGAAGTTCTCTTCTTCCTGCATTTTTCAGTGAAGGGTGTAATGATTTCTGTGCTTAGTGGTGAACTTAGTGCTCTGAGCAAAACTACCAGGTACGGCCTTTTTAGAGGACTTAGATACAGGGAATAGTTTGTGAATCCTAAACCACCATCAGCAAGAGACAGGAGAAGCTCTCATAGTGGTCTCACAAACACTTCTTAAAATAATTGGTGGATAACTAAACTATTATGACAGAAGAGTGAAATTCACCAATATTTAGTTCTCATAGATTTCTAACAGCAGCCTTCTATGGACTTAACTAACCATCTTTTACAGTCTGTTTAAAAATTCTTGGTTTTATCAAATGCCTTTTACTTTGGTGTTATCCTTACCGCTACGGGTCTTATTATGATAGCACCTGTGCTGCAGTTTAAGGGTTAGGATCATGTAACACAAGACATCTCGCTCCTGGGATTTTCCACAGTAACTCTAGAGAAGTTGTAACAAAATTATGGTTAAAACAGACAAAAAATTGGAAGAAATGTTGCCTGACAGCATTGATTAGGTACCTCACAAATCTATAATTTCTAATAGTGGTAGAGTACATATATATATGTACTCTCAAATACTCTCAACTATTGCATAACCTAGTCGTTTGACTTTTATAGTGGTCATAGCAAAAATGAATCTTAAGGAAGCATGATAAAATGAAAAAAGTGTGGCTTTAGTGAATTAGTTACCTACATACTGGCTATGTGGAAAGAAAGCAGTATCCAAACAAGAATTATTAATAAAGTACAGTAGATAAATTGGCTGTAAAGTCAAGTCAAGTCTTATTCTGTTGAGATTAATAGTAAAAATTCCCATTGTTCTCAATGGGAGCAAAATTTAGCCTACAATTTATATGACATTCATTAAAATATTCATAAATTGTAATATAAGGTTTAATATAAATATCCTTCATATTTCATTAATATGTCAAGGTGACAACTAATTGACTACAGATATCACAAGTTTGAGAGCAGCTTTTTTTGTTCCATGTGACATTTCTCTCCTTGACCCCTTTACACTTTCTGTGTCATGTAGAACAATCACACCATTCAATTTGCTCCCCCTGTCAAAAAACTGTGGAAATACAACTGAATGGAGGAAGCAGAAAGACATATTCCACCTTTTCTGGGACTGAAACAAGCAAGCGTCATCGGTTTAGAAACTCTCCTTATGCAGGGGCCTGTGCCAGCAGCAAGAGTTTTACCTTTCATAATGATTGCATCAAGCTGCACATAAGTAGCAGCACTCAGTACAGCGTCATGACCTGCAGGAAACCATTCCATTTGTAAAAGGTCAGACATTCTTTGCCTTAAGCTTTTGAAATGAAGCAGAGAAAACAATTTCAGGGCTATTTACTACCTGGTTCTCTGACAGCTTTTGTCCTAGCTTCCTGTAAAAGATATTTGCTTTTATAGTCACAATCCTGTAAGTAAATATGATGCTTGTGGCTACAAAAAAGGCATTTGATTGTTTTCTTTGAGTCATAAAGCTTTTATCTTGTTTCTAAAATCATAAAGTGTGCCTAGCAATGCATTTTTTTCAGAGTTAATGACTGATGTCCTTTCTATACATTTTATGTAATCATATAAGGATACAGATGATCATAGAATCATGCTAGTAATGTAGAAAAAGATTTATAATGTTTTTGCTACTGATGTAAGTATGACCACTCTCAAAATGAAACAAAAATTATTATTGCTAAGTTCCAATTTTATGTTGCATTTCTAATCCTTTTCTGTGCTGCTGAATTGGGGGAATATTTGAAAATGAGATATAAACTCCCTTCAGCATCATTTAAACACGTAGCTACATACATGACCAATATAATTTTTAAATAGGCAATTGAGTCCAGACAGAATTCTAACTTATCACAGAAAATAGGAACACAAAATCTACCAAGAAAACCCCCAATCCCTAAATGAAAATAAGCACTGCCTTATTCAGATTCCTCTCGATTTTATTACAAGACAAAACGTGTTGTAGACTATTGTTTTCAAACCTTCCGCCACCCGCGATGAACCTAAACACTAGTGAGCCTTTTCAGTGTATCAGAAAACCATGGCAAAACTGTTAGCCTTTGCCAACAGCAAAGGCAGGCATGAAATGACAAGAAGAGTGTATGTCATAAAAACAGTATATTAGCAAGGAATACTGGCAAAGTTTGGACTAATATTGCCCACAATATGCCATATCCCAGAAATATCAGTCACTTGCATAGTTGTCCTGATTCTCCCCTCAAACCTGAAAAAACTTCTAGAGTATCCAACAACACTTGGCTTTCCAATACTTTCCTTGTTGTTCCTGCTGCTCTTTTTTGAAAGCATCCCTAAAGCACCATTAGGTTTATGACTCCATAAATCTGCAAGAAAGACTTACAGTGAAATAATGGTCATCTGCTTCTAAATTAAAACTGTATCATAACACTGGGGGCTGATATCTATAAACTTGTTAACGCCTGTAAGTAAAACATTAAAAGGAGAAAAAAAAATCTCCAACATGATGTATACGACACAATCATGATGTTAGTAAAGGACTTCAGTGTAATGAGAGAAAAGTGAATAAAGAAGTTTGAATTAAGCTGTTTCTTTGTGTGTAGTTTGTAGATACATTCATGATACTTAAGAACACTACTGAAATTAAAATCAACTGTTTCTAAGAATTAGTGCAAAACAGTTACCTAGTTTATTGATGAGATACCCTCTCTCAAATTAGGAAGGAAACAGAATGAATCAGTATGTCTTCAGATGTACCCTTAACAAAGCTAAGCGGTAAACTTGAACTTGGGAAGAATCATAGAAGAGTAGATTTCAGAGCACTCACTAATAACTACTCCCCCACTCCGGTGCCTTGATGCAATGGTGGTGTATATAATGTTTTACACTGGATATACGCTACAGTTTTGGTACGTCTCATCATCTTGGTTCAACATTCATCTGTGTGATTTTTCAATTTCTTCATGCTAACAATTTCTAATAGAAATTTGTTCCATTTCGGAATTTCCAATAATTTCTGTTCAAAAAGGTTTTCAGAACTTTAAAGATCACCTAGGCTATGGTTTGGCTACCCATCCAAGATAGCCATGAATAGTGCATTGGTTTTTTGAATCATTATAACATGTGCATATGGGTTTTCTTGACTGGATTATAGACTTCTCTAGCTTACAGTAGGTTTTTATGGCAAAGGTGAATGAATCATTCCTTTTTCCTGAGCTCACCCTGGGCTCAGAAGTTTAATTAATTCTACCTCAAATGGATCAGATGTTTAAAAGAATAGGTATTGATAGGACACTGAAATTTGACTCTACAGGAATTAATGTACAGAATAGTCTTCTGAATTCTTTTCAGTATCACTTCATTTCATCATGCTTCATGACTACTGAGATTCTTTTTCTATCACTTAAATAAAAAAATCCAGTATTATCCTATTCCATGATCTTGCAATCTGAATTCTCTTCTAATCGCCATGCTTTGTGTCATTTTGAGTGCTGATACTGCCTGTGCTCGTGGCACATCTGACTATGTAATGTTTCAGAAAAAAAGAAAGAAGTGAGGGAAAATAATCATTTCAATGTTAACAAAGCCAGATATCCATCCCTGGGATCGACTTCTTAAGTAGCTTGCTAACTGCCACAATTCTAAGAAGGAATCAAACAGTAAATAGTGTGACAATATGGAAAGGTGGCTCTTGGTGGAGCCTATAGGAGTGACACACCCAGTGTCATCTTAGCTCAGAAGTGGGGAGTTGGAAACAATCACCGACTGTTAGCTTTTAGTTAAAAGGAATGCTTTTTTAGTTAGGATAAACTTCTTAGCCAGACGTCTCAAATCATAAATACTAATAATTTTACCACCACACTAACCCTGATGATAGTTATTTTATATTAAAAAAATGAGAAGAAAAAAGAAAAACAGTGAAGACCTCTCTCATCATCTGTTCCCTAAAACCAAAAGACATCTATTCAGGAATAAGTGATAGTCACTCAATTTACAAACCCAATGAAAGGCATTCTTCCAGGGGCCAGATTCAGAATTTGAGGATTGTGGTGGAATGCACCCCAGTAGAAGCAGGAGACCTTATGCGACCTGAATATAGCCCTTACCCCTAACTTACTCTGATTCAGTCTTCACTCTACAGCTTTGTTTACTCATATTTGCCATATTGTATGTGTTTTTCTTTGTCTTTTTTTTCTCTCCTCCTGTCTTGTCTTTCCACAGTAAGTAGGAAATGATTCATTTGTAACGTTCTCTCACTTGCAATAGCCTCTTTGTGTTTAATTGATTCTCTGACTTTTTGTTTCCTTTCAAGATTTCTGTCTTTTTTTCTCTTGCCTGAGTCCTTCTTAATCTTTCTGAGTAAAATAAAAACTTCTCTGAACTTCTGAATTTTCTTGTGTTCAAAGATTACCTTCAAAACATGTCAACTTGTACTGCTGTCTTTGCAAACACATTGCATTTTTCTTTCACAGACAGCATCCATATACAAAACAGTATGTTAGATCACTTTGTTGTATCATCTTGCAGTAGCTAGTGACACCTCTTTTTTTCCCAATCAAAACTCATTCAACATTTCCAGTAAGAGAAACTGAAAGATTATGTTGCTTTGTATCACTTGTTAATGCAAATGAAGGGCACCACATTCTTGAAGAAAGTTGTCATTTGTCAAGATGACCTGGTAGAAAGAAATTTAATTTAGGATTTTGTACAATATTTCTTTCCAGAGAGAAGGCTCCTGCAAGCCTTCTTAATAATCTGCATAAAATGAAGAAAGGAAATATGCGGAGTTACTGTTTTGTTGTCTGGACTTTTGGGCACAATATTCTGTTTCTTCATACATGGTGAATAAATCACCCCAGGTAGAAAACTCCTGCTCTGTATTTTAAGTGTGTAATCCCCTGATATTGTTTTGTATATCATGTTCTTATGTATTTTATATATATATATATATATACACACACACAGAGTGAGGATTGCTTTTAACTATCAGCATAGTAAAAGTGCTTCAGCACTTGCCCATACAACAACACTATGAGAAGATAAAAAGTAAATTTATCACAAACATTTTTAACAACTGTTACTGCATGACTGCCCTTAGGATCCTGATGTCCACATTACTTGTTACAAGGGATTTATCTTGTATATTTTTCTATCAGACCAGTACAAGTTGAGTAAACAAGCTAAAATCTAAAATTCATTGGAAACTGACAAAAGAATCTGTCAGTGTTGTCTAAGCACCTTTTGTGTATACAGCAGAAAAGTAATCCAGCTTCTTATTATTGTCCACTGAGAGCAAAATAGACCTGTGACTTATGGTGGGAAAAAAAGAATCCTCAAGTTGCAAAATTCAAAGCCTAATATCAAATATCAAAAAATTCAGTGCTACATATCAACCTGAAATTTTCTAAATACAAAACAAGCAATCAAAATACAAAACAAGCAATGGACTGGTAAATCTGAGATAGTCATGTTATCCATAAAAAGTGGATGAATTAGCAATTGTTTAAAAAAATTAGTAGCATAGCATTCTAAATCAGAACTATTTTGTCTTTTATTTATTTTTTATTTGTTTGACATTTTTTCAATGTTTTCTTTGTCATTTGAAATAATAGAATTGTTAGAAGATCTGGCACAAAGAACACAGGTTTTACCCCCATTGTTTACAGGTGATACCTTTGAAGATCACTGAAAGCTGCCAAAAATACTTTATGTCAGAAAGTGTGATCTAATTCTTTTTCCTTGCTGTAGGAGTATTCTTAAAATTCCTGCATAACAGGCTAACTATTCTGCTTCACTGCTCAATGTGGCCTCAGATTAATCTACAAAGTGTCAATAAATCATAAACTCTTTTATTCATGCTCAAAGTGCATTCAATCAATTTTACCCACTGCTGAGTTCTGGTATTATCAAATGTCTGATCTATCTTTGTGCATTTACTAAATAATTTAAGAATATGATATTGACTGATTATACATTATTTTGGAGCACAGAGAATCTATAGTTATATTAAAATTTCTCAAGCTGACAAAAACTTCTTCAGTTGTTGCTGGGAAGATATGACTAACACGTTCCTTAACAGGGCAAAAAAGATACTTTTTCAATAAAAAAGCTCTACCAATACAAAAAGGCTTTGTTAACATGTTTCAGTGTTATTCCAAGGCTCTAATCTACATCTCATTTTCCTAGTCTAAGATTTCAGACTAGCCTGTAGTATTCACCCAAAAGAGGCAGAAAAGCCTTCTGTAAGGTCTATGACTTCAGTTCTTTCAATGAATAGATGGCAGAGGAATAAGAAAGATGCACACCGGCCACTTACAAAAGATGATGGGCTTGAGCTTTGGCTGAGGTGTACTGGCAGAGTCCAAAGGAAGGGGATAGGCCTACACCCACTGAGGAGTCTGTCTATTCTATGTATCCTTCTATGCAGCCTTTTGTATTGGTCATACAATAGGGAATCTCAATAAAATGTGATCTTTAGTTTTTTCTCATCCAACAAAGAACATAACTTAAGTGGCATTACTAGGGAGTACTTTTATTAATGTGCACACATAAGAGAATAAGAGGTTGGCAAAATGCTCTTATCACTTGCGGTGGATGGTGCTGAAGATAGTTCTTGCAGGACTTTTTAACCTCAGATAGCATTTCCTACAAACTGATGACTAGTATACCTAAGAGATAAAGTATTACCATATTTCGGTGTGGACACAGTAAAGGTAAGTATCATGAAAGCCTAGTCATTGGCTTACCTCCTACCTCAATTGTTTGTTTGCTTCAAAGAATTAAATGACGTTTGACCTTGTCCTCCAGAAAAAATAGGTATAAGTACTTACCCTCAGGCCATGGATCTGGATCAGACAAAAGAATCTAAGGTATGCTAAAGGGAAGCAGAACACTTTCTGTTTAATGCTCCCTATCAGCTGAATTTGGCAGCTCCATGTTTTGTATTAAAGCATTTTAGGGTGGCTCCCTGAAGAGCTTCTTTTTCTTACTGATTCTACAATTCTTCCCAGATTATATCCAGGCACCCAGCAAATAGCTGGAAAATTAAGACAGTGCCCTGAGGCAGGGCAGCCCAGCATAAATCCTTACTCGAACGTTCAAACTGAAGGATTGTTGGTATAATGCATTTGAAATGCATTCAAAATTAGAAATTTGAAATCTAATTTGAAATTAGATTTATGGTACCAGTACAAACTTAATTCTGACTCCACACTCACATGTATAACTATTTGAGTCTATACTACTTTTGAATTCATTGATAGCATAAGTTGAAAAAAGTTCAGTAGAATGGGCAGAGCTAGCAGGTATAAAGAAGGGGCAGAGGAAGTTAAATTCAAGGTGTTATAAATTCATATTTATTGCTTTCAGATAAAGAGACTTTGATAGGCACAGCAAGAAGGAAGAGGTGTAAAATGAAATTTTCTTTAGAGTAAGGAAAATATAGTACACTTCTAACAGAGAAAAGTCAGAAACAATGTTGATAAAGAATTGAGATAGACAAAAAACTTATAAGAGACAGAGGAAACATATTGTTCGTAGGAACAGATTATGTTTTCCTTTCTTCAGCACAGAATTAATAGCTGAATGCTGTAATGAGTTTTATTTTACTAAGACTTCATTACATTTTCAAGACATGCTACTACAGAACATTTATTAGCACATTATGAAGTGTTATAAATAATTGAAACTAAGCTGCAGTTGTCAGTTGAATAAGTGCTTGTGATTCATTATTATTACTCTTTTTTTGCCCACTCACTCGTCCACAAAATTCAAGAGTTTTCATTAAACGTGCAGCTCCCTACGCCGATGCGGACACGTCCTGGCATTCCCTGGGTGAGCTGGCACTCGGGGTTTTGCCAGCTCGGGGCAGTGACTCGCGGTGCCGTGGAAGAAGTGCTCCCTCCCGGGCACAAACGTCGTCCTGGAGTCTCTCCTCTGCACTCACCCCTGCAGTGACAGAGTAACTCAGAGAGTAACGCAGTTCTGCTGGGCACCGTAGCATATGTTTTGGGAATCCTCAACACGGGGAGGAGAATTGCAGGGATGCCCTGTGACACGTCCTTTAGGACGGGTGCCCCTTAGTGAGTTCTGGTCTCCGCAAGTGACACAAAAATGCTCTGAGGACTGTGTAAATAACAAAAATGCTGTCCTAACTGTTCTCCCTTGCGTCACTGTCCCATCCCACACTGATTATTAGATGGGAGAAGTTTTTTGTATTTTGATGGTCAGGAAGCCATCTTTACCAGAAAGACAGTAACTTGTGTGTCATCCCGATACACAGACTGATTCAGCCAATCCCTAATTTAGTTCAGAGAGTCAATCACTATTTTGTATAATGTGGTGTGCTGCTTTTAGGTTTGATAAGCAAAGGATTGTCTTCTGAATCACTTCTTAGGCACTGAATATAAAACCACGATATCATTTATTGGTTCAGTTTGATAAGCAACTGTGCTTGAATTGGTCATTGATTAAACAGAGCTTTTGTCTCAGATTACAATAGAAACTTGATTGTTACTCCTTTAAACAGTAGCTAAGGCGATTTCATCAGCTCTTTCATTCCTGTAAATTCCAATATGATTTGGTATCCAAGACAAACACAACTATGACTGTATTTTCTACTGTTTTGAATGAGGATGTTTCTGTTGTTGCATATGCTGTGAAAACTGCTAATTCTGTGGTATTGCAGAACTACTTACCAGGTAAGGTTTCTACTTTCTCAAGTGTTACACCTGAAAGCCACCTGAAAATTTGAGTAATTGTAGAGAAAATGTATTATAAAATTATGGCATCCTGTTAGTATCCCCCATAGGCACACATATCAAGGTGTTTCCCATACTTGAAAATGTATGTACAGTGTAAGTGCAAAAGATGAACGTCTTCCATATCCACCAGTGTATGTAAATTATTCTTGTTACTGCTGTTATATGTAATTATACTTTTATTTTCAACTGCATTTACTGAAGGGTTTAATCAATGCTATTAGAAATACATTAATTCTAATGAGAATTTAACTTTCTACAGATACTTATTTGACAAAAAAGGAACACTAGCTTTTGATTGGTATGTAACCTGAAAAGCTCATTGGTGCTGAAAGGCAGTTTGGAATAGTAGGTCCCATTATAGGTTAAGGCAGAACCCTTTTTACATTTTATTAGAGGGGTGTTTACATGAAAACAAGTTCTATCTTTTAATTCTTGCAAATTCAACTGTTTCTGACACTTTTTCTCTAACCCAAGTCATGGTCTGTCTCTGGCATCAAAATTAGCTGCTGTGAAACTGATTATCATATCAAAAAAGAAGATTATGACCTCAGGTGAGGAATAATCAGGAGGAGCAGATGAACGCTTCTGGCTATGAGATACCATCAGATGGGCACGCGAAAGCTTTGAAAAATGCCTTTATATGTTTTTAAGATGATAAGGTTTAACTGAAGATTTATCAATCTGTTTGTCTTCTCCTGGAAAGGATGATTATCTTCAGGTGTTCCATAAATACAGCGTAAAAGTCCCCAGAAGGAAGGTAGCTTGAGCAAAAACATTTTAAAAGAGCTGGAGAGATACTTTCTGCCAGAAAGCACTGTATGAGGAAATTTTTACACAATGTAAATCAAATACTGTTCTTGCTGGGGTGGTACCTGTGCTTGACATTCTGCAGCTGTTTGATCATTAGGGATCCTGACTACAAATCTTTGTGCATCTGCAAGCTAAATCAGGCACCCAAAAGACAACTGCAGTGACCAAGACTTTGGGTGAATCCCTAACACTCAGTGAAGAATCCTGGATCAATGCTGATCATGAAGACACAGAAATATCTGCCACTCTGCAAGGAATGACATATTTTTGTTATATTGCTTATTACATGGAAGAAATTAAATTTCTTTACTCCCTTCCTAGAATGCTGAAATTTCACTATTCAAGAACTATTTATGTCTGTCTGTGCAATTGCTATCAAGTACTCAAGATCCTAGAGCATCTTAACTGCTTCCAGTGTTTGTTTCTCTCAATGGCACATTAAGAACCTTTCAAATTGCAAACTAAAGTACTTAATTGTGAAAGGACTAAAAATGATGCAGTAATGAATCCTGAAGAAAAGTCAGGAATGGAGGAATGAAGTTGAGCCTGGGAAGAAGGGTGGGGTGGGAGGAAGGTGGTTTAGGGTTTTTTTGTCTTTATTTCTTACCATTCTACTCTATTTTTATTTTTTTTAAATTAGCAATGAATTAAATTAATTTTCCACAAGTCAAGTCTATTTTGCCCATGACAGTAACTGGTAAGTGATCTCCCTGTCTTTATCTCAATTCAGCAGCTTTTCCATCTTATTTTCTCCCCCTGTCCTGTTGAGGAGGGGAGTGATAGAGCAGCTGGGTGGGCAGCTGGCAGACAGCCAAGGTCAGCCTACCATGTTCAGGTATTTATCCTGAAAAAAATAGATAGTGCTTACACACCTTGAATCATGAGGATATTGCATGACTCCTCCATGAGTCTAACACACCTGTTTGATTTTTCTCACCTCTGACTCATTTAGAGAGCACAAGTGAGGTTCAACAATGGCTGCATACTGCCATATCTGAAACCATTTTTCTCCTCTGAGATAGAGAGGGAAAGAAGGTGAAGGAGGCAGGGAATGAGCAAGAGAGAGGAAGAAATAAAAAGAGAGGGGAGCTGGCTGTGGTCCCCTTTGCTGTGTGGACCAGGGGTGGGATCCTCTTGCCTAAACCTCAGTGTCTGGTGTCATTCAAGGCCACCCATTACATCTACGTTAGTGCATCTGGCCTTTGGCCACTACTCCAGAAAGGGATACTTGCCTCATTTCTGCCACTCTTGTTTGGCTATCCTGAACACCCTGTGTAATCTTGAATGGCCCTGGGCACACAAATGTATTCAACCAAATCATGACCCTGCTCTTTATTGACTCTAATGGGAGCGTAGGCACCTAGCACAAATTTATGTATCTTACCCTCCTACTGAATCCCAGTCCTCAGTTTAGCTACGTTAGTCTCAAACTGAATCCTACTTTCATAAATCTACTTGTAGCTTTCTGGACACTGGCCAGATTCAGCCTAGAAACTGTTTAGCTGCATTACTGGGGCACTAAATCTCCTTATTCCAGCTGGGGAAAAGGATTGTTTCCCTACTGTTGCTCTCATCCTTTTCTTCCTTTTCAGCTGCGTGGCTATAGCCATCACTGCAAATAGCTGTCTTGGCTCAGGGTCAGGAAAACACAGCAAATTAGATTCACACATCTGGACCTCTCACTATATGGGCAGAGTAGAAGTGTGACTCGCTGCACTTATCAGTATACATGTGCTCATTATCAAAATCAAAGGAGAAAATGTTTTGATTCTGACACTGAGGTGCAATGGAACAAAAATCTGGGCATCTCTTGTTATACTTTCAGAGTTAAACAATCCTTCATCGCTTTTGTAAGGAAGTCTTCTTGCTGTTTTCAGCAGACTGTCATTTGTGTTAAGAGAAATGTTTTGCCAAAACCAATAAAAGCTAAGCAATGGAAATAATTTCTCAGAATATCCACTGAAATCCTGTTTTTGTAATTATACGCTTAGACTTGGAACAATCTATTTTTAACAAGATAGTTCAACAGAATGGTTATCTATTAATTTTAAAAAAATGAAATAGAATGCCCCATCTCATATTAAATTAGATGCTTTGTATCTTTGGAAGAAAGAATGAGGAATATAAATAAAAATACTACATCTATGATTGACAGAAAAATTAATACATTTCTAAAAATATAACATGCATATACATCCAATAAAATCTATATATGTGGAGAGCCATGATATGGCAGATGCCATTATTCTTTCTTACCCATCAGTTCAGCTTCTAGTTTGTATTAAAAGTTATGGCTGTGTACCTTGCTGAGAAAAAAAAAAAAAAAGGTTTTTTTTTTCCCTGCCTTTTTATTGCTGTTACCTCACATTTAGAAAGGATTTAGTTAAGTCCTATTTCTTCTAGTACCTGTATCATAAGTAGAATTGTACCTAAATTGTAATTTACAGGGCCATTCAGTTACACACCAGAAACAAGAGTGTAGCTTAGGACATGCTGAGGCCAATCGCAGAAGAAAATGGTGTTATATAACCACAGGAGAAGGTGTAATTTGTCTTCAGATCTTTAATGATGGAGTTATATCACAAGAAAGATTGAGATCGCAAAGCTTTCGTTATCTCTGGTCGATTTTTCTAAGCTTGCTGTTAGTGGGAAATAAGCATTTTGGGCAAATTTAAACTCACCACAACACCACTTTTACAATCAGTTTTCTGAACATATCTATGCTATAACCCTTCACACAATTTTTTTTTTTTTTTACTGTAATATCCTAGCTAAGAGGGACACTCAACAAAACACACTTACTTGACCTTATCTTGCTTGTCCTTTCGCAAATTAGCTTCATATTGGAGTTACATTTGCAGCCTCTTCAGTTTCCTACTACTGCCCTGTCAGTGGCTCTGCTAAGCTTATTTAAGGACAATAAATGGACTTGCCCAACATGTGCCAAATTATTCACACAATTCCAGAACTTCCTTTACTCCCCTTTAAGCAGTTTGAGGTAGAGGCTGTCATGTGCTGAGGCAATACTGCCGCAAACATCTGAAGTAACTAAGATTGCAAACAAGTATATTTATAAGCAACCCTAAAGCTACAGCCATACTCATCATCATTGTCCAAACCCAGCTTCAAACCTTCGCCTCCCAGGAGTTCAGCCAGACTTTCCTCGAGGTACGGGAAGGGTGTGGGAAGGCAGAACGGAGGAGCTCTGCATCCTGCGCCGTGGAGCTGTCCCGGCGCCGCTGGGGAGCTGGGACCCTGTCGTGGGGGTGCAAAGGAGGCGGGTGTAGGTCAGAGCTTGTGCTCAGTCTCCGATGGCTGGAGCTGCACTTCTACCAGCGCTGTTTAAAACTAGCAGAGCCATGTCCCTATAAACACACGCGTGTAAATGACCAAAAAACATTTGGAGATTTACAAGACAAAATACTCTTATTATTTAGTTGACTGTTAATAATAACATTCTTGTCCATTTCACACCATGCTCCCCATTTTCAGCAACTTTTTTCTCTTCGACTTGCAGTTGTTGTTATGATGGTGCTGTGCGGAAAGTAATTTAACGGCAGGCCATGCGCTGTTTGTGAAGATAGCCAGAAAGGTGCTGGCACACAACTTAATTGAAGATATTTGTGCCTGTTCTTTGTTAATTTGTATTTTTCCTTAAAAAAACCCCAATCAACAAAACCTCTAGGTTACTGTGAAAAAAAAGTTAGGAATTGAACTGTGTTCCTGTTTGGAAACTCCAAAACTGGCAATATTATAATTCTCACTCCTAAATGTGTCCTTTGGTCTCAGTACTTTAAGTTTAGGGACGACCATGAATTCAGCTGCAAAGAATTGTCTTGGATTTATCCACATGTAACTCTTTGGACTTTTTACACTTATTCCTTCATGCTGAAGTGACTGTGAGGAGAGAAGAGGAGAGGAATTGCCATTTCTTCTTCTTTTCCTGCACACCTTGCCATTTTTCTATGCTGTAATTTCAGATATACCTTCCATTCAAATATGAAGAGACACATTTTGATTTGTTTGGCTGTACATAGGAGTCATGCATTTAAGCCCAAGAGTAGAATGTGGCCCTAATTTCCAATTTCAGATCTCTAATTTTATTCTTGACTTTTTAACTTACCTTAGAATCCATCATACCAAATCTAATACTTGAGCAAAACTTATGCCAGTATATTCGTTTTGCTCTCATAACCATTGAGCCTTTGCTCTCAATGTTTTATGTTCCTTTAAGTCTGTTATTAAATGTGACCTTGTAGCTTTATTTGGAGGGTCTTTTCCTATTTTTAATAACGGTATTCTATTCTTTGTTCCCCTAAGAAATTGAATGCTCTTATTACTATTCTTTTGCTAGCAGACAACTTATAATATTTTAGCAACTTCTATAGCCATTCCTGATCTTTATACAAATGCATCAGTTTTACCAAATAAATCATTATGACTGTCTCAGCATGTGCTGTCCTATGAAAAGAACAGAGCTCTTCCTCAAGCTTTCTAGCATTCTTCCTTTCCTAGACTTCACCTTAAACTATGGTTTACAATTATCATTTTGCCTTTTTGGTTTAAATCATTGGAATAAAGCAAAAGATTTTTTAGAACCTAGAAGTTATCCGCATCTGAGCTGTTATAGTCTAATTAGAAATATAGTTTAGGAGTTCATCTACTCATCAAAACCAAAATAAAATAAGCACAACTGAGAGTTACCACCACATTAAAAAGGTACTGAAATCTTCATTGGAAATTTTAGAAACAAATTAAATTGTCATTTGCTGGGGATATCTCAGGCAAATTAATCCTCTCATTGCAGAAGCTGGACTGGGTGATTTCTGAGGGCTTGATGAGCCTTGCAGTTCTTGGTTTGTACTCTACAGTCAGCTACTCTTCACAATGCCTTGTGTGACAAAGGAATAATAGTGGAATTTTGGCAATATGCATGATTGCTTTCGCACTTCAGCGTGAAGACCACATTGAGACAGGCCATTTTCTTCCCCCTATTTCTGGAATCCATAGGCTACTGGCTGCAATGTGAAGAAGTGACTATGATTTACACAGACGTGTTTGCAAATAAGATTGGATCCTGCTTGTCAAGTTGTCAAAATGGAATTGAATTCAGTGCATGTTAAATATTGAATTCAGGGTCTTGGGCAGTTTTGCAGGCAGTGTTGAATGTTATGTTGCCAGGATCTTTTTTTTTTTTTTTTTCAGTATCTAATATAAAACAGCTAATATAAACCTGATTTATCCACTAAATTGCACATAACTGAAGCTGGGTTCATTAAAATGAGTTGCAGTCATATCTCTAGGTACACAGTAGATGTATCAAAAAAAAGCCTGACAAGCACAATATTCACAAATATTCACAATCATTGTTTCCACACCTTTCTTTTCATGGAAGTGATTTTTTTTTTCCCCCTGGACAGTTTGTCTAAGTTTGCAAACATATCGAATTACCTTAGTTCTAAAATCAAACCTATAGACAAAAATATTCACTATAAAAATACAGATTTAGCTAAAACTGGTAGGTAAGTAGAAGCAAGGGAGATAAAGCAGCACACATTATAACCTCCCAAACTTTCAAATGCAAGTCTACTGAACAAAAATTGTTAAATCTGTATTGTTTTGCCGCAGTCACAGCAACGATTTATGTACTGTGGCTAAGCAAGCTGTTTTTCATTTTGCTCTGATAAAGATACCAGAACCTGATATCCTATAATGCAAAAGTTCAAAGACGTGATTTATCTCAGATGCTTGGGGCCTTAGGTTTTGGATATCTGATGAAGAAGGCAATGATGTCTGGACATGAATTAATTGAAATACTAATTAAGGAAGTGGCTAGTCTAGCATTGTGTAATTTCTTTACATTAAGGAAAGAAAAAAAACTTTCCTATCTTTACAAGCATACTGGAGTAAATATTAAACTTAATACATTTCAAATGTGAATGAAAAAATTATTATTTTATTGATCTGTGTAAAGTTACAGAAGTTGGGGGCCTTTCTTTAGTATTACCTTTTATAATGCTCTTCTGGTCAACACAAGAATGGTCTAATTGGTTTCTTTATGATTTAAAGGCTGCTTGCCTATTTTTGTATAAAACTAATTTTACAAGAATCTCACATATCGTATTGCTTTGTTTTAAAAACTTTATGCTCTGTGACATTACTGAGTCAACTTCAGACACCTTCCCCATATCAGTGAGTTAATCTAAATTGAAGATCAAATTTTCTAGCTGATAAGAACACGGATTTTGTATTGTACTTTTTCTGCTGTGTGATTATGCAGGCAAAATAAGGTCACGTATGTGAGGCAGTCACAGTAATGGAGGCCCTATCAAAATGTGGGCATAAGAACAGGATGGTTTTCTGATTAATATTAACCTGCTTTTGCTCTGTATCTCAAGAGAACACAGGGAAATAAAAATTGTCCTCCACTCCACAAATTATTACTTTCTGTTTGTTTTCTTCTCTTTGTTTCAAGCAGCTAACACTAGCTGGGAAACAATTTATAGTATAGTTCTCTCTTTTTAATTATTCAAACAATCTGAAGCTTTCAATTCCAGCCAAATTCTTATTTGCTGTATGAGGTAAATTTTATTTGCAAAAATACAGCAAGTAGAGTAACTTTTTGGCCCTTCTTAGTTATCTTACAAGGGGAATATTTTGAAAAGGCAATAGCCTGAATAGTAAAATACCAAAACATGTAATGTGTAATTTGCCATAGAAAATGTACTTCAGGAGAACTTTGCAAAAACTTTTTCCAGACATAATTGGTTTGAATTGGATGAGTTGTTATTACAAAGTGTGTGCTGTTTTTCTTTTTTCTTGTTTTTTTGCTATGCTCTACTGACTTTTTCTTGCTTTTATTGAAACAAATGGGTTTGCCATTCATTGGAGGTGGACTGATATGTAAGTAGATGAGTGTTTTGTATATAAGTGCACAGTTAAATTGTGCATTAATTCCTCATGTAATATTAGTCTACAGTGTGTATGTGCAATTTTTTCCTTGAGAACCTCTTCAAATTCTGTCTATTCCCTTCCATCATGCACAAAATCTATCGTGCTTTCTATTTACTATAATCTGGTAAGTGCAGGAGTTGTATATTTATGAAGAGAAGGATTCATAGGGATTTCAGTAAAAGGAAGGGTTCAAGAGCTGGCTAGGACAAAAGTCAGTTGAGGTATTCACAAAATACATTATTTGGATTTGCTGGATGAAGAGAAGAAGACTTTAACTGATGCATTATCAAGTCAAATCCTGTGCAGCATCTGACCAGGAGGAAATGAGCAAAATCAGAAATATAGTTCTGATGTTTCTAGTAGATCATGAATGGCTGAAAATATTTTCCTTAAAACATAAAAAAGTCTTGAGAAAGGAATGAGAGCAGCTCATCCAAGGAGTTGGATTGCACAATCTGCTTGGTCTCAGTCTCAGCCATGTTAACAAAGTTACAGCGTAGTTAAGTTGTGTTGTAATCACCTCTGTCTTTCATCATGTGCTGCCAGGTACCTGTGGTTTCTGCAGCCTGAACCATTGCCTTTCAGGTAGTGTTTTAGCTGTGAAACTTCTATGACAACCATGAGCTCAGATTCTTGTAAAGTTTTTGGCTATTTTACCCTCTCACTTTGTACCTCAGTTTCTTGACTGCATGCTAAATCCTTAGCAAAAATTTTACAAACTAAGATTTTCAGGTTAATTATGCTTTTGTACTATTGTATCAGTTGTGTAATAACTACTTCCTATAGCTTTGGAATTTGTTACTTTAAACACTTTTGAAGCTGAGGTGTATTTGCAAACCGAAGTCTTCTTTTCCTAGAAATAAGTGACTACTACAACAGATTTTAATGTATTATTTGGAGATATATTCTAGCTTTTAGAGAAAATGGGTATTTACAGTAAAAGTCTTCTTTTATTCAGATTTTTGAACTTCAGGAATGGGACCTGTCACAGCAAGTTACAGCATAGTCATAGCCAGCATCAGCTGTTCATTTTACACAAACACATGGCTGATTGAGTAGGAATGTAGTGATATAAACTGCTTACGCAGAGGAGCTACTTAAACTGGCAAAACACAAGGGGAAATAACCTCTGAAAATAAGATGAGGAGAAGGCAGTGACAAGAAGTTGGAGGTACTAAGTTGTTAACACGAACCAAAGCATTTATGTGTCCATCTTCCCTTGAGGCATGTGCCTGTAATTGTTAAAGATATTCTGTCTGAAATCTGTCCTATGAAAATCTGTCCTACATCTGTCCTTTCTCCTTTTGCAGCTAACTTTTGTTCCTAAAACAAGTTATGTTCCTGAAAATTTAATTCAGTTTGAGTTTAAGGGATCTGGGTTAAGCTCTAATTCTCAGAGGTCTCAAAGATTTCAGAATTAAGTGGACAGTTCTTGCAATGACTGCAAAAGGCCAGCAGAAGAAATTTGTAATGCTTGAATATCTTAAGGCCCCGACACTGACACTACATTCTTTACTTGTTTTATGTTTTCTTTGGCTTAATCTATTTCTCGTATGATTTATTACTAGAATTTATTAACATGAGAGTTGTGCTAACACAGCTTTATTGTTGCCGGTGTCAGCTGAGTATTTCTACGAGGCACAGCTTTGCTAACAACTGTAGCAGTTCTCCCTCTGTACTGGACCAAACCTCACAGTGTGTATTCTTGTCCTTGGGTATCTCAGGTCACCTAAGAAGTACACATCAACAATTTGATTGATGACTGCCCATTTATTATGTACTACACTACACATATTCTGTACTGTATCCTACCATGGGGAGTATTGGTGTCTTAAAATAGATCACAAAGTGCCAACCCCTGGATCAAGAAGCTGCTGAAAATCCTGAAGCTCTGTGCATCTGCACCTACAGCTAGTCAACAAGATGGAATACACTGGCTAATTCTACACAGAAAGTTTAATATTGTCTCAAGATCAGACTCATGCCTAAACAAAAACTTTATTCACTAGCTTTAGTAATCTTGCACTAAAGGTATTGAAGTCTGGGGCTTCTAGCATTTCTAGAAGCATCTCCAAGAGACTAAGATTGCCTCCTTATGCCATGTAGGTGGAAGGAGAACTGACTGCAGCTCTAACCCAGAGATCTGGAGAAGGGAATTTCACTCAGACAGTTCTCAGATCTCACCTCCCATTTTGCAATAACAGCTAAAGACAACTAGCAGCACCTTTTAAAATTATTTCTTAATGTTTCTTATCACATGAACACTCTCAGATTGCTTTTAATATTGCCCTGAAGTCACCCAAGAGCTTTCAAACACGAGCCTTCTCAAGTTACAGGAGAGACTTTAGAAAACCATTTCGCTCAGCTTTTAGTTCTTACCCTAGTCTGATATTGCAGTGCCAGCTTCACCTAGAAAAATGTTTAGTCTGCTCTAACTTACCAAAAGTAGTGCCGATTTGAAAACATGCTGTGAGCCAGCTGGAGACCAAAAGCAAAATTACCTGTTGATGTAGGGGGTTGGGGTTTTTTTAGTTTGTTATTTTTCACAGTTTTCAGTGAAGTTCTAAGGTTATCCTTCTCAGTGTTACCAATATGCAGTCACACTAACTTGAAAAGCTAACTTGAAGTGTGTGCAAAAGACATGCTTTTCTTATAAAGTGTAGGAGAAAGGGGTAGTAGCACCACATCCTTCTTTCGAGATCCTGGTACTGAACACACCAAACTACTGATAGTCTATTGATACGTGACCCACGCTCCAGCAGGACAATGGTCTGGGGAATGTGGATGTGGTGAAGAAGGACGAGATGGAATGATTCTGTAGGCAAATGGTTAGATCATTGTGTCACGGGTCCTGTTCCTGCTCCCAAAATATGGTTTAGGCACTGGCTGATAAACTAGTGCTAATAGAAGCAACAACATATCGAACACCTCCAAAAATTTGTCACTGAAAACTAAAGCACTTAAAAAAATGGATATGAACTGGGCAAAGGGCTTGGAGCTTGTATTCTTGACTGAGATGCCTTCCTTCTTCAGCTGTCCAGGCTTGGTTTTGTGTCTTGCTCCTGTCTCCTTTCATCTTCTTGTAGGTGCTTATGAAACATCCCTGCTGGATTTAAGGTAACCACAGGGAATAGCATTTACTGAAGGACATATTAAGTGCAAGTTATTTTTTCTGGGAATACCTATTGGCCAAAATGCATGCATTTAGAAGGTTGAGATTTTACTGCCAGTGTTCTACTTATTTCTTCCACAGTCGGTATATGAAGGTGTTCTCACGGAGTCATTACCAAATTTCATTTATTTCTTGGCATACTCTCCGACAATCTCCTCTTCCTCTTTCCTACCCACATCAGCCACCTTTCACTGCAGCCAGCCAGGTGGTTCACTAACTGGCTTAATAACTTATAAATTCAGCTTGCATTACAGTTTCTACAGAACACAGTCTCTCACTACCAACAGAATTTTCCCAGCTAGAGTAATAAATGGGGTTACCTCAGGGTTTAAACAAATGTGAAGTGTGTCCTTAATGCAACCAATTTAATCAAACACATCACTGAGTTCTGCTAGTATATTATTTTCATTTAGCTCACATGAGACCTCCATTATACGTTTGATTAGTTTTAATTCTTCAGAAACTTTAATCTCTGGCACAGGCTAAGCCTCCACATTCACAATGAGAAAATAGAATAATTCCTGTGTTCCTTTAAACAGAAAAGGGCGGACCTTTAACACATGAATGCTTTGTGCCTTCATTTACTGTGGCATCCGTAGCATTTTTTTAAATTTTCCTCTACTTGCAATGAAAAGCCAAATTTGGATATTGCCATTATTTAGTTATCTAAGCCGAAAGTCTGTAGAAACTTGCAGCTGTAATTATCTGAATTTGTGACAATTTTTCCATATATTGAATACTTCAGTTACATCTATTATTTAAGTACATTTCTGGCAGTGCAAAGGATTCCAGAGTGTGCTTAACTGACAGGTTCACCATTTGCTTTCAAAGTATTTGACAGCATTTACAACTGAAGATCTCAATTCCTACTGAAATTTGTTTGTGAAGGAGTAACACAGCTTATTATGCTTGAAACTGGCTATAAATTATGAACCTAAACCAACAGAAAACAGGCAATTTTTAGTTAATATGTGTTGGTTTTTAGAGTGATACTTCTGTGTAGTCAGTTAATCAAGAGGTCAGAGAATCACATGGGGCACACAGGGACTGATTTATTCAAAACCAGTAATCATTGAGGTCAGATGTTAAAAACAAAAATCAGTTGGGGAAATGCATTTGTGTTTCAGGATAGATCCAAGGTCATTAGATTGTTCCTACTGAATTACAAACTTTTCATTCTTGGATAGTATGAACCTTCCGAAAATTGAGAAATGTATATGCCTCTACAGCTATTGACACAATGTTTATCTGATTGATTACTTTTGTTTGTTTTTAACTTTAATACATAACTTTAAATGTTCTTGGAGGTTGATTTTCACTTTCTGTCTATTTTTTGCGTTGTGAAAAACATCGCTTCAAATCTATGTATTGGCTTTCTGATCACTGTCGCTGGTCACATAGTCACTTTGCATCTCTTTTCATCTAAAGTTCTGAAGGTCAAAGAATTTCATCGCAGCCTGACTGCTCATACTACCGTACCCTGCCTAGATCTACCTTTGTTGCCACTTCTGCAAACATCATAGTTTAAGACAAACTGTATATGTATCATATGAATTATATATCAAGTGAGGAAACATGGTCAAATTTAGAGGAAACTCATCTCTTTATAAATCTGATATAATTTGTTCCCCATAAATTACATAAACATTGAAATCCAAAATCCTAACAGCAGCATTTTACATGGTAGTGTGACTAACTCTTACTTTTAAAAAGTAGACAAACTGTCTGGGTTAGATAAGTGGAGAGTGAGGTGGACTGACAACGGGCTGAACTGGCAGGCTTAAAGAGTTTTGATCAGGGACATGAAGTCCAGCTGGAGGTGAGTCACTGGTGGAGTACTCCAGGGGTTGACCCTGGGGACAGTACTGTTTAACACCTTCCTTGATGACCTGGGTGATGGGGCAAAGTGCTCCCTCACCAAGTCTGTAGATGACACAGAGCTAGAAGGAGGGGTTGCTACAATAGATGAGTGTGCCACCAATCAGAGGGACCTTTACAGGCTGGAAAAAGAGGACAGCAGAAATCTCATGAAGTTCAAGAAAGGGAAACGCTAAGTCCTGCACCTGGGGAAGAATAACTCCGGGCACCAGCACATGCGGGAGTCTGACTGGCTGGAAAGCCACTTTGCAGCATAAGGTTTGCCAGTTTTAGTGGACAAAAAGTTGACTGTGAACAAGCAATGTGTTCGTGTGGCAGAGAAAGCCAACAGCCTCCTAGGACGCATTAGGAAGAGCGTTGCCAACAGGTCGAAGGAGGTGATCCTTCCCCTCTGCTGTGCCCCGGGGAGCTACGTCTGGAGTGCTCTGTCCAGAGCTGGGCTTCCCAGTGCAGGAGGTACACAGGCAAAGTGGAGAAAGCACTGTAAGAAAGTGAAGCCATGAAGGTGATTAAGGTATGGAAGCATCTGTCGCAGGAAGAGGTTGAGAGAACACGAACTGTTTATCCTAGAAAAGAGAAGACTCGAGTTGGATCTTATGAAGATGTATAAATATCTGACCGGAGTGTATAAAGAAGACAGAGCCAGGCTCTTTTCAGTGGTGCCCAGTGACAGGACCAGAGGCAACGGGCACACACTTTAACCCAGGAGGTGCCGTCTGAACATCAGAAAACAGTTTTTCACTGTGAGGGTGACCGAGCACTGGCACAGGTTGCCCAGGGAGCTTGTGGAGTCTCCATCCTTAGAGATATTCAAACCCCACCCAGACATGGTCTGGAGCTGCCTGCTCTAGGTGTCCCTCCTTGGGCAGGGAGGGTGGACTACACAGTCTCCAGAGGCTCCTTCCAACCTCAACCATTCTGTGATTTTGTAATAATGAACTCATGGGAAGCACAGTAAATGGGCAGGGAAGTGGGAGAAAAATATAGGAAAGGGATGAACTAGAAGAAAATAAATTACCTGACCGGCAGTTTCAAATAAGGGCAGTTAAGCTTACTGACACCACTGATTCAGTACTGCTTTCCATCAAAAGAGTAGATTCAAGATGGCATTTTTTCTGATCTCCATTGTTAACCTTAGCCCCACTTTATTATTGACCATTTTCCTACCCACAAATTTATCTAAGTGATAAAAAGAGTACTTTGACAAAGCAATAAAATAAATAGTTTCGTGATCATAAGGGACAGGTAAGGTCAGCATAATGGAGCAAATTCCAATCCTGACTTTAGTTGCCTGTCAATCCGTTATTTAATTTGATTTGGTCGGATTTGGTTATTTTAATGGTATCAGTTCCTGTGTTGCATGTTCCAAGCCAATGCATCCAATAGAGAAAGAAGTGTTAATTCTAGACAAATGCTTATAAAACATTAGGTCTTTAATATTCAGGGCATATACCCTTAAAAAGCCATTGCATATTTTAAATATTTTACTACACAGACGTGTGTTGTTGCACTTTTAAGGCCCTGAACCATATCTCACTGGAACGCTTACTACCAAATTCATATTGTACTTAATTTAATAAGTGTTTCCTACAAAACTTCCAAATAAACTAAATTAATGAATCATGTTAAATAAGGGCTGAAAGGAGCTGCTCCTTGAAAAATAATAATTTTTTAACAGACTTCCAGTAAGATATCCTGCTGAGCATCAGATCTTCAGTCTTCAGCAGTTCAACTCTTGAGCCCATCTTGCTCTAAAGGGTTTGTCAGGGCTACCATATACCACCTGAGCCGAATCAACATTTTCAAAAATCAAGCTTCTCAGAGAACAGGTCTCTCTAAAATGCCAAAACAGCTTTGAAGTAAAAGATGAGAGGCTTAATGTAAAACAAACAAACAAAAAAGCCCCAAAAGCTGGACAATATTTAGGAGAGAGAAAATGGACCAGTGAAGAATGGAGGTAAGATATTACAAATGGACAACAAGACGTAAGGAATGAAAAGGGAGAGTGAAAGGAAGAAATCTCAGGTAACAGAGGAAGAAAGTATGACAAAGTTTATACTGATTAGAAATACTGGATGAAATGTGAAAATCAAGAGAAAAAAGCAATAAAAAGCTCAGGAAATTATCCTCTGAGTAAATCAAGAGCAGTCTTCTGGTTTCAAAGATTTGCAGTATAATAAATAAAATATTCTCTAATATGCCATATGGGTTTTGAGATCATTGAATTCACATTTCAGTGCTTTCCAGCCACAAATGTCCTTTTAAAAAAAAAAAAAAGTTAATAGCTTTCACATAAAAATATGAATGGTAGCTTTAAGAAGAAAGGAATAATATTGTGAGATACCAAGGGCAAATGGGAAAAAAGGGAGAACAACTTCAGGAAGAGAAGGAAAAAGTGTAAAGAGGAAGATAGAAAGATGTGATGTTACTTCTGGAGATAAAATGCCAAATCATAAATGAAGAGCTGCCCTCAAAAAGGATTTTTTTTTCTGACTTTTTTTCAGTGACTGTTCATGGGGGCCCGTGTTAATCTCCTCAATTTATATGATGGTTTTCAGATTTGCTGAATCTTCACAAAGAAATATTTCCAAAAGGTGTTTCTGCCAGTGTGTGGAGGAGTGAACACAAAGGAGATGATGTAAAACTGCTGCATGAAATGTGAAGAAAAGGATTCATGGAGAAGAGGGAGAAGGGGAACAAGGAATGCAGACTGTCTGCGGGCTAGGTGCTTGCAACAGTAGAAAAGCAGTGTCAGTATTAATACTACATACTTTCTAATTAGAATGCATATGCCATTGTTTCTTTACTATCTTGTTGCTATTTTGTATTGCCCTGGAATTTAATCTACTAAATATTTGGGGAAAAAAATTCTGCTGCAATGTTACATCTGAAATTACCAGTATTTTAACAGGTAAACTACTTCTGTGTGGGATCTTTTCTATTGCCTATTTAGATGAACAGTGGTTCAGGATGTAAAAGTAAGGTCCTTGTTAATCTATTATACTGAAAAGTATGAGACAGGTGACAGCTACAACAGGGACAGAGTTTCGCACACACAATTGCCTGTCAAAGGGCAACTGTCTTTTGTTAAGTGAAACTGTTGTCTGCTTACAGAGTCTTTGGGCAAAGAGAGTAGGAGGGAACATGTAGATCCCCATTATTTGTAGTTCAACTAAATTCTGCTATTACAGGCACCCTGTAAAACTGGGAAAGAGTACTTAAGCCAAATGTTGTGAAAAAGATGGCATTTTCACATTTCAGGTCTATAGCCATTATACAAGGATGCTTTTAGAGGCATTTCTAAACTTTCAAAGACAAAAAAAAAACAAACCCACACCCTGTGGCTACATGAAATCCAGACCGTTTGCAGCATTGCTCAGAAATACAAAGTTTTGCAGTCATGCGTAAACAGGGAAAGCTGCAAAGACACATCTGTTATGGTTCTATGCTAGTGCGTCCTGCTGCAGTTTCCAGCTCATTTTAGCCTAAATTTTAGTCTTTTCTTGTTAAGTGATGCAGAAGAACATATCATGTAGCAGCAGCTCCAATGGGTTTGTGAAGTAAATCCACAGAGCAAATTTCCTGCACGTTCCCCAATGGATCTCTGGTTTCTTTCAGTAATTACTTTGCCTGTCAGTCACCGCAGGATTAAATAGCTACCTGGCTGTGGCAGCTTGAACCTTTGAATCTGACAAGAGGCAGTTGGGGAAGTTAGCTTGGAAAATAGTTTAAAAGAAACCACTCCAAATGCCACATCAGTCATCAGTGGTCCTCCGCAATCTTCATTAGAAAGACAGCAGGAGATCAGATATTATGGGACTATCACAAAGTTATGCATGTTATTTTTAATTATATTTAATTTTTAGAATAATAAATGCAAATCACACTGTCTGGAAGGAAAAAGATACAGTAATTCAATAGAGCTTATAAGTAGGAAGATAAACCTAGCATAAAAAATTAACATGTCAAAGAACCTTTAGATGTCAAAAGACGAACCATCCCTAAAAAGTTTAAACAATATTTTATTTGCATTTTTCAAGTAACAAAAGTCTCATGAAAATAGGGCACAAATAATAGGGCTCCCAAATAATTTAGAGGAGAAAGGAAAAGGGAAGATTCCTGGGAAATCTGTTTGGAAAACTGTTTGTCCTCATGGCTGTACAATTAATCCCAGTAAAACTGGAGGAAAAGGGACCCAGGCTGGGGTTCTCTTTCTGAATGACAGTACTTCCAAGAAGAGGTACTGGTTTGGTCCTTGACTCTCATAACTGAGACGTGCCTCAGGTAATGCCTAGGAAACAACTGGGACTAGAATATACCTGATGTCAATCTCATTGAGCTCTTAATTTGCATTTTCTTGCTTTTATTGTTCTATTTTATAACTGCCTTCTAATTTTATCGCAAAGAATTTACTCCTTTGCCTTGCGAGAGTACACTTGTTCTCCTGGTATAGAAAATAAGATAAGCTCGGGTGTATTTAAAAAATCTGTTCCACTACAGACCCAGATTAGTCTGAAACTTTCACGTGGATCCTCTTTTTCAAAGAGCAGCATGCATTTTCTCAGTGCATGCATTCTCGCTTCCTCTCTCTTCTGCTTTCCGTTTTCCCTGGTCACAAACCTGTTAATGCCAGTATGAGTTGTCACTCTGAGCAGCCTCAGTCTCTGTACACTTCAACACAGACAACAAACTGAAGCTGAAGCTGATGTACACCATAATGAGATAACGTTCTTATATTGCCACGTCCTGGAAGGGCTCAACTACTTTTTCCACAGTAACATGTCAAATCGGAACTCACCACAGCTGCACTAAGATCCAAAATACATCCTCCTGGGTCTATTCCTTTGTTTGGTCTGGTATCATAATGATGTGACTAGAACTCACCTGTGGCTCAGTTTTCATTTTGTTGTACGTTCTGGTATATAGCTCTTACTTACCTCAGATGGACAGGTTTGATTGTAACAGCTTAAATTAGTCTCCAGTAACAGACATACACATGAGACCCCCATTACTTTACAAAGTCCATAGAAGTGACCAGAATCCAGTTCTTCTAAGCCCTATCCCCGTTTTTAGGGACAAAACCATAACTTTTCACTAGCAGGCACCACTTCCTGCTCATATGCATTTGCAGATGATCCTGTTATCCAGACTCAGTAAAGCAGGTGCTGCTGTATTATGAAGTTAGCAATCAGTAGTATTTTTCTACCACCCACACAAAAGTAAATGTTTTTAAAACTGCAATTAGTAAGCAGTGTGAAGAAGTGGCATAGCACGCAGCACTGAGACAGCTCCATGGGAAATGTGTAAACAAACGTCTTTGTGCATAGATGCAGGAACACTTAAGAAGAAAGATAAAAGGTCATCACAAAATGCAGATACCTTCAGAGACATACTATTATAGGAATCTCAAAACTAAGATGATTGGGAATGTTTAACAGATTCCTATTTAAAATGCCATCACAAGTTACATGATGCTCAGCGTTATCTTCTAAGACTTGCAAATCCCATAGTCTTCATTGAACTTCCACCTATGTTTAATGTTGGAAATCTTACCCTAAATGCATTTGTCAGTCCTAAACATCTCCACCAAAAATGTTAATTGGTATAGCTTTTATCATATACTAGAATATACATTTTTATACTTACCTTACCAGAACACCTGTAATACCTGCTATGCCAGTAAAAAGTGTAGTTTTATTTTATCCACAGTTAATATCACACCATGAAACAGTGTGAGAGAATGTTGAAAGCTTAACCTCTTAGTCCTCAGGTCTGCTTTTTATGTGGCTGTAGAGGATCCCATTACTCTAGAATCTGAATCAAAATTGCCAAAGGTTTCCTGGTACTCTGGATATCAAGTTCTAAGATCAAGGATTTTTTTCCTACTTTTTCTGTTTTCATCTGATTACCTAGATCTTACATGAAAAATCTAAGTCAGTGAATTCTCTTTTCTTTTGAAGATCTGCTTGCCATGTCTGGCTAACCTCATTATTGAACAGCTGCCATGGTTGTCTTTCAGAAGGAGGAGGGGGGGGGGCGGGGGGAGAAAAGAAGGACATTTGAAAAGTCAAATGGGAAGTTTCACATTATTTTAGAAGATTTTAAAATTGACACAGAAAAGCAAAATCTAAGAGCAGTAATAAGACAGATTTTGAAAAACCTAATAATATTAGCCCCCCTAATAACTTGTGTGCAAAATTTAGTGGGTTATCCATCAGGGATATGATTCTGATACCTTTAACACCGCTTATCTTAATACCTTCAAAATATTACTTGTGGAAGTGGCCTTAGTACTTGCAGTTAAGCTTGCTTAATGCTTTGAGGGTGTATCACCTACATCGCACAGCTGAAGTGAGGAGCCTGGGCCACTGATGGACACAGGCAGTGGTTTGCATCCTGCTTTGTGCTCTGGCTATACACGTGCTGCTAGATGAGGTGCCTAAGTATCAGGCAGTATGAACACTCCCTCCTTACCTCAACCTGCTTTAAACTCCTGTTCTTAGTAGAGCTTTGTCATCAATTTAATCATGGCACTCACGGTTTTGATCCTCAGCTTCCTTCTGTCTCAGGCTGAGAGACTGAAATGCTGGGCACCTTAAAATACACACAGATTTCACTCAGGCAAAGAGTGAGTGAAAGAGGATCAGCAATTTAATTAATTGTATTTAAGAGAATTTGTCTGACGAAATACAAAAAGGTCTAGTGGTTCCCTAATATCACGTTCAAACTAACTGTCTAAAGAGGTCACAGGGACATTTTTATTAAAGTGACACAAAAATTAGTTGTAGTCATGAATTTCTATGATTTTCGTCCACCCTTCTTCCTCTTCTGAAAGTTGAGTTAAAGCCCAAAGATACTAACTGAAAAACCACTGTTTAATGCAATACACTTCCATGATGGTGATCACATGGTACATTTACTACTGGTGTATTTTGCTTGGGTGTGACTGAAGTCGATAGTGCTTTGCTTCACCTCAAAAGGACTTTGCTAATGTCAGTTCAGTAAAAAAAAAAAATCCTTTAAAGGTCCTCCTATGCATTTAAGCATTTCCACAGTATTCAGGTTGGCAGTGTCAGAAGGCTTCACAGAAACTAGAGAACCTGTATTTCTTGACTGCCTTTAGGCTCAGCTGGAGGGAAAATGGTCAAAAGGAAAATAAGGTGAGAATCATACCAACAAAATACCTCCACAATATGGTGTCTTTTAATTGCAGAAAATTCTGCTGAGTTCAAGAAGAACCTAAACCTGGTATTAGGTTTATTCCCTTTAAACAGTTTGTTATATTGAATTCTAACTGAATTACAGCTATCAAAACATTTTGATACAATAAAACTTGAAGACAATTTAAAAGCATAGATAATGATCTTGTAGAAAATAAGAAACTTAAAACAGCTATCACAATATTTCATGTGTATTAGTTGCATAAAAAAAGAAAGAAATAGGAAAATAAGTGATTACAAAGTGGCTACTGTCATTTACACAGAAGTGGTCATCTTTTTCTGAACAGTGCAGTGGTACCTTTGGCAGACAGGTACTAGAAAAAATTACTCAAAATTTTCTCTAGCAAGAATTACTTTATTTTAACACAGTTCAAAAATGGAGCCTAATTGCATACTTCATGGTTACTATCACAGCTGTAAGTTTGTTGCTAACTATCTGTTGCAACAGTGGTACACTAGTAACTGCCATAACAGTATATTGTCTTTGGCCATAATAACTTTAGTGTATAAATTAACATAGGCATCTTCACTGTACCCCTGATTTACCAAAGTATTTCTGAGCATACCAAACTTTATGCATGTTTGCCTACTTTTTTTTTTTAAGGTTAGCCTGTGATTAGTTGCTTTGCTGAATATGGTCCTTTGGCACACTAAAATAATTCTTTTTTTTAGTCCTTTGTTTTTTTCACTATTTCCAAGTCAAAGCGTACTGCAGAAAATTATACTTCCCTCAGAGAAAAGCAATTCACTCTTATCAAAGTCATTTCAGTAGAAAAATCTGAGTGATCAAAACCAAAGTCAGAACTTGTTTTTGTCTCAGTGAAGTTTCATTTAAATGTAGAGTTTTATATTTGTAAGGAACATGTGGTACGTACAGAACAGTCATTTCATATCTTTGTAAAACTCATGTACAGCATATGGATAAGGTACTTTACTGGCAGAATTAAGCGGCACTGCTTCTTAGGATCTTGAAAACCATTATATACTTAGCACTAAAACTGTGCTAGTCTTAGCTTGGTAAACTAGAGATGACTTGGTATGGAGATAAGTGACATTAGACAAGATGGAAGAAGCTTTCCAAAAGTCTCATGAAGTTGCTTATTTTTCATTTGCATGCATTACAGATGAATCTGGTGTAGTCACTGAAGGCAATGGCAAATCTTCCATTGACTTTAATGGGGTGTCATTTCAGTGCCATGTTTTTATTGCTTTAAAGTAAGTTTCAGATAGGAAGATGTGTCACTGTCGCAGAGATGGAAAAATGCGTAATTTGAAAGGAATTTTAAAGAGAAGATGGACCTTTGGAGAATTCAGGCAGGATTAAGATATTATTCCAGTAAAAATAGGAAGCTTGGAAAAAAGTGTGATGTAGATAGGCTATAAAAAGGAATTAGGAAGTTCAAACAGGGAAAGATGAGATGCTTAGTGACACATATAAACAGTGTAAAGCTGAAATGTTAAAACTATATTATCCAAACTATTTTTGATCTTACTGTTATTCTTATCATACACTTGCAATAGTACCATAACAGAACTTGTAGGTGAAGTGACTTACCACATGGTTCCAGACATCTTTGTCAAGTTTTGTATACCTCAAGGACTATTATGAACTAAAAACCTGCTATGCAAAAAAGCAACCTAAAGAAGATTTCTATCAGCTTTGCAATTGCAATATATAGTCAGATTGAACACAAGACATTGTAACAGAATGGTAAAAGAATGATAGGACTACAAAGTAGAAAACTCAGAAATTAGGAAATGCTAGAACAGAGATAGCTGTTATAATTGACAACCTTAATAATTTGCTATAATAGTCTTTCTTTATAAGATAATATACTACATAATTACATGATCATAATTGTCACTGGATTCTTACCTCATTTAGGACAGGAGCTAGATTATGCTCTGGGAAAGGGTCAGGCAGTTTCAACCTGAATGTTTTAGGCATAGTATAGTTATATGCAACAAAGGACAAGTTATTATAAGAAGAAAAATGAAAAAATCTCAAGTACAATTTTTTCCTATTACCTCTGCCTTCTATATACCTTGAGTAGTTGTAAAGTCATACAACAGGATGATTGACAACAAACCAGTATACAATATAAAGAACTTATTTGCAGGCATATACATACAGATGCATTTAAATGTCACTAAAAGCATATCTGGTTTCTTCTGGAAACCGAGGGACTTGTTCCATCTTGCCCTTTACGCCATTTTCAAGCAGAAAGTTTTTTCCATAAACAGCTTTTCTTTAAAATGTAATTACTCTTCTGTGAGTGACAAATTTGAAGATAAAATTAAGTCATTTTGCAGTACTCAGTGCAAATAAACATCTCAACGTTTTTTCCAAAGAATGACACTGTCATTTTTTTCCCACTCAGATAGCTCAAAACCAGAAACATTTAATTTTATCAAACCCCTCCTTCAGTCAAAGAAAAGAAATAACCTTGGCATTGAAAACATGCCTAAAGAAAGGTCATTCAAGCAAGCAATAGTTTTTAGTTTATAAAAGCCTCAAAATAGTGGCTTAAGAGAAAAACATCCCTTAACTATTCCAACAATCATTGTAAGGGCATCATACATGTTATTTTCAAAATGATGTATGACAATCATATTGAAGACATGACTGGAAAAAAGAATGTAAAATTGTGGCCCCTGCTGAAGCCAACAGAAAGTTTTTTCTTCATATTTCCCTTCAAAACTTTACTGATCTTGGGAGTGTGCACTTGCAAGAGGCAAGACCATTTTGCTTTCCATCTTACCTGGTCCCTGAACCCCAGAATGCCTAGTCAGTGTTGGGACAACTGCTGCATAGCACTACGGCAGAGGACAGTGAACAGAAGATGCCTTTCAGTTGCTGCTGCCTCTCTTATGGATTCCAGAGAAGAATTGGAACTACATGAGCTAACTAACATCCACAGCAGAGAAGTAAGATGAAGAAAAATGTGAGGATATGGACATACACAGCTCCTGAGGACTTAAAAACAGGGTCCAAAAGAGCAGATTTCACTGGGAAAGGGCAATACAAGAGCCACTGCAGGGCAGGTCACTTCCCACCAATGACCTCTGAGATGGAACATAATATCAATGCACAGAATATAGCACCAGGGCAGTACAATGTGTGCAAAAGAGAGGCAGGCAAGAGCAGTATGGATTTGTAATAACACTGCAGACACATATAAGTAAAACCACCAAACCATTCTTCAAATGGGAAAAGTTCATTCTGAGGTGTACATTGGTAGATACTGACAGTCATCCAGATATGAAGGAAATATGGCAAGGATCCTTCGGATCCAAGAGGATGACAGAACCCACAACTGCCACAACCTGCACTCCAGACAGCTTCCTTACCAAAAAGTAGATGTTTGTCACTCAGCTGCCTAAAGTCTCATACTATAGTGACAAATGACATCGAATCCTCCTAAGCAGCAGCTCAACTACGTCATTGTTTCAGAATTAAACCTGTTAAATCCCTACAAATATTCAGAAGATATGAAGAACCGCATCCGCAGAAGCAGTAGCATCATCTAGCTTTCCCGTGTATGTAACAAGTGGCACATCCCCCAGTTTGGATGTGTTTAAAGGTACCACAAGTTTCTCCATCTGTCAAATCCTTCATCTCAGCTGATGACAGCAGCCGGTCTGGGCTCAGCCTGCATAAGACATAGTCACTGTCCAGGCTACAGAAAGGCTGTGGGCCTGGAAGTGTTCCTCAGTGAACGTGGTTGGAAGGGCATGGGGTGCTGGTCAGACAGGAGACTGCCCATCCTATGGACGGCTTGGAAGATCCACATGTGAGAGTTGCCACATATAAACAAAGAAATAAATGGTAACGGGAACGGTGACCTGTGGTGAAGAGCACAGCCACTGAACAAAAAAGTACCCCCTGAGTGTTGGTCCAAAGAGTCCTATCTAGGAAAACACTGGGGAGGTGAAAAGACGAGGAACACAGAAGATGTTATGCCTGTGATCCGCATTACCTGTCCACCACTAAAGAAAGAGTCTTGAATGGAAATTCTAGCACCAAGGCATATGAGACAAAGGTAATAGTTTCTTATACAAAACTCGTTAAGGATAATCATTACTATTATTTTCCTATTGTGCATATAGTACAATCAAGCAAAAGATTAATTACAACTTTTTTTGTTGCTCAACTTATATTCTTCCTCCATGATTCTTATTAATACCTAGTTACTAATAGATGCACATGCAAGTGTATATTTGCTGGAAACTAGTGTTCACATTTAGCCCAATTTTATCACAGCCCTTGGAACATGGCTACTTTCGTAAAGACCAAGGTATTTCAATCCCATTTTTAAAATGAGAATTTCAGTTCTCCTGTACATTAAAAGTAACTTTCTAACATAAGGGGCCAGGAAGACTTAAGAGCTCAGAAATAAAGACAGACCATTCACAAATTATTATTACATCTTCATCATTTAAGTCATTTAAGACTGAGGTAATAATGTGGAAAACTTGTTTCGCTATGCTGTAAAATATACCAATATACATCTTCTGTTGCCTGCCTTCTACGTCATGGCCCTCTTTTTGGTGAATAAAATTAATCTCAGCAAATTTGGCCTATTTCATCTTCACTTTACAGTCAGACAAAATATGCTCTGTAAGTGCCTGTTCCTATCCTTGATTACAAACAGAGCTCAGAGTGATTAGATTAGCTGCAGATGAGTGCTGCAGGCATGAAAAGTTAGGCAAGATTAATGCAATCCTTTATGTCCACAACTATCCTGAGGTCTTAGGTGTGCATGAGTCACAGCACATTTGTTCTGAAGAGAACTTCGAAGAAGACTATGCAAACAGAAGGTTTTCAGCTGTTGTATAAGAGAAGCAATTAGTGAAATCTCCCAGTCAATGAGCTTAGCTGAATACTCAAGAGTTCCCCTGTGAAGTGTTTGGACTGACAGAATATTTTTTAGATTAACAAAATGCTAGTCTGGTGCTTAGTTATGTAGATTAAGTAATACACTCAAATAATAATCTTAAAATCAATCTTTTTGTGTTACAGATAGGAGATGAGTTCATGCAACTACAAATTTCTCTTCTCTAAATCCATGCTGGCTAGAATAATATGCAGATACACAGATTGTAAGAGAGTATATTAAAGATATATTGTTAAAGTAACTTCTGTTTGCAGTTCCACAGGTAGGTTATCCTGACAAAAATATCCTATGTTCCAATACTTGCATTTAAAAAGGAGCATAAAATAGTTTATTGTAGGATTCTCAATTGGGTGTTCATTTATTATAAAATACAGTTGGAACGCATGCTGTGGTAATTGGTAAATCTATGTACTGCCTCATTATAAAGCAAAGCAAAAAAATAAAGCTGTGTTTTTAAAAATATGGCTTCATCCAAACGTATATGATCTTCCTGTAATGTCTATATAACCCACATTTTTGCTGTTCAGTGTAATGGTTAATCCACATTTTTTGCTGTTCAGTTTAATAAACCACTTCATATAACCTCTTCAGACTGATGATCTGTTGTTTATGATAGACTGAACTGTTTAACAGAACTAGCTTAGTCATAAATACTGTCAGGTGTATAGCTAGGGAACTGTCACCTTCCTCACATCACTGACTATTGTAGTATTCGTTCTACCCACTGGAAAAGAACAGTGGTGCAGATATTTCCCTTAAAATTTTCTCAGTGCAGACCAAGGATAGACATGTACATGTTCACATGAAGGATACACCTCACCATTTTAAGAAAGAGTCTTCTAGCCTACATGGATGTCAAGTATATATCTAAATGCAAATATAAAAAATGCAAATATAAACCAACTCTGAATATCTGCTAACTGAAATATTCCTAAATCTACAGGGTTGTGTTTTTTTTTTTTAGTGAGGCATACATGTGAAAGATACTGAGCATATCTTTCATGTTAATGGCTGATGAGCAATATCAGTACTTTTTGTGTTACTTTCCTGTCGTGGTTTAACCCCAGCCAGCAACTAAGCACCACGCAGCCGCTCACTCACTCCCCCCCCATCCAGTGGGATGGGGGAGAAAATCAGGAAAAGAAGTAAAACTCCTGGGTTGAGATAAGAACGATTTAATAGAACAGAAAAGAAGAGACTAATAATGATAATGATAACACTAATAAAATGACAACAGTAGTAATAAAAGGATTGAAATGTACAAATGATGCACAGGGCAATCGCTCACCACCCGCCGACCGACACCCAGCCAGTCCCCAAGCGGCGAAAAAAACCCTGCCCCCCCCCACTTCCCAGTTCCTAAACTAGATGGGACGTCACATGGTATGGAATACACTGTTGGCCAGTTTGGGTCAGGTGCCCTGGCTGGGCATGAGAAGCTGAAAAATCCTTGACTGTAGTCTAAACACTACTGAGCAACAACTGAAAACATCAGTGTTATCAACATTCTTCACATACTGAACTCAAAACATAGCACTGTACCAGCTACTAGGAAGACAGTTAACTACATCCCAGATGAAACCAGGACAGTATCCACCCCTTATTCTATACCATTGACGTCATGCTCAGTTCCCATACCTTTAGTTACATTCTGATCAATCATCACCACCTTTCCATCCCTTTGAGACATATGAACAATGATATATATATATATATATAAGTATACACACACAGAGATATCAGTTCTTTAGTTCTTTATGTTCATAAAATGTTTGTTGAGTTCATTTAGTTTCTGACTCTGGGCTCCATCTGTCATACCAGTCTGTCTGAGCAGGAGGGATGGTGCAAAGTCCTCTCAGTCGGTAGAGCAGAATTGGGCTTCAGTGCGGTGTGACGAGCAGATGACATTTGACGCAGCAGGAGGATGGTGTGCACCGTTAGATTGTTGCATGCTGGAGTCAGTTCTGGATCCACCTCTACTGCGCTTTGCTCAGTTTTATCACAGTTCTTTCTTGCTTGATCCAAGTGATTCTTACTATAGTACTATGGATATAGCATATAACAATTATAGTAATGATAACATACAGTAGCAGGATTATATAGCAACTAATATCATACAGTTTAATTCTGGCTATTTTCACCTAAAATCAAATCCCCTTGAGGCACACATCGGACTTCCCCATCTTTTCGCATCACCCACCAAGTGCACCCAGGCCCTTGAGCAAAAGCAATCCCACGAATGGGTTTACCTTTGCCTGAGGCAGGAGTAACCCAGACTGTTTTCCCTAACATGTTCTTCATGTGCACTACAGGGACTTTATCCCCTTCTACAGTATGTAAAAATTCTGATTGGGCAGGGCCACTCCGATTGGCAGATCCTCTGGTGTTGACTAACCAGGTGGCTTTTGCTAAATGTGTATCCCAATGTTTGAAAGTTCCGCCCCCCATTGCTCTCAATGTAGTCTTTAACAGTCCATTGTATCGCTCAATTTTCCCAGAGGCTGGTGCATGATAGGGGATATGATACACCCACTCAATGCCGTGCTCTTTGGCCCAGGTGTCTATGAGGTTGTTTCGGAAATGAGTCCCATTGTCTGACTCAATTCTTTCTGGGGTGCCATGTCGCCACAAGACCTGCTTCTCAAGGCCCAGGATAGTGTTCCGGGCAGTGGCATGGGGTACAGAATATGTTTCCAGCCATCCGGTGGTTGCTTCCACCATTGTAAGCACATAGCGCTTGCCTTGGCGAGTTTGTGGGAGTGTGATATAGTCAATCTGCCAGGCTTCCCCAAATTTATATTTCAGCCATCGCCCTCCATACCACAGGGGCTTTAACCGCTTGGCTTGCTTAATTGCAGCACATGTTTCACATTCATGGATAACCTGCGCGATAGTGTCCATGGTCAGGTCCACCCCTCGATCTCGAGCCCATCTATATGTTGCATCTCTTCCCTGATGGCCTGAAGTATCATGGGCCCATCGAGCCATAAATAGCTCACCCTTATGTTGCCAGTCCAGGTCCACCTGAGACACTTCAATCTTGGCAGCCTGATCCACCTGTTCGTTGTTTTGATGTTCTTCAGTGGCCCGACCCTTGGGTACGTGAGCATCTACATGACGTACTTTTACAACCAGATTCTCTAGCCGGGACGCAATATCTTGCCACAGCGTGGCAGCCCAAATGGGTTTACCTCTGCGCTGCCAGTTGCTCTGCTTCCATTGCTGTAACCACCCCCACAGGGCATTTGCCACCATCCATGAGTCAGTATAGAGATAGAGCACTGGCCACTTTTCTCTTTCAGCAATATCTAACGCTAGCTGGATGGCTTTCACCTCTGCAAACTGACTCGATTCACCCTCTCCTTCAGCAGTTTCTGCAACTTGTCGTGTAGGACTCCATACAGCAGCTTTCCACCTTCGATGCTTTCCCACAATGCGACAGGATCCGTCAGTGAACAGGGCATATTGCCTCTCATTTTCTGGCAGTTTATTATACAGCGGGGCTTCTTCAGCACGTGCCACCTCCTCCTCTGGTGACATTCCAAAATCTTTGCCTTCTGGCCAGTCCGTGATTACTTCTAAAATTCCTGGGCGACTGGGGTTTCCTATGCGAGCCCGTTGTGTGATCAGTGCGATCCACTTACTCCACGTGGCGTCAGTCGCGTGATGTGTAGAGGAGACCCTCCCTTTGAACATCCAGCCCAGCACTGGTAGTCGGGGTGCTAAGAGGAGCTGTGTCTCAGTACCAACCACTTCTGAGGCAGCTCGAACTCCTTCATACGCTGCCAATATCTCTTTTTCAGTTGGAGTATAGCGAGCCTCGGATCCTCGATATCCTCGACTCCAAAACCCCAGGGGTCGGCCCCGGGTCTCCCCAGGTGCTTTCTGCCAGAGGCTCCAGGTAGGGCCATTCTCTCCAGCTGCAGTATAGAGCACATTTTTAACATCTTGTCCTGTCCGGACTGGTCCAAGGGCTACGGCATGAACAATCTCCCGTTTAATTTGTTCAAAGGCTTGTTGTTGTTCAGGGCCCCATTTAAAATCATTCTTCTTCCGGGTCACTTGATAGAGAGGGCTTACAATCAAACTGTAATTTGGAATATGCATTCTCCAAAACCCCACGACACCTAAGAAGGCCTGTGTGTCCTTTTTATTAGTCGGGGGAGACATAGCTGCTATTTTATTAATCACATCCATTGGGATCTGACGACGTCCATCTTGCCATTTTATTCCCAAAAACTGGATCTCCTGTGCAGGTCCCTTGACCTTACTTTCTTTTATGGCAAAACCGGCTTTCAGAAGGATTTGGATTATTTTCTTCCCTTTCTCAAAGACTTCTTCTGCTGTGTTGCCCCATACGATGATGTCATCAATGTATTGCAGGTGTTCCGGAGCTTCACCTTTTTCCAGTGCAGTCTGGATTAGTCCATGGCAAATGGTGGGGCTGTGTTTCCACCCCTGGGGCAATCGATTCCAAGTGTACTGGACACCTCTCCAAGTAAAGGCAAATTGTGGACGACACTCTGCTGCTAGAGGGATTGAGAAAAACGCATTAGCAATGTCAATTGTGGCATACCACTTGGCTGCCTTTGACTCTAGCTCGTATTGAAGTTCTAGCATATCTGGAACGGCAGCACTCAGCGGTGGTGTAACTTCATTCAGGCCGCGATAGTCAACTGTTAGTCTCCACTCCCCATTAGACTTCCGCACTGGCCATATGGGACTATTAAAGGGTGAGCGGGTTTTGCTGATCACTCCTTGGCTCTCCAGTTGGCGAATCAACTTGTGGATGGGAATCAGAGAGTCTCGGTTGGTGCGATATTGCCGCCGGTGCACCGTCGTGGTAGCAATTGGCACTTGTTGTTCTTCAACCTTGAGCAACCCCACAATCGAAGGGTCTTGAGAGAGACCAGGCAGGGTAGACAGCTGTTCAGTGCCCTCCGTCTCCAAGGCAGCTATACCAAAAGCCCATCGATACCCCTTCGGGTCCTTAAAATACCCCCTCCTGAGATAGTCTATGCCAAGGATACACGGAGCCTCTGGACCAGTCACAATGGGGTGTTTCTGCCATTCATTTCCAGTTAGGCTTACTTCAGCTTCCAATACAGTTAATTCTTGGGATCCCCCTGTCACACCAGAAATACAAATGGATTCTGTCCCTTTATAACTTGATGGCATTAGGGTGCACTGTGCGCCGGTGTCTACTAGAGCCTTATACTCCTGTGGGTCTGACGTGCCAGGCCATCGAATCCACACAGTCCAATAGACCCGGTTATCCCTTTCCTCCACCTGGCTGGAGGCAGGGCCCCTCTAATTCTGGTTAGAGTATTCAGTATTCACTTCTCGTAAAATTGGCTCAGAAGTCCCTTCAAGAGGATCAGAAATGAAATCAGCCCTTCTACTCTGTTTGGAAACTGGAGCGGCATTTTTCCTGGTAGAATCCCCTTTTGTGGTGGTTTTTCCTCGCAGTTCATGTACCCGTGCATTTAGGACCGAGGTAGGTTTTCCGTCCCATTTCCTCATGTCCTCTCCCTGATCACATAGGTAAAACCACAGGGCACCTCGCGGTGTGTACCTTCTATATTCTCTCTCTTGGGAAGAGGAGCGCTCACTCCTAATAGCTGAGACATTGGTCCTTACACGTGTGGAGTAGGACATATCCTCTTTGATTTGTTGGACATCCTCGGACAGCTTCTCCACAGCTGCAATGCAGGCTTGTAGGGAGGAAGAGAGATTTTCTTCGTATTGACGGAGTTGGCGAGCCACTTCCTCCACTGTCGGTGCCTCTTCATCCTTCCAGGCCATTATTGCCAATGCGTTGGCATAGGATGATGGTGCGCTCCGTACAAACTTCCGCCACATGGGTCGTGTGCATTGGACTTCGTCTGGATCTTTGGGTAATTGTGGGTTGTCCGGGTCATGATGGATCGTCTCTAGCACAGCTAATTCCCTCAGATATTGAATACCTTTTTCCATGGTGGTCCACTTGCTTGATTGACATATAACATCTTCCTTAAAGGGGTACCTTTCCTTCACACTTGACAGGAGTCGCCTCCAGAGGCTGATGGCTTGTGTCCCTCTTCCAATTGCCTTGTCAATGCCACCTTCCCTGGCAAGCGATCCCAGCTGCTTGGCTTCCCTACCTTCTAATTCCAAGCTATTAGCCCCATTGTCCCAGCATCGGAGGAGCCAGGTGATAATATGCTCACCTATGCGGCGGCCAAAGTCTTTTCGCAGATCCCGCAGCTCACTCAAGGATAGGGACCGGGTTATTACCTCTGGTTCTGCCTCTTCCTCCGGTTCCCGTGATGACCCTGGTTCATCTTCATCCTTCGCTAAGCGAACTGATTTTTTTGTATATTTCTTTTTCTGTACGGGGGCAACTGATGCTGGTGCAGGTTGGTCCGCTGGTTCAGTTGCAGTATCGCTCACTGGGTTTTGGATAACCGCAGTGTCTGTCACCGAGGTTTGGGTAGCAGCAGTGCTCGTCGCTGGGGCTGGAGGGACTGCAGTGCCCATTGCTGAGGTTTGGGTGGCTGCTGTACTCATTGCCGGGGCTGGAGGGGCTGCAGTGCCTGTTGTTGAGGTTTGGGTAGCCCGAGTTCTCGTCGCCGGGGCTGGAGGGGTCACGGTGCCTGTCGCCAAGGTCTGGGTGCCTGCAATGCTCCTTGCCGGGGCTGGAGGGGCCGCAGCGCCCGTTGCCAAGGTTTGGGTGGCCGCGGTGCTCACCATTTTGTTGTTAGGTCCAGAGACTTTCTCTTCCCCTTGAGGGTACTGAGTGGTGTCAAACAGGGCTCGATAGGCATGGGCCAGGCCCCAGCACGTTGCAGTGATTTGTATCTCTCTGGAGCTGCCGGGGTGACAGCATACCTTTTCCAAATATTTTACTAGTTCTTCTGGATCCTGCACTTGTTCAGGGGTGAATTTCCAAAACATCGGAGGTGCCCACTTTTCTAGGTATTTGCCCATACTACCCCACACACCCTGCCACTCATAATTATCCAGCCTTGGGGCACATCTCTGGGTGATCTTCTTAAATAGCTGTTTAACCTAAAACGAGAGCTGAACCACATTCAGAAGTATGCTAATTCCTAGCAGTAGGGCTAGGACTGTGCTAGTCCCAACATTCCAGGAGTATTCAAATTTTTCAAAATTCTCAAACACCATTGTAACTGGACCGAAGGAGAAAGGAGAGGGGAAGAAAGGTACCCCACCCACAGACTGGTTTTCCATGGAGGAAAGGTAAATGGTATAATTATTAATAGTTTCCCACAGATGGCTCCCGCAGTATAAAGGTGACAATGCTAAGTGCAAATACCGGATTAATCCCACAGCTGATGACTTTATCATACCATAAACCAGAGTTATACCATACATCAAAGCGAAAACCTTGATCCACCTCCCACGGATGATAAGCAGTAGAAGAGGAACTACATACAGCAAGCGAGGTGATACATAACAGAGCCTTAAAAACCAGAGCAACAACTCTAAGAATGCATAAATCAACATAATGAATGCTTAGGACAAATTTGTTTTAACAAGCTCTGGTCAGGTTTGTCGTTATCTCAACCCTTCGTGCCCCACGTTGGGCGCCAAAAGGACTGTCGTGGTTTAACCCCAGCCAGCAACTAAGCACCACGCAGCCGCTCACTCACTCCCCCCCCATCCAGTGGGATGGGGGAGAAAATCAGGAAAAGAAGTAAAACTCCTGGGTTGAGATAAGAACGATTTAATAGAACAGAAAAGAAGAGACTAATAATGATAATGATAACACTAATAAAATGACAACAGTAGTAATAAAAGGATTGAAATGTACAAATGATGCACAGGGCAATCGCTCACCACCCGCCGACCGACACCCAGCCAGTCCCCAAGCGGCGAAAAAAACCCTGCCCCCCCCCACTTCCCAGTTCCTAAACTAGATGGGACGTCACATGGTATGGAATACACTGTTGGCCAGTTTGGGTCAGGTGCCCTGGCTGGGCATGAGAAGCTGAAAAATCCTTGACTGTAGTCTAAACACTACTGAGCAACAACTGAAAACATCAGTGTTATCAACATTCTTCACATACTGAACTCAAAACATAGCACTGTACCAGCTACTAGGAAGACAGTTAACTACATCCCAGATGAAACCAGGACATTTCCTTTAAAAGTTGTTATTTTTTACATAGTTCTAACCCAAATTCCTGTGTGGCTTACCATAACACAAAATCTTTAATTTAGTATTGTTCTGTAACGAAAAGAGGAGCTGAAAGTAGTAATGCACTGGGGGGATATGTAGGCAGATTCCTCCACAGCATAATAATATTTAAATTTGAGATAATCTAATGATGTATTACTAGGCATGTGCTGAACAATTTTCAGTAACAAGTTTCTTTTAGCAAAAGACTCATTTTCAATATACCTTATTCTGAATCAGAGTTGGTTAAGGGGAGGCATTTGTTATTACAAGTCATTTCAGGTAGGAAAAACAGTGAAACTCAGGTGATGCAAGAGTTTCTCTGTTTTGTTTACAGATCCCATGCTGGAGTTGCATCATACAACCTGCAGCAAGGCCAGTAGAAATCCTTTACCCACTCATATGGGAATGGAAGATGGACACAGCTACTGAAACCAGCATCACTGGGTTGCTCTGGGACCTGAAAGCACTTCTGATTCAGCCCTGCCTGGACACCTGTTGAAGGTATAGTCTGTGTGAGCGGTTCTAGAAACCCTCCTTTCTTCAGCTGTCTCAAGGAGGGAGCATCTTTCTTGGGGCTGTTGACCAATACACAGTCTATTGGGACAAGAAAAGGGGACATTCTTGCCATATGAGATGCAATGGTTTAAAAATTGGATCCAGTAAAGAAATGCATCACCTTTCATCACACTCCACCTAAAAAAGCAGATCAAGAGAGAAAAATGTGACTTTAGTAATTTATTTTATTTGCAGATATTCAGCATATGAAGATCGGATTACAATGAAATGTAAATACAGCATTTTCTTCTATAACACAGTAAGATACAATTCTGCTCCAATATTGTTTATATTAATTAATGTTCAACTTCCCTGAATTCTTTTTTCAAAATTTCAGAAGAAATTCTCCACAACTGTATACAGGGAGGACCAACCCGTTTCCTGTTTAAAGTTTTGATGGAAATAGCATTTTCTCATAAACTAATTTGGCCACGTTAAATTCATATTTTGTAATTAAAATTCCCTGGGGAATTTTTCAACCAGCTCTACTGAGTATTCCCTATAAACATCCTTTTTCTTGAAACAGTGTTAGGGACAAGACAGGACTAGGGTTAAAATTATTAGGGGTTTTTACTACTTGGGGCTGACCAACTTGAGACCTTAAGATAAACTTTCTCCCTGACATTACCTGCAGGTACAAATGGTCATCTGCTCTGCAAATCACAGCCTAAGGCATTTGTAGGGCAATCAGAGATAAGGAACAGTTAATGGTCAGCTAGGAAACATTCAGTTTGAGGCATTTCTCGTCCTTCACGTAGGAAGTCTGAAGCAGAGATGGGGTAGAATTCTCCCAGCTTGCTTTCCTCTCTTGAAAAACCTTGCTTCATTCATAATCACAGTCTGTTACTGGGGCAATGTTTCCCCACACAACAGCTTCGCTCACTGCAGAATCCTAGCAATTCCCCAGATGCCATATATAATGGTCCTGAGATACTGTCCAGCCCCCGTTCCTCATTAAAAAACACCCTATGGATCACATAATTAAACATTGTATTAAAAACATGTAAAACACAAGATAATGCCTGCAAGCAGCATGTCCTGTAAAATTCTGCACGGGTAGTCTGTAAGTTAATACATGTACAGTCCAGATGTGGACAGCTGCCTTTTGGTGCAAGGTAGGTTCAGTAGAGAGGTAATCATTGTATAATTTAACAGCTGTTATCAAACAAGTCTCAAAGAATTATGTGAGGAATATGGTTCTTTACAGAGGAAAATAATTTTGACATATAAGTGTGATTTTCACCAAAAGCACCAGATATGAAGATATCAGGGCAAAATCCAAGTTTCTGTTGAAAAATATGGAGGAATTAGGGGTTCTTAGTATAACTGTTGTTGAATAATTTGTTAACATGGGAAAATAACACATTTTACTAATCTCAGTCTAGAAACTCTTAAATCTCTTTTCCTAAAAACTTTCCATTTTGAGACAGATATCAAGCACAGGAAATTTCAGCCTGAGCAGCTAAGGATCAGCAAAGTAAAGTACAAATGAAAGCAGGATGCTAGGATAGGAAAAACTAAGCAACCAAAATAGAAGTAGCATTGCATAAACAGATAATAACATGTCATACTTCAGTTCTGCAGATGAAAGGGAGTTCTGCTTGTGTGGCTCTCTGCTGTGTCTTCTTATGAGAAGAGAATTTTTCTTTTCTCGAACATATGCATTATTCCTTTTAACTTGCTAGAGAGCTCACTCAAATTGGGTTGGCTTCTATCATTATCCTCTCTGTACTGTTAAATTTCCCCGAAACATGGAACAACTGTTTTAGGTGAATTGTGCATTAAATTAAATCACTAAAATATGTAACAGTAGTAAAGTATAGACAAGGGCCAGGTACTGGGGTGACTCAAGCAGCGACTTGGAGGCTATAGACCTACCAGCATAATAAAGATTAAGCATTCTGAGTTTATTTTTTTCCACATATATTGCGTATCTTGAAGAAGCATTCATATGAGTCAGATGAAACCAGTTCCTGAACTGGGCAGGGCATTGTGCTATACAAAGCCAATTGTTCAGGCTGTCGGGCACCTTGGCTGGGAAGTGTGCTGAAGACACAAGTTAGAAGAAATAAGAGTCTATAACTGTAGAAATAAAGAACTCTCAGAAAAAAATTACATAGAGCCTCATGCAGTAAGGCTCTGAGAGAACACCCACATTTGTAATAAAACAGTGCACATGTGCATGAGCACTAAGACTTGATGACGTGGAGTGTTAAATTGCAAGAAGAGTCTCTGCTGCGGCTTTAGCACCAGCTACCACCGCTCTCCCCAGGTAATTCTCTGATGCCCTTCAGGAGCTGACAGAGGCCATGGACCCCCTCTGGGGGCCGTGAGGGTGTAGGAAGCTTCTGCTGGAGGCCAAGACAGGCTGACAGAGCTGGTAAGGATAATCACAGTGTGACCGGGGCCACAGCGTTGAGGAAGGGGCTTGGGACTGCAGGTTTTGCTAGGCTGCAGGGAGTCTGAGTGCCTGCTAAAGGTGGGAATCTGCAGGATGGAGCACAAATGTCCAATGACTTCTAGAAAAAGCGTTTGAACATCCTCTCACCCCACCTGGTTAATTCAGAGGTCTCCGCTTTACATACATAATTTGTCATTATAGGTATTTGGTACAAATTTTAGCTACGAAACTTTTCTGACAAAATTTGTCCAAAATGGTGTCTGTTAGGGTCATGTTTTGAGTTATCTTTTGTGGCTCACCCTTTATTATCAAACAAATATATTCTACACATTATTCCTAGCCTGAAAGTTAATGAGTGAGTCTTCATGTATCACAGCTGCTAGGGAGTTAGACCTGTACCCTGAAGCCAAAATAAAGCACTACAGATTGACATAAAGCTTAAAATCTAGCACTTATATGGACTTGTGATTGGATGAAAAACGGCATTGTGTTTTTAAAGTGCAGATGTGTAAACTTCAGCTGAAGCCGTATCTGCATATAAAGCCCTGCCAAAATAAAGAGTATAGTCTGGTGAAATTTCTTCTGACCTTACCAAGTGCAAAGATCTGCCAGCTTTTGAGCTTCAGCTTTCCCACTTCTTAAAGGGCAGCATCTGGACTAGCCAAACTGTAGAGGAGGTTTTCATAGAAAGAAGGATAAGTGTTCTTCTCCCCTAGATTTATTATTACTTTATGAACAGAAATTACTCTCTGTTGGAACTCCTACTTATTTGGTAGAATTTTGGAGGAGGCTGAAACTCAAAAAAGCTAATAAAAGTGTAAGAGACAAGAGTGATGGAAACATTAAGATACATGTAACTTGAAATTAAAATACATGTATAGTTTGAGTTGAAAATCTTTGTGCAGAAAAAAATTGTTACATGTAGTAAATAATACCTTTACTTCATTTTTTAGGGAAAAAAGTTTGTAAGTATGGGATATAAAAGATAATTTTTGTATTTTTAATGTATCAAAGTGATGTGTTTATACCTGCTACAGATATAGTTGGCTTGAAATTTGTGGGACAATAAATTCCAAATATATTTCAAATGGAAACCAACTAACCAGGTGGTTTAAACAAATTCTCTATTAACCTGAAAGGAGTTTAAAAAAAAAAAAAAAAATCAATTTAATAGGAGTTCTGCTGTGTTCTGCTGTTCTATATCAATAATTGTAATATCGCTCATTAGAATGTTATTTACAAAAAAAAATCTCTTGATGCACTGATTGAAATATGTATTTTAAAATTTCAAAGCTCTCCAGCAGAATTAGGTACTATAATAATAAGTCAACAATTAGAAATGCCACTCTGGCCTTACAGTTGCATTATCTGAATAAGAAGGGAGGAATGTGATACATGGAAAGCCTCGGACTGCTGCAGTCATTACAAAAAAACCTTGTCACAGGATGTGGTCCAGTGATAAACAAGGTCAGGCTAGGATGCCATCTGCCCATGGAATATCATGTCGATGTGCTGTTCTGGGTCTTTTACAGCTACGCTGTTTTCAGTCATTTAGAAACAGAAGCAAAATTCCATTGGAAAAGAAAAGCTTACTTAACAGCTAACTAAACACAGAGCAAAATAGGCAAAAACCAGAAACACAGAAATATATTCTTTGCATGACAGTGAAAGCTGTGGTTGAAAATCCTGCCATCTCACAGCTCGCCTCAGTTACGAGCGCTGTAAGAGGAAGGAGCCTAGGTTCAGCTGTCCTCCTTCGGAAGGTGTCTTTCTGGGAGCTGTTACCTTATTGGCACTGGGCTGCGTATTCTGGGCTCCTGCGGAGGGAAAGAATTATCATTCCTCAGCTGACTGTCTCATGCTCTGTGCACAGTGTGACTGAATTGGCTGGAATAATGCAAATCTTATTAAAATTGTGTTTAAGACTTTCGGGAATGGGACTTTGAAAAGACAACACTAACAGTCAGAACGATGCCTTTCGCTTTCATTACACAAAAGGATTATTCACAATTCTACAGACATAAGGTACAATAAAAGTGCATGCAGGGTGGATTTAAAGTCCTTTTCCTGTTTTATCTTTCCTTGTAAAATTATCTTGCCTTTGATTTTTTGAAAGCAAAGACTTAAATGCATTAAATAAATAAATACATTTGTATTTCTCAAATTCTGTTATTTTTGCATGGTTTATTCCCCTTGAAGAGATATAATTCCTACTGGCTTCACTTGCAGGCGTATGTGAGTCAATAAAGGAGTAGCTGACATTTTGTGTTCTTTTGAATTACGAGAAGTAATTGATCTCCTGTTCAGGATACCATCCATTTACACCACTCTCTCAATTCTTCTGCAGAAAGGTTTTAATTCAAGGAAAATGGCACTGGCAAAAATGGAAATGTGAAGAAAAAAAGTAATGGTATGTTTTATTATCACAAGTATTTAAGATCTCTATGTGAATGCATTACACAGGCATCTATCCACATTCCAATCATGAAGCATTCACACATTGCCGTGTGGGAGGCCCCTTCTTCCCCCAAACCAGGGAGAAACTCGGCCTGCCCGCGTTTGAATGCACACGAAGTCCTGAGAATGGCCATGATCAGCCTTCCGCAAATTGCAGCTCTTGCATTGCGTGCTGCCTGGAGATTGCTCTTTTTTCTTCTTTCTTGAGAAACATGAACATCAAAGCACTATGAAAGGATGGGCAGGTGGTGATCAGCGGCCTCACACAATAGTCAGCAGATCTGGCCAGCTTTATCAAAGCGAAAAGAAAAAGCAGATTTCTATAGGGGGAACAAGAGCCACACAACTTCACTGCACCCTCAGGTCTACATCTCAGAGGTGGCACGGCCCTCTACCTCCTTACAGATTTCACTGAAATACAGTCAAGTGTGATTGGATGTATAAAATACCTTTATTATGCGCTTCTTTCAAAAGGTCATAGGCAGCCCAAAGTTTCTTTGCTTACTTTTATTTTGCACTGTGTATGCATGGACATGCTTTTTCAGTATTTTCAAACTTTCATTTCCCATCTCCTTCTAGTTTCAGTATATACATTTGCATTTTGAAATATAGTCAAGCATATATATTGATTTATCAAGTATATAAAATATATTTGATAGACAATATGAGATACAGGTAGACATATGGAATTTAAAAGACTGTCATGATGGGTTCTTTACAGAAATAAATAGATGGGATCATGACGAGATTTTTGATACTGGTTTTTAGCATAGGCAGATTTTCATTTGTTCTTTTTAGAGGAAGTTTTTACAAGTACTTTTAAGAGCACATTCCAATGGTTTTTCTTCTTTCTTTATTTGAGGATTGATCTTGGTAGTGAGCACCATAATGTTGTCCATAAATTCATTCACATGCATGCTTATGGCCATGGAAATTATTTTAAAGGTCAGTTGAATACCCAAGTATTAAAAGGTATGCATGAATTTTGGTATCTTGGAATTTGGTCAAGAAGCAGGGTCTGTCTTGAGAAGAGCCCAACAAAACCAGATGTTGTATGTCAAGGCTAAAAACAGGGGACAGATTATCTGTCACTGTGGTTTAGCAGAATGCAGCTGATGACCTAACGTGGCTTGGAGGTCTCTGTAAGAAGTGCCTAAGATCAGAACTCCACAGCTTTATTCTCTGAATCCATGGTGACTTCATGATGTGAATGGACAAAAGAAGTAGCATCTTTTTACTTGCTCCATCAGCACATCTGCTAAAGCTCACAATGAATATAAAAATCCTCAGTTTAGAGTAGAGCTGTTGCTTAAAGCCTTCGGTGAAACTGGGCCTAAGTATTAGGCAGTGTCCTGGAGGCTGGATCTTCTCCAGCTATTTCAGCAGACACTCAGTTGAAGAAGAAAGCAGTGATATTGCACCAACTTTGAAAACATTAGGGAACTGTATGACTTCTATACTGTCTTCATGTTAAATGAAAGAGATACTCACTTCCAATTTGTCTAGATAATTAGTACAGAGACAGATGTATTGGCTTCCATTTCACAAAATATGTGCGTTAAACTGAAAGTCAGTCTTTGGTTTTACATTTCTCAGCTACTATTCATAAATTCAGTTTACAACAGAAATGAAGGGAAGGGCTACTTTATTTTCCACATGAACATTGATTTAAATTCCATTTAAGTATACCCTTAAATTATGTTTAAATGTGCAACCCTGGAAATTTAAATCCTGTATTCGCTATCCTACATGCTTGGGTGTAGAATCTATTTTCCTAGAGAGAGTTTCTGAGGGAAAACAAGACAACCCTTGAGAATAAGGGTCTCAGCCCTTATTCTGCAATGTAAAGCATGTTTTTTCTTTATCTGTTGACATTTTTAACTTCATTCTTTATATACATTGCTATATTACTATTAATCTCATATGTCTGCTCTTTCACCACCAAATTCCAAGTGCTTCTTGTTCAGTTCTGTTACAGCTCAGGGCTCTGATTTTGCCTCGAATCCCTCCACTTCTTTAAGTTTTTCTGTTCTTCTGTTTTTACGTGTGGCACTCATGTCCAGTCTGGGAAATTATTCATGCTTGTCATCATTCATTTTACTTCTCATATACTTATTTTGTGTTTATTCCTCTGCTAGCCACCAATATTTCATTGACTTCAGTAAACTTTAAACTGGCCTCAGGGGAGCTTTGCTGAGCTTCCGAAGTTTGTCACAAGATGAGTTATACTAATTTTCAAAATAGGAGAAAAAGCATATTAACCCTACCAATAATCTGTTTTGTGTGTGAGTGTGACCGAGGGGGGACAAGAGATAGTCCTTTCCAGAGTCTTGAGAACCTGTACACAGGCCAGGCTTCTCTTAAAGGCAGGCTGGATTTATGCAGCCATCACTGCAGGAGGAGGAACAGTCACTTTCCTGCAGCACAGTCCAACATTTGGTGGAGATCAGACACCCAAAAAGAAGCACTGTAGTAGTAACAGTGGTAGTAAAGGTCCTGTTAAAGGGAAAAATAGTTAGGCACGGTGTTTTCTCAATAGCTGATTAAAGAGAAGGCAGAGAGGAAAACATACACCTGCACAAGGTGGGAATGGTTGAAAGAGATTTGTGAGTTACAACATTCTTAGAGGAAGCTTTCAAGGAGAGTAAGACTGGGTATCACTGCTAGTAATGAAGGTAGACTAGAGAAGAAAGCAGAAATGGGCTCTTTCTGAAGAGAAAATTATGAAAAGCCTTGGAGAATGGAAGAGAAGAAAGCTCCTGTTTTCTTTCCAAGTGCACTTGGTAAACTAAAGAAACTTTGCTCTGTCCCTTAGGGCAAATATTTGACTAGAGCCATGTGAAGCACTGTCTCTGTGAAATTTCACAAAATAACACACAAAATTCAGTTAGCACAGCTGGAGTTCAGTGTTGGTGGTTTTGAGAAGGCAGTGTGGAAGAAGTTAAACAATTTCATAAAATACCTTCCAGTGTACTCAGGGATACCCCAAAGTCACTTAAACCTTTAAAGCGACTCTTACTAGGGTAGGAAAGAACAACCTCACAGAAATGCCAGTGAAACGTTCCCTCCATTCTCTTGCCCAGGAGTGGAAGAAAAAAAAAAAATCTGAACTGCTTCCCTGAGAGCAAGGGTAACTCATGTGAGTTATCCTAAAGGTAGGTACGTGGTAAAAATTAGAGAAGGTACAAATCAGGCAACAGTAGTTTTAACAGTCTTTCACCTAAGACTGTTAAAAGAAGAAAGAAAAATGTTATACAATGTGACAAACTAAGCCAATGAAGCTTCCCTTTGGTAATTTCCATTGCATTGCTATTCCATACATAGAGCCAACAGGAATATTATAGAAAAAACTACTGATAATGCAAAGATTACAGTTTGGAACAGAACACTCAATGGAAACAGACATTTATAACACACAGGTAACTGCAAGTTCCTAAGTATCTCAGCACACATATATGGTCATCATATAGAAATGAAAGATAACTACAGATTATAAACTTCAAAACATAGCCCCAGTGGCAAATTTTTGTCCTGCTATTAAAAGTTGTATTCCATCTAAAACTGTTTACATTGTATGTCCATGGACACTTTCCTCTTTTATTTCTCATATACGAGCCTTTGTTTTCTAAACACCCCTTTTTTTTTTTTGGTTTTAATCAGTCATCTGTAATGACTCTTTCTTGACATGAACTTTTGGTTCTTTGATCAGCTCTAGCCATTGCTTATGATTTTATTCTCAATGCTTTTAATTCTTATACTTAAGTTCTTTCATTGTGCTTTTTCAGAAATGCTTTCCATTTTTGCTGCAAGTCCACACTTAATCTGTGGCTTGGCTTGGATGTTTTAATGTGAAACTCATTTCTTATTCTCTTTACCTCCCACACTTCTTCAAATCTTTCCCTTCATGATCCTCACTTAGTTCTTGTGCTTATTATGCTGGTCTTTAACTCCTACACTTGCTGTACATTTGTTTAGCAAGAATTTATTTTATCCTTCCCATGGCATTTATTCCTTCAGCCTAAGGAATTCAAAACAGATTCCCTACTGAGTGTTATCTTAATCAGAAAGGTAGCACTCCAGGGCTCGCTCTCCACTAACAAGTCCCTCTACACAGCATTTCTCTTTGAGCCTTTAATATTTTACTCCAATTTTACAGAAATTTAAAAGTTGGGAGACTTACCAGTAAATTAAAATGTTAGATGTTTCAGCTTTTTATTATTTAGAGACACTATACTGCATTTCTTCTCTTGAGATGTATTTCAAATGTTCAAATGTTGCAACTGAGCTTTTTAACAGAACATGGGCCTGAAATTCAACTGAGGAATCCTATTTATGACAAAACCTAGACAGAAATATTACATATAGGTTAAGAATGGCCACACATCAGATTAGACAACATCATTTTGTACACTTTTATAATTCATCAAGGAAAACAATCTGAAAACTGAGAGAAACTGAGAAAATGCTTCCAGTAAATACAAAGAAGTACTAGAAATTAATGTTAATGAACTAGTTAGTCTGAGTCTTTATTCTGGAATTTGATGTATATGTTTGGAATGCAAGAACTGTAACACATGATGAGAAATAGAATTGAATGGAAAGTAAATTGTGGTGAGTGTAGTTAAGGAAAGATGGGAAACACTGTAGCTTGATTCTTTTTCCATTAAAAGAAATGGAAGTTTTATCACAGACTTTAAGAGCAGGAATGAACCCATTTTTGTTGGTTTTTACTAGTATTTAATTCTACATCTTGCCAAGATAAATCAAACAGCCTAAATACAGATTATTAAGATTCAGGTTAAATTGAAATTGTAAATTTGTTGTCCTTTTCCCTTAACAACAGAAAGCATTTAATGGAATTTTTAAAAACTCAGGCAGCGCAAGTTGATAGGACTGAAGAGATATCTCTGGGCAGTCTTGATCACAGTCCAAACCAAACTAAAATTTTCTAGCCAAATTTACCTTTTAAAAATGCAAATATTAACATATCAGAAAATAAAATATATTACTTTCAATTAAGATTTTCACTGAAATATTATTACTTCTCATCTTGATGCTCAGTGAACACTGCTCACATAAACTTAAAGTTACTACCTTGTTTAATTCTGTAATGGCATATCATAAAATCATCAAATCACAGAATGGTTTGGGTTGGAAGGGACCTTAAAGACCATCCAGCTCCACCCCCCTGCCATGGGCAGGGACACCTTCCACTAGACCAGGTTGCTCAAAGCCCCATCCAACCTGGCCTTGAACACTGCCAGGGATGGGGCATCCACAGCCTCTCTGGGCAACCTGTTCCAGTGCCTCACCACCCTCACAGTGAAGAACTTCTTCCTTACATCTCATCTAAATCTACCCTCTTGCAGTTTAAAGCCATTACCCCTTGTCCTATCAGTACGTGCCCTTGTAAGAAGTCCCTCTCCAGCTTTCTTGTAGGTTCCCTTTAGGTACTGGCAGGCTGCTATAAGGTCTCCTCCGGAGCCTTCTCCAGGCTGAACAACCCCAACTCTCTCAGCCTGTCTTCACAGGAGAGGTGCTCCAGCCCCCTGATCGTCTTCATGTCCCTCCTCTGGACTCGCTCCAACAGGTCCATGTCCTCCTTATGTTGGGGACCCCAGAGCTGAACACAGAACTGCAGGTGGGCTCTCAGGAGAGCGGAGTAGAAGGGGAGAATCCCCTCTCTTGACCTGCCAGCCACGCTTCCTTTAATGCAGCCCAGGGTACGGTTGGCTATATTGTTAGATATATAGTGTTATTTCTACCTTATTTACTAAATATGTAAAGACTGGGAATACCTCATGCAGAATATCCTAAATCTCACAAGATGAAGTGCTGTGATCTATATTACCATGTTTCATTGCTCTCCACCTCCCAATGTGTATATGCAGTATGCCATTTTAAAAATTCCAAAGCATACATTGCCCACTGTACTGTGGTCCTATCGCAGCTGTAGATGTGCTTCAGTGTTCATGCAATAAGTAAAAATCAGAGGGAAGCCTGTGCCTTCCACTAGCAAGCATGAAGTATAAGCGGAGAAATTTTTTCAGAAGTTGATTTGCAACAATCATATTGACCTAGCTGTTGATGAGAGGATGTAAAGGTCAAAGGAGCCCTACCATCAGCCAGGCACAGCAACCCCCATTAATGAGGGGAAGACACTCTCACTTTGGTTATCAACAGTCCCAGAGGCCTTCGTTGGAAAGCATATCTATGTTGTGTGTGACACTGTCCCCAGAGAAGGGAAGTGCCAAACTGATATGGTTGAGAAGACGAGACAGGAGATGCCAGGCTGGAACATCTACCCCTCTCCTCCTGAGGAACATTTAACTTACTGACCAGTTCCAACCACATGAACCAGGAAGGCGATGGTCCCAAACACACTGAGGTCCTCCAAGGTTTGGGAAACTTAACGGTGGCTCCTGTAACCACTCTCTTACTGACAGAAAGGGGGAACAAGTGCAGACGATTTTGTCTGGGCTGCTCAGGGCAGTGGCTGGTTAACCAGTCTGCACACAGGTCCTGACTTGCCAGTCAGCCCACGGCAGCTCTGACCCAGGCATCTTCGTGGTGCCCACCGGCTGGTCCAGGCAGAGGCAGCTGGAGGTGGGAGAAGGAATGGAGCAGTTCAGGGTAAGCCCAGGTGACAGGACCGGTAGGTGAAGGTATCGGGCACACTATTTTGGATGCAGGAGGGAAATTCAGGAATAGGACAGAATCTGTAGGGAGCTGGGTTTCATTAGTTCTACTGCTTATAGCACAGCATTTTAATAATAGAATTGGGTTGTTTAATTTACACAGCATAATAGAACAATAGTGCTTCTCTGATAGTACAATGATAGGAAGTTAGACTTAAGTCTGAATATATTTCACATCTATAGAAACCCTACACAAGCTCTCAGAGTGTACACCATGCATTTCTGCATGTACATTTTTGTGTACATTTTCTGTAAAGAAGTGGTTGATATTTAGCAGTGCGGGGGGGGGGGGGGTTAAACTTTAAAAACACCTATATATTTGACCTATATTAGAAAAGGGAAAAGAAACCCACCAGAAGATTTGTCAGACTTCTGCTTGAATTTCTGTTTATTAAGGAAGACAGAAAGAAATTAAACTAGTGTATGTTGTGTCTCTAAGATTGAAATGAAATGGTACGGTTAATTCAGAACTTTGTTCTGTACTTATTTGTATGATCCCTTAATTCATGACAACACATATTATTTAATAAGTAAAATTAGGGAGTAGTAAAGTTGCATCTGCTTCAGTATGCTTCGATCTTACAAGCTGCACTTCCCTAGGTGAATATTCCTTTTCTCCATCAGAGGACAAACCAAAAGAAACAAAAACAAAGAGAGACTGAAGCCCGTGTAAATTAAAATATAAAACAAAACTACATTTTGTGAATCAAGTCCAATGTTATTTTATATTTTTATATTAACCATTTAGATGCATGTTTAAAACATTATTCTATTCTAGATGTCCTTAAAATACCTGAAAAATAGTTTAGAGAAATTTTCCAGCATCACTAAGGAGCACAATACACAGTACACGTGCAAATAATCTACTCACGGGCCTACACAATTTAGTCTCTTCTACCCACCATAGAATACTGCTGTATCATTGATCCTTGTACGGATGAAAAATGGGTAGGTTTTAGCCTTTACTGTTATTGTTTGTACTTCCTGCTGAAGGCAATAAGACATGAAGAGGAAATCCGTACTGGGAGCTATAAGGTCAGATTTGCATTTTAGATAATTTTCCTGCTGTTGAACTGGCAGTTGAAAACTCTGGTAATGTTTATAAAAACTTCCTTAAAATGTTCAAATTTAATTGCTTAATCTTCTAACTGTCTCTTTTACACTACATTTAACTTCTTAAGTCTTTTTCGTACTTGAAAAGGTGCTGGCTGTCACTTGTTTAAAAGAAGTTGAAAACCGGAGCTTTGTTCTTCCATTGGGTAGTAGCTATGGATGACCCCTGAAAACCATGTGACAGTAGAGAGCTCTCTAAAGTTTGCAGCAAGAAGACCAAATATGTGCTCAAAGGCAAGGATTAATTTGTGATTACTGTGTAGCATTTGTGTATTCTGCTTATTTCATAGCTGAGATAACTGGAGTCCCCAAAGTAAAGAGGGATTAAGGAGACAACTCAGAAATAGCACTGTGAAGTAAAACTCTTAACTTCTACATCACTGGTATGTCAGGAATGACTCATTACAAAAAAAAAAAAAACCACAAAACAGTGACTTAAATACCATGACATCTAACAAATTTCTCATATGTATTTTGGTAAAGATCTGAAGTGGTACTGAAAATACAGTGACCAGAAAGAAAGGTATTCAGGCTTGAATGACTGCAGGAATTAAGGAAAACTGTAGTAAGCATGGGGAAACTTTGCTAAGAGGGGAATCCTCTGACCAAATGTGTTTTGCGTACCAGAAACCAACCCCTGAGAGCAAGGAGGAGGAAAGTTCAGAGTGTCAAAAGCCATATTTATTGCTAGCACAGAAATCTCATTTCCTGATAGGTTAAAAAAAAAATCAAAGGTTTTTTGAAGAAAGAAGCAAGAAGGAAGACGTTCATCTTCAACTCGGGTAAAACAAAAACTGCACGCACACCCCCCAGTTTCCCAGAGCAAGCTATGAGGCATGCGGCAAGAGGGGAAGGAGTTAAATTTTGAATCTTTTCTCCCAGCTTGTACTTTGAAATGTAGTCTGTGGGAGCGGAAATATTATTGAATGTTTTTTCTGTCTCCTGTGGTCAAAGAAAACATAAGAAATAGTTCATCTCCAAATAGCAGCAGTGCTATTGACACCCTGTGCTATAGTTATAGAAGCCAAGAAAAATCCTTAGAATTAAAGCAGATGCCTAATACAAATGGAAGACACAACTTCAGCTGAACTGCTTCCTCACGCTCTGCTGGCGTTTGTAAGTTGGAAGGATGTCCCCAGACAGCTACGGCTATGAGAGCCACGGCCACGCGTTGCAAGTCATCTCTTGTAAATTAGGTGTATTGGCTAAATTTGTATCATCTCTTCATTTATTTCACCTACAGCCTCAACTGCTCTTCTGGCTCCAAAAAGTGGCTGCATAAATGCAACACATTATTTTCAATTGTCTAATCAAGAATTCAGCCTTTTTTTTTTTTTTTTGTCAGCACAGAACCCATGTATTTGCATTAAGGCAGTAAGTGCAGGCAAAGCAGTTTTGCAATAAAATACTGGGAGTGGTTGTAACCAAAGACAGGCCAGGTAATAGAGACTTGATGTTTGTTTCTCACAAACTCTTAAGGTTTCATCTGGGGATGGTGTCATCAGGTGCAGGACAGTGACAGAATTCTCTGCTAATCATTATCTGGTAATCTATAGGACTCCTATGTAAAACATATCCTATGCAACTGGTATCATCAAATATAAAATAGTAATGTGCTGAAATGTTTTCAGATCTGAGTGATAATTTGAGCTTTCTTTCAAAGAGACAATGTCTCCTGTTCAAACAGCAATTCAATGATCCATAGGTTAGCTGGGATCCATTTTAGCAGCACGCTGAATAACACTCTTCAAAGTAAGCACAGAGAAAGGGGGAATTACAGAATGAGATGAGGCTATATATTAAATTATGTAAGCGATCAAATTTCCTCTGCCTCTGAAATGTGAGATGGTTGTAAATCTTTATTTTAAAACTTCCTATTAAAGCTACCAACCTAACTAGAAAATCTGTAGTCAATCCTGGTACAAGAATGGGCACTGCTGAAAAAGAAATACAAAAATGTCCACAATGTAGCTGTCAAAGCAATATGTTTTAATCCGTTTAGGTGTCTGAGAACAGTGGCATTGCACAACCTCAGTCTATTGTCAGCAGTTTATTAAAAGCCATACACAAACGCTGTCCTTGTTCTACACAAGCAATTTATTTCAACAGTCTTGTATGCAGATTAGGATCAGTATATGGTTCAAAGAACCAGTATTAGTGCTTTGAGAAATTGCCTTCTCTCCTGTGATATTTTAAAATATAAATCTGATTCTGTTCATTGTCATTCAGTAACGAGATCTGTAAACAATTTACATTTTGCCTGAAGTTAGATAATCGTATCATTATTTAATTTCTTTAGGCACAGACAAATATCTAGATCTGGATGTGTGTATGGGAAAGTGCTGTGTAAACAGCAAGACAACAAAAATAGCAAAAAATAACAGGAAAAAACCCAGAAATATGCAATAGGTGCAAATAATTATGGTTCTGGAGAGTACACTTTTTTTAAGTTACTTCCAAATTTGTGGACTTGTTTTATTCACCTTCGCAAAGTCAAGCACAAGGAGAGAAGATGAACAATGATATACAAAAGGAAGACTGTTTTTTAAAAAATGGGTTGGGATTCCTTGGTTACCTCAGCACTGAATTTTTTTCTGGACCATTTTTTCCTCATTCTTCATGACATAAAATTCTATACACTGAAATGTGACTTTGTAAAGCTGTCACGTTCTTACTCCATAGATCATTTTCTTCTGTCTGATTAGCATCATATCCAGTCATTTATTGAAATCACTACCTTTCTTCTTATGCCGCTTAGGTTTGGAGAGCAAACATGCCTGAGTTTCTTCTTTTGTGTGAACCCAAGTGTTTACAAAACGGTCTACTGTCACGGTATTCTTCTTGGCTTTGGAGGCTGTAAAGGAGAAGCGAGCCGGCTCTCTTCACTCCTCGGTGGTGTTGAGCCGCAACTCAAGCTCTAGCCAGCAGAGCAGGAAATACTCTCAGCTCTCCATTCCAGGGAAATGTCCAGGTTGGACCGGGGAGGGGACGTGAATCACTCCTCCTTACTCCCACTATCCAAAAGCTGGCTAGGAATAAACTGTTCTACAAAAAGAAGTGATACAGCCATAAATACCTGGGGGAAAGGGCATTCATTTCTTCTTTGGCTTCCTGCTGTGTCTGTGTAGCTGTGTCAGTGCAGCTACCTTCTACAGCAGAGTGTAACTTTATGGGCTAAGCTGTTGGTTGCATCCTGATTGACTTGTGTAAAGTTGTAGAGATGTCTCTGAGAGCAAAATTTGGCCTACTCTTACCATATTGCCAAGGACTATAGAGAAGATACAAAGAATCCATTTTGACTCTGAAAGATTGAATTAGAAGGAATAATAGAAGTAAAAAACCAGCTTTTTACTTGTGGATTTGCTCATTTACTATGGATTCTCTTAACCATAAAAATCCTGAGAATCCATAGAGCTACATCTACTGAATCATTTTTCAGAGATGAATCATACTTTAATAGTTTTCCATATTAGCATATGGGTTTTCATATTTCTAAAAAAAAAAATCTGTTTTCTTTATATTTCAAGTTGATTAGTGTGCAAGCTCTTACCTTATGTTACTCAGAACTGGTCAACAATTTAACAATCAATTTAACAACTTAACAATACGCTTTTGATCAAAGTGCCATCAAGCTAATGTTAAACAAATTTCTTAATCCAAATGCTGTTATAAAATGGTTGTCAGGGGTTATCTGATAATTCATCATGCATTGCTGACCCAGCAAGCACACAAGTAACTATTTCAAAACTTTGTGCTGTTAGAAATTATTTCCTGCCCTTCACTGAGTAGGGACTGACTGATGCTATAAAAAGTTTAGAATACAAATCTCCCTTTACTGAGAGGAATACACTCAATTCCTTGTTTTCCATACAGCTCAGGAATTCAGTTTTTGCAATTTTTATCAAGTACACGTGATATAATCAATGGCAGGAGGTCTGTGTCCTTGCAGACTTTCCTTGGCTGGTTTGTACATAAAAATTCTGTGAGAGAATCTGTCTACAGCCTGCTCCTAAAGATGTGACCTTCGTTTTCTTCAGCTCTGATCATGTGTCCCCACTTCCTCTGGTGTACTGGATGGTTTGGACAAGCTTGCCAATATGGTCAGAAAATTAATCTTTAATTTTGTGGTGTAGTTGCCCATCAGGTTAAGCTGCAGGATGGCTGCATGCTTTTCTGTGCCATGCATGTGTATCATGCTATCTATACTTCTTTAAGCAGTACCTGTCTGTGGGAAGCAAATAGTAAGCTGTTTGGAACAAAATAGGCCATGTTATGCTTTTTCTGTTTCTATTTCCTGGCAATGACAGGGAGCAGAACTTTGCAATTACACAGAAGTTTGGGAAAGTCCTTTCAAAACATCTTGGGGAGGCAACTCACGTGTATTGCACAGATGATAGCCTGTTTTGCAATTATGTTCTTGATACCAAACGTGTCTTCTTGTATACCAGCCTGAAGGGATTTGAAAAAGATTTGAAAATGTTTATTCAGGTATTCTGGCTTTTTGTTTAGGTGTGGGGAAGATCAGCTGAAAACCAAGAGCCAGGCATACCACTTTGACCATTTCCTTTTGCACTGCCAAATTCCATTTTTCTTATGGAAAACACTGAGCTTAAATCACCTGACATTAGATGTTACATCTGGTGTTCTGGTAAGGAGAATGCATGTACTCTGAGTTGGGAAAGTTGATGTTTGGCAAAATTTTAAGCTACTGAGGTGAAAGATAATTATAAAATGAGACATGACCCTGTATTTAATATTAAAGAATAGAAGAAACAGACCTGGAGACGTTTCCATGTGAGCAGAGCATGCAGCTGTGCACAGCAGCCTGAAGAAGCAGGAGTCGGGAGTTAAAATTATTATGTGGCCAATCCTTAATTTTTCCTGACAAGTTCATCTAAGCATTAATAAACCATCATATCAATAACTGAATAATTCTGATTTTTCAAATTTCATTCTAGTCTATAATCAGTAAAAATTCAATGGCAGTCCAATCACAGTGGGTATGAGCCTTGGGAATTTATTTTTTTTTAAATTTAGATGCTGTAGGAATGGAATTGCATTTTAAAATATTACAGCAGTCTGTCAAGATTAAAAAAAATTATGCACAAAATCATCCATAGCACAAAAAGAAATGGGAAAAAAGTGCCCCATACTCACATTGCTATTTAGCATTTCAAGATGGGAAAGACTTCCAATCTATCGTGCTGCTGAAATGAAATAGTAACATATTTCTTCATCTATACAAATAGGCAAATATTGAACTATTATTTTCAGTGAACACAAAAGTAACTTGGTGTGTTACTTGAACTGCTTGTTATTTAAAATGCAGAATACTATATGTATTCTATAATAGAACATATATAATTTGAGGACAGCTGATAACTTAAAAATGTTTCTGACAGTTCAAAAATGGTGATTCATTTTATGAAGTACCAAATAACAGAAAATGTTTTCTATTAGTAAAACAGCATATTTTAGCAAAGTGGGTTTATTTATCCATTTAAATAAATTATCAGATAATAGATGGTGGGAAAAGTCATAGGAAATCATTTTGAAAGATACAAAGTTGGCATTTGACACTGACACTGAACTTTGACAAATTCACAAATCCATTATATAATCATTGCTGGCAAGTGATTTTGAGAAGAAAACAAAAAACAAGGGTAAATCTTAAAATTAATTTTGATTCACTGGCATAATGAAATTATTATAAATTAGACTGCGAAAAGATACTGAAAGCACACAATCTAGTAAATTCGCCTTACCATGCGGGAGACACCAATAAGCTAGTGATACTAATGGCAAATGCTAAACACTTGCCAAAGTAGCAGGGTGAGATTCCCAGATATAACTAAGCTTTCATAAATTTTCATGGTATCATGAAACAATATTAACACCATAGGTTCATGGTCTTTGTTAGAGTTGGGATTTATTTCAGTAGAAAATTGAGATGACCTTGAAATTTTCCACAAAAGTATGAGATGGTTAAACCATTTTTTTTCTGTCTACATATGTACCATTATGAAAGGTGACAAAGAACAGGAAATGTGGGAGGAGAAGAACAATGAGGCGTATTTGAAGGGCATCAGCATCGCCTACTCCATCATAGTTTTGAGATGGATGTAGGTCCCTTACAGGTCCCCTTGAAGAGTTTTTTGAATACACAGAAACAGACTTTTTTTATTACAACTGAGCTGTATAGCTGGACTCTGTCTCAGGACCAAATGCCTTTGTTGTTGTTTTTAAAACCTGTTTTGTAATTTGGAAAAAAAAGTTGGCAAGTTATTTTATAAAGACAGAGATGATCACACAGGAGGGAAGACAGAGGACAATCTATGCCAACAATTTTAAATATTTCTCAAACTTTGAACACTGTGTTGACATGGCAGGGAGTTTCTCTGCACTCCTCAGATCTGTTTCTCATGAGTGAGTATTTCCGTTCGGAAGGAGCAGCTCTTTTCCACATGTGCTGTAAGTCTGTCTGCTGCTTAGACCCCTATTAATTTCAAATGTAAAGGAGCCCTAAACCTTCAATGCCTGGATGATTTTCTCGCACAGACTCACCTTTCTCCAGCTTTGAGCGTGGGGCCAGGCACGCCAGCCCTGCCGCCCCCGAGACCGCGAGTCCGCGATCACTGGTACCAGAGCTGTGCACCGCCGGGTCGCAGCAGGACCTGTCTGATCCCCCTCGCCACGTGTCTGCTGAGCGAACTAGAACACGTGGCGTGGCGTTTATTCCGGCTTTATGCTTTTGTACCTGCAGGGAGGATAAACAAGAACTGATCTGGCATAGAGTGGCAATCCCTAGTCTGGCATGAAGTCTGCTGGTATAAAATTAACCTGCCATCATCCTTTTTGAACAGCGTAGAGTGAGCAGAGGTTATATTGGATTGGCACTTTGGATCGTGAGATTGCAGTGCTTTCAAACCCGGAGCAGGAGCCTTCAAAAGGGATTTCCTGTGCTGCTGAGACGGACTGAGCTAGCTGCTGCTTTTCCGATCGGGTCCTCCGAAGCAAACGTAGTAGAAGAGGTGAGGAAATTCTAGGTGCATTTTCTCAGCACTGCTACAATGGAATCTCCTTAGTTGGGAACTCCATTAACTTCAAGGACCTTCCGCTATTATTTCCACACTCGGCAGTATACACGAGTAATCCCACAAAGGGATTCCCCCCTGAAAGGAGGCACAGGTTCTACGGACAGCCTGATTGTGTCCTTTACCCTTCTGCCTCTCTGACACAGACTCCGTTTCTCTCTCATATAAAAGTGACATCCTTTGTGGAAGCTTTCCCTGTGAGCGAAGATACTCTGGGTTTTATTCTTACATGTAAATAAATACAGGCTGCTATTTTGATGTGCTTTTACATTTTTTAGAAAGCACATCTCAAGCTAAAGTTCTGCTTCCTTTCCAAAGGCATTTCAGAAAATTTTAGTGGGTAAGTCAAAACAAGCTATTTAGTTTAGAAACACACATACAAGTTTACACCACAGCTAAGAGCAATGCACTGCTCCTCCATTTCATGCCAAGATCTACCTTGGTTCTGTAGCTCTATGATATGACGTACACAAACTGGCATGTGTTTCTGTTATTAGACATTGGTTTGAATACAGTGATACAGACCTGTATTATTGTAGTGGAGTGCAGATATGAGAACTTTCACATAAATGAGACTCCCAGGAGACTGTTTCATCAGTCCCAGTTATTAATTTGCCCTTCTTTTTGTAAACTCTAGGAAGAAAATTGAAAAAAACCCCAACCAACAAGCAAATAAATGGCAGTACATTCACAGCCTTAAAAGGATAGCATTTATGGAACTCAAACCAGTATTTTATAGGGCAACTGCTTTGATCATTTTTTGTAGAAAGAAAAGCTACAGTTTTACAGGTGCTGCAAGGTAAGTGAGCTGACCCACTGTGCAGCCAGGTCTTCTGAGGGATCCAGTTTCTGAGCTCGGTGGGGTTTGGAGGCTGTGATTTGTTGGCTGATGCAGACTTTCAAGTCTCAGCCGAGAGCACTGGGCAAGGAGGAAACAAGAAAAGCAGTATCTGTGCAAGAGCATACAATGCCTTCTCAAAAGTCGGAAGTGTCCATTCCCCCCTGGCTTTTTTCTCGTCAGCTGATGTTCAGACTGAAAGCGTGCAGTTGCATTTTTGGTCCAAACCCACAACAGTAGCCGTAGTACGCTATCTACTGCAAGCTTAGAGTGAGTCTGCAGCCTGCAGTGATTCCCCTCATTAGTTTCAGAGGCTGGGGTCGTGGACTGCCGATGGGCAGCCAGTAGAGACGACAGTTTGTCTTGACACAGCAGTAGCTTTATCCGCTGAGCTAACCCCAAAACTGGCTAAGGTGAAAGACTTACTAAAATACTGGAATTTCAGGCACTGCTTTTAGAAGCTTCTCTGAGGTTACAGTTAGGGATAATTTGTCCAGAGAGGTTCTTTGCCTTCACTATGGGTGTATTTGCGTGAAAATCTGGTGGGAAGGGTCTTTGCGTGTAGCTAATTTGGATGTGGTTTGGCAAGGTAGTGCTGGTGACTACTGTTGTCTGTTTAATTCTCCCAGTATGTAATGCAAATTGATTACTTCAGTGCTTTGATCTTAATGATTTCCTTTGTAGTAGCAGATATATTTAAAAGTGACATCAAAGCTGTCAGAAATACCAGACCTAATATAGTTATCACTAGATTGCTTTAATGAAAGTAATACACAATTAAACTCTAAGATATTTTTATTCTGAATGTGCCTGGAGGCTAGCAATAGGAACATCTGATAAATGAAAAATAAATCAATAAAAAGTTACCTACAAACCAAAATAATCCAGCAGAAAAAGAATAATGACCATTAAGCATCCATTAACATTTGGAAATCAAATCATACCAAATCTTTCAGTGAAACAACTGCCTATTTAGTAACTGTATCTGGACATACACACTGAAGTTATTGGGGTTATGTAAGGACCTATAAAGGCAATGGAAACATGCTGTTCTATAAGCATATTATTGTTGCATATGTTGTGATATAACTGGTTGCATATGTTGTGATGTAAGTGGAAAAACACTTTTCATCAAGAAGTGACTGAGGGAGGACAGCATGTTTGCTTGTGGGGTTCTAGTTTGGTTTTTATAAGCAGGATAACTTATTTTTCTGAAAATGCAGTTTCAGAAGAGTGAAAAGTATTTGTCAAATTGGTCCTAGGCCTAGATCAGAAAGACTGTAAAAAGAACAGGTTTTAAAATCTCACTTTTCAAACTTGAAAACCACAGTGGAGTTTTTTTTTCTTTTTCCCCCCTTTCCCCCCCCTCCCCCCCCCCCAAATACAAAAAGTCCTGTTTCGTAAAAAATCTTTTATTTGGCCTGGCAAGCAAATTACCAATTCAGAGCTCTAAACCAAAACTGGCATTCTTTAACTAAATCATCCTGAGATTGTTAAAGGGGAATTGTAAATGCGAATATTGACATTCATATCACAAAACTTCCAGTGCAAGCAGGCTGTAATGGAAGACATACCTGTAATGTAGATATCTACACCTAAGGTTTCTGCCCTAGGCTCTCATTAAAGTAACTGTCATTGTGTGTGAATCTCAGTGTAAATTAGATTTAAAATTTGATTAAACGGGCAGCTTCTTTGAATGGCCTTATCTCTCCACTGATTAAAAAGGGGAGAGAGGGAAGACTGTTAGGAAGAGGTGAGCGGAATCCCAGCTGAACTGCTTACAGTGGCAGTACACTCACTTAGCAGATCATTCATAGCATAAAAGTGTCACAGACATCTGGTCTGACAATAAAATGTTAACCTGTCAATTTTTTTTTTTTTTAATTAATTTATACCAGGCTGACCCTTTGTGTATATACAGATACAGTATTTGCATCCCTAAAACTGGATTGACTGTGGTGTCAAACCAGAATCTGAGGCATTCACTACATTTCAGGCTGGGTCCTCTGAACTGGAAATGCGAGAACTACTGGGAAATAATGTGTCTTCTCTGTAGTTACAATGGCAGTCCCTTAGCTTGTCCTGTAACCCTGTCCTGTCGCTGTTTTCTTCTTTCATAGCTTTAGGCAGGTTAATCAAATTTGATCTGTGCTTTGTATCACATTTGGCCATATCAAATCTGATTTGCATTAACAACCTGAAAATAAATTTGTAGTTTCACAATCCATTTTATTTGGTGAAAAAGTCTACTTTGGCTCTTGTTCCCATCAATGTTCTGCAGTTTACTCACTGTGGGTTGGTGAAGGGTGTCCTTTAGCATGGCAGAGGGTAAAAATCAAATCTGGGTCTCTCACTGTAGTGAGACAGAGAAATTTATTGAGCCAGGTCTTCCACTCAGGAAAACAGAATGTGTAACCACATCCTTCGAGAGTGATTCAGATGGTAAACTGTGAAATACTGCCTTTTCCCCAAAGGCACTGGAAATCTATTGCTGCCTTCATTTTGGTACATTTTTTTTTTATACGAGCCAAAAATCTTGGTCTTCTGCCAATTTTAGCAAGCATGCTGTCCTGCCAATTACACATGCAACTGCTGTCTAAGTTTTGTGGCAAATCAGAGCTGGGCAGGGATGAGCATTAACCTTCTAGATGCTTAACATAATTAGTAAAAGATACAGAGAAACAGGAGCCATTTCAACACACAGCAGAGAGGTTGTTTTCCGAAATAGGGAGGGAGGGGCAGGAAAGTCTCAAGGAGGAAGACAGTACTGGAAGAGTATTTTGCACAATAACTTACTTTGTGGCCTGTGCACTCATGCGGGAACCAGGAGCCTGGGATTCCAGCTCCACTTGCTTTATCCTTCAGCTACCTAAAACAGTTGAATGCCCATCTCCCAGGGGAATGATCCTGCCATTAGATGAGTGGTAAAGGGCAAAGGGTACATTAACCTTAACCAATTTCCGTACATGGTTGTTTGGTTGAGAAGCAGGACATGCTAATTCAAATCCACTCTGGACAACCAGGAAGACATAGAAATCTTACCTCCTACTTTTCAAGTGCCTTTAAACAATTGTGCAAGAATTGTGCTATTTCTTTCTCTAGGTGCCCTACCACCAAGGAGTGATCTGACTGTAAATAAGCAACTGATTTTAAGCCTCGAGGCAGATAGGTAGATGTAGTCTTGAGCCTGGCATTTTCTTTTAGATGGTTCCAGGTGGCTGTGCACATGTACCAAACTGCAGATCGCCCTGCAAAGCTGCCTGCAGTCCCCACGCAGCCAATGAGCAAGATAGCACCCTACGTGAGCATTCCCCAATTGCTTCCCATTGATGTGGGCTCTCCATAAACAACTGCAGCTTCTACCTTAATTGCTCTGAATTATCCTGCTGGTGGTTCACCCAAGTTTACCGCCTAAAGCAATGTAAATATAGCTTATCACTTTGGAACATCCACATTTTAACATGTAGCATGCAGTGTCCTGTAGATTAGGATCAGTATTTTTAATTCAGCAGATTAGAAATGGGAATCAAAATGATAAACTGCCATCAACTCTTGTTGTCTAAGTGGAAGATCGCTGTTGAAAGAGCTGAAGTCCCTCCATAGCATCGACAGTTAAACCTCTGTGGACTTGCAGTAGTTTAACCTAATGGTTATCCCTGACTTCAGTAGTATGAAGGCGTGATGGAATCCACACTGGTGTGGAAAGGAAACTATGTAGTTCTTCAGTCATTTATTTGGATGGCAGCATTTGTAATAAGACATTACTTCTGTGATAATACGCTTAGAATGGAGGCCTATTTTTCCTCTTCAGATTATTATTATTCAAAATTTTTTCCAAGAAAACACAATTTTTAGAGACTAAGCAGCACAAAATTTCACGGCAACAGAAATTTTAATAAGGAAGAAATCTAATAAGGAAGGTAATATCCACTGTTTTCAACACAGCTGTTACTGCATCATGTTGCATGCAACATCTGAAAGGAAAGAGGAATCAACCTCTATTGTCATGTGTGATGAGAGTTGCTTCCTTTGATAAGTCTGTCACAGCTTGATTTTTCAAAAGCTAGAAGTCAAAGTGTTAACACTGTTTTTCTGAATCTTTGAAAGACAAGCAGATGAACCAAAACAAACAAAGAGGTTCGTTCTGTAGGTTTCCAAAATCTAAAGATTTGACAGAAACTCTGACCTCAAAACTATTAAACAGGAAAGAAATAGAAATCATGGGTAAGTACTACCACAAAGAAAGTGTAAGAAAGAGAGAACTCCTGAAATATTTGCAGTTAATTAAGTACTCTAATTATTAAGGGATCTGTATTTAAATTGGTTTTATACTTTTATTATTCACCATAAACTCCAATCATGTTTTAACAAATATTATTATATCAAAAAGAAATTTCTAATGATGACAGGAATTTGTAAGAAAAAATCCACATACTTGGAACCTGACTTTCATTTTATCTTCTTCCAACTTTGCTCCTCATACTTTATTTTCCCACTAAGCAACCTGAAACAAAAAGTAAATTGCAAGAACCAATCCTTAAATGCCCCCATTCCAGCAGTAACAAATGCCTGTTCTGAATAAGTTTGCTCCTGTGCAATTTATTTTGTTCAAAGGAGATTTGCCCATAGTGAAATGCCATACACATTAAGAAATTAAGGAGAGTTAGGATGTGGATTTGAATGCTCTCAGATCAGGTCTCCAAGTAGGAGATCCCACTAACACAGGAAGAAATAATTGGTAGCAGCACAAAGTAACACTTTTTAGGGGTTTTTTTGTTTGTTTGTTTGTTTTAAAGGAAGACAGAGATCCAACGCCTCCCGATAGATGTTCCTATGATTAAGGGTGTTTGAGAAAGAGACATGAGCTACAGAAACTAGGAAGGAGGCTTGCGCTAAGGAATGCAAGGTTGTCTAGTAGTGCCAAAATTATAGAGGACATTTGCTCTGTTCGATTCAAAACAGCTGAGGGTAATTAAAGCATTTTAAATAGCAGGTCTTTCCCACACAGCCCTTTCTGACCAAAGTGACTGACAGCTTGGAGGCAACAGCTCTGACTAGGAAGCAGGGATGAGTGGGTGGGGAAGAGATTGCCTCACCTGGGGCAACTGCAGCCGGAAGATGTATAATTTTGTATTCATTTGAACTGATTTTTGAATCAGAATGCATTTACTCCTCATAACAAGTTTAAGGTGCAGTTATGTGCACAGCCTTTCCAAAACTATCTGCTGAGCTGAAGAGGAGTGCTGTGTACTTCTCCATCTTCACATGCCCTTGCAGCGACAAGCGCAGGGCTGGGGCACGCTTCTGTCAGAAGCACCTATCTATGTAGGTTCATGTAGAAATGTGCTCCTTAGTTATCACAGCACTAGAGCAGCACAGGATCCTTGCACAAAAGCGAGCAAAAAGCTCCATTAAATATTACACAGGAATAAACTTGTCCTTCCAAGTGTGACTTCGGCCATATAGCTAATTATACAAACGTTGGAGTGTTTCATAAGATCAAGTATCAAGTACTGTGACTTCAGAGCATGACTGGTTATACAACTTTAGCAAACATTATTTCAAACATGCATTTAAGCATGACTGTTCTCTCTGTCTCTAATATCTACAGACATTAAAAACAGTGATGAATGCCTATGAAAATAAAACTCCTACTGATTTTATATGCAGGGCAATGTCAAACAAAACCAAGTAGGGCATTCAGGCTTCCTTAGGAACACCACGCTGAATAAAAAATAGGCTAATGCATTAAAGAGCACAAATGGCAGTTCATCTCTGTCTCCCACAGACTGATCATGCATAGCAGCATGCTGACAGTTCTGGATGCTGATGGCCATGAGCTATAGTCCGGTACCCATAAACAAAAGAGAAATGTAATAATTCTTCATGTTAGATCAGCTCATTCATAAATCCCACTATTAGAGAGCACCAAGCTGTGTAGTTTTTAATTTTTGCAGGGTTTTTAAATTTGTATTGGAATATGAAAAGGAAAACGTAAAGGAGAATGAGAGAGTAGCACGATGTGCTTGGCAGGCGGTATTCGCCAGCAGTGCCCTCAGACCAGGGCGATGCACGCCTTCCCTTCCAGGCTGATGACAGAGATGAAGGGCAGAGGAGCAGCGGCAACAATGAGCCAGTTTAAAGTGTCCCAAGCATTTCCAGAGAGGAAGAGCACAGCAACCATCTGCATCTATTTGACCACAGCAGCACATGTGTATTCATCCAAACATGGATGAGCATTAGTGATTAGTCTTTTAGTTGCTAGAGATAACACATCTTGCACCAGTAACCAGTCCATTTTCTCTCCTGTCTTGTTGATGCTGCTCTCTCTCAATGTATCTAACAGGCTAGAAAAACTTACATTGTCATTAAGTTTTTTGTGTTTGCCCAAGTAGCTCAGAAGGACAGTTTATGGAAGATTTAGTTTCAGAAGCACTTGGCAGTGGTCAAAGCTAAGGGAAGTCAGACAGATGTCTATGGTTCAAACATAAACCCCTTCCTCTGCTTTATTGAACCCTAATGCATTCATACTTAGCAGAGTGATGCTTTACTATCAGAGTATTGGCATATTATTTGTTAATACCATGCAGTTATTTTCCTTTTTTTTTTTCACAAAGTTATCCTTCTAGAGCAGTTGAAAAAGAAAGAAAATGCATTCATGTTGTTCTCTGTGCCATGATTCAGCATAAATGGGTAAAATGCATTCAGTTAATACAATGTTCTGCTATTCATCATTATTGTTGTAGTGATTGTGCCTGTCCACAGAGAGCATTGCACCGCACCGCTTTTTATTATACTACCTCTTGTTGTTTTCTGTGGCAAATACATCACTCTTTGGCAGATTGCCATGTAGTTGCAAACTGCCCTGTGCAGGTCAGAAAAATGAGAACTTTTAACCACAGTAAGATGCACACATGGTTAACACAAAAAAAAAAGTTGTTGGGTTTGGGGCCACACAACTGAGTTAGTAGAAAGTGCAGCTGTTTATTTCTAAAATATATGTATATACTAAAAAAAACCCAACCATGCTACACGGTTATTTGCCACCTTTATGCCTTTGCTGCCAAACACAATTTATCATTTTTTTCTCACCCTTCAGAGTCTTGAGAATTTTGTAGGTTAAGAGGAAAGTCTTCAAGTAAGAGCGAAATATTTCCCAAAGTATGTTTCCTGTTCATAAACATCACTGACAGCTGTCATCTTGTGTTAATAGGAGAACTAGTTTAGGCTCAGAGTTTCAGTGTGGATGTGCAAAGATTTCTTTATAAACAGAATAGGTTCATTTTTAACCTGACCAAATTAGGAAGATATAGACCTGCTTTCAGTAGGTGTTGATTTGTTCTACCTGTATTGGAGTTATCTCAAAAAATTATGAAGATTGTTAAATAATTTTTTTATTCAGCTTCAATATACTTGTGCAATTTGGCAGTGTGATGGATATATCCACCTGATCTCTCTTAGGATGCAATTTTTGATCCACCAGCCAAAGAGTAAGGACTTCCTCACGTTTGTGTTTGTGTAAGGAGTAGATCATTCAGAAAATATCCCTTGTTCTGCACCTAGTTTTCACCATTAAGGTGAACGAGGTCTCAGCTGATAGGCTCTGATCTCAAATGAACCTAACATACACAGTGCAGGTGGTTGCAGAACTGCAGGTAAAAAAATGATGTGAAACCTTTTTCCTCCTTTTCCAGTGACCATTTCCACCATTAAGAAGAAATGCATAACAACACATCTAACTTTCTGGTGTATGCAGTCATTTTGGACACTCCTGTGCCCATCCGAAATTTAAGGGTTGTTGCACACGGTGCTAAGGTTCAGTTGTGGGGAATTCACTGCAAAATGATAATTTTGTCATCAGCATTGCATTCTCAAGAATACAAGTAGAATCTTCACTTTTCCTTTACAAATGGAGTCAGAGGGAAAGGAGGAGGAAGTTTCTAGCTCTTGAAAATTTAGGCTTGCCTAGATTCAGAGTTCAAGAGGAGCCTGGCCAACATGAATGAAGAAGCACAGCAAAATTCTGCACAGTCCATGCCTGTGGTTCATACTGTGCATATCTCTGAGATTATGAGGTAATGCAAAGACATCTCAAGAGCAATTATTATTAAATGCAAAAAAAAAGGAATTAAATGTCATTTTATTTTGGCCAGAAGCCAATGTGCAGAAAAAAAAATCTCTTAAGAGCTTCAAGATTTATCTTTTTGATTTTTTGCAGGTACTGATTCTTTTTTTTTCTCCCAGACTATCATTTCTTCATCCTTAATCAGAGTAGACACATCTATAGAAAATAAAAGTTTGTTATTTTCTCCCTAGATTCTTAGCCACACGGAGAGTCTGTTTTATTGACTGTTACAGAATGTTCACTCTTTCTAGAACTAAATTTTTATTCTGACATATACTATGCATAGATTACCAGTAAATTGGCTTCAAAAAGAACTATGTCTTAATCAATGGTTGTAAATCTATGCTAAGATCTTTGTAGAACTTTAAACTGATTCACAAAATTTCTTTTCTTCGAATTATAGAATAGCCTCCAAGCACTTTCGAAACACTGCCAGTAAATTTTTTGTGCTTTGCAAGTCAGTACCTGTGATGCAATCAACATTGAGTCTTGCTCTATTGTCATTGATCCTTGCTACTGTGTTGATGTCATCAAGTTACACCAGTGTTATATACCATTCTGTTGTTAATATATTTTTTGCACATTGAGTCCTTGAAATTTTATTATGGTTTTGTCCAGAGTTACTGAAAGGCAGAAAATTGATGCAGGAGGAATTGCATTATTCTGAAGGTTCCGTAGCTAAGGCAGCATTTTACCCCAGCGTTAAAATGTTTCCCCAATCTGTCAGAAGAATGAGAAAAAATAGACTGCCAGGCATTACTTGATTTCTACCTAATCATGTACTACAGCAACAAGATGCTCCAGGGCTTGCATTGCTGTTCCCTGTGTGCACTCATAAGTAGACTGGGAGGTCAGAGACTGAAGGCCAAGTGCTTTCATCCATGCAGGAAGTGCAAATTAGACAATACTGCACACACAAACCGGCATTCAGGGTTTTGTACCACTAGAATATATAACTTCCTTGTCCTACAGCAACTAGATCATATGCTGGCAAAAGCTTTTAAAAATTCCAGTGTCGGTATTCTCCCAGCAAAGGTTACAATGGGGTCATAACTGTGGGAGACAGTACTGTAATCGTATGACGATAATTCACTAAAAGCTGGGCAAATTACAATACTGACTTCCTTGTTCCATTCACTAATGAGCTGTAATGGCACAGTTTTCTAATGCACGTCTTGGGTACACTGCAAGCAATTCTGTGCATTCAAACAGGAGAGGTGTTGCCTCAGTGGGCAAATAAAATGTACTTGATCTCCTTATCCCCCCATATTTTAGAAAATCTTAACAAGCAACTTTCTGTGTAGTGATTTAGGGCTGTGGTGGGGGTTTTTTTTCACCCTTCAAATGCCATTAACAGTTCAGTAGTGTGCCAAGTATAGCTCTCGTTTATTTTGAAATACTAAAACACTACCAAGGGAATTAACAAACTCTGCAAAGTGCTCGCTCCTTCTCTAATTTTGTGATAGTGACAGGTATAGTGGTCCATGGGGGCGACTGCCGGCCATCAGCTCTACTTTTCACAACCACAGTCCCACAGATTTCAGTGTGACCTACAAAAAGGAAAATTTTCTTATGATCTGTTCACATTGTTAGTTTCAGACAAAATCTAGCTTGTGCTTCTCATAATCTGAGCTGACTGGATGGGAGCAAGCACTGCTGCAGACACTGGTTACATGTATTAATTGAGAATGGTGATTCAGCTAAGGAAGCCTACTTTCTCGGCAGACATTTTTAGTTCAGCACAATGTCATGCCAAGACAAGTAAGCGGCTATTCTGCATCAAGCCATGCTGCAGCACAGAATCACCCTTTTTGGCCTGTTACTGATCGCATACAAATATTTCTGGCTTTGCAAATCCTTTAAACTCTGTTTGAATAGCCTTGCCTGCCTCCAAAAGTTTACCTTTAAATACAATCATGCTTCCACATGCATATCTTTACCTAATGATTTCAAGAGACATTTGGTCCAACCAGTGTCAGACAGAACAGATTCTCCCCAGATGTCATAGCTAAGGCATCAACTGAACAACATGATAAAAATGGTTCTTTATGTAGCAACTGCATTCATGTTCTGGGATTCCTCTTCTGGAAGACACTTAGAAATACAGATAGTTTGCTGTAAATATTTAAATAATTGTAACTCTCTAAAATCATCTGAATCCCTGACTTTCCCCCAGAAATTATGGCTACGATAAAATGGGGGAGGAAAAAAAGTAGTTTTCAAAAGCAGTTGTTGTGGTTTGCTTTTCATTGACTTGCAAGATTTTTGCTCTAACTCTATCATAGATAATAACAAAATACTATGACAACATGAAAGAATTTTCCAGCATCATGAATATCAACTTTGATTTCCTATTTCTCATTATCAGCTGGGTCGTTTGGAGGCTGAGATTCCAGAAAACTAATTAGCAGTTGTCAGAGTGGTTTCCAGGCTTGAACACCAAGGGACATCTTCTAGAAGCTGTATCTTCTTGGGGGAACTTCTGGTGGGCTTGTGCTGCTGGTGAGGGATAGTTTCTGGAGGCTGAAAATTTTGACCTGACAGCTTGGAAATTTTTTTTAGTATGAGGCTAGATAAACTCTGGAATAGGTTGTCCAGACAGGTTGGCAAGTCTCCATCGTTGGAAATATCCAAGGTTTTGCTGGACAAGACCCTGGGCAACCTGATTTCATTGGGCCTGCTCTGAGTGGAGATTTGATTAGACGACCTCCAAAAGCCCCTTCCAATGTTTTTTCTGTGAGCTAATATCCCTTTATTCAAGACATGTTGTACCTTTGGAGAGAGAGTACACCTTTTGTGTGAAGGTACAGTTCTTGTCTAAAATCGCGGCACTCCTGAAATCAATGGAAAGTACCCACTGAAAGTTCAGGGCCTCAAATGTCATCATCACGGTCTATAATGTTGGCACTCTGTGGCTGAACACTACAACTTTAACTCAAGATTGTTTAGTGCTGCTTTTTGCTGTTACTGGTTGCATTTCAGTTAGATTGCTGCACAGTCGTTTCAGAGCATGATTGAAGTTCCTTACTGCCAGAATCAAAGGCGAAAAAGTAAACAACAGTTTGTTAACATAATCACTCCCTGACATAAATTTTCTTGATTCGGCATAGAAAGCTGTTGGAAATCTAAATGTCTGGTGTCTACAGTTGGCCTGTATTAGGAAAAAAGATTATGCTTTGTGTTTGCACAACTGCTGAGGACAGCATCCTCCAGCAGATATGAGGGTTACGGCTCTGCACTTTTTGCAGAACAGCTACAACCCAGACCTTTCTCTGTTTTTCTGATCCCTCATGGGTACTAAAAGGGAAAATATCCTTTTCCCTCATGTCATGGTTTCAGCCCAGCTGCCAGCAAAGCACCACCAGGCCGCTCGGTCCCTCCTCCCCCCTGGTGGGATGGGGAGGAGAAAAGAGAACAAAACGCTCGTGGGTCGAGACAAGGACGGGGAGGGCTCAGTCCCCACTTACGGTCACGGGCGAAAGACAGGCTCAACTTGGGGAAGAAGCAAAATCAATTTAATTTGCTACCAATCCAATCAAAACAGGGATAATGGGGAGTAAACCCCGACCTGAGAACACCTTCCACCCACCCTTCCATCCTTCCCGCCTCAGCCCCACTCCCGGTTCTCTCTCCCTGGGGAACAGGGGACGGGGGCTGGGGTCGGTTCCTCACCCCTTGTCTCTGCCGCTCCTTCCTCCTCAGGGGGAGGAGGACTCCTCCTCACTCGGCCCCTGCCTCGCCGTGGGCTCCTCTCTCCCCGGGCTGCAGGTGGGCCTCCGCTCCCCCGCTCCCCTCCACGGTCTGGGGGGACAGCCTGCCGCCTCCCTCGGTATCGCAGAGGGTTCCTCTCACATCCCAATCCCCCACCCACTGCCCCTGCCCCTTCTGGGCAGCCGGGGGAGCTTCGAGCAGCTTCTGACAGGAGCCGGCCCTGCGGCCCCCTCCCCGCTACCAAAACCCCGGCACACAAACCCGAGCCCCCTCCCCTTTGTCCTCTTTTCTAAGATGAGAAAATACCTTAAGCAACAAAAGTATATGCATGGAGGAATGTCATGTTGCTTTCAAAGGATGTCTTGGTTTTTGGAAGCTATAATTTTGCACCACAGAGCATGCAAAGAGCATGACTTTTTTTCTAATAGAGTTCAACCTCATATATTTACAAGAGCACAGGCACCAGTCCCAGAGGTTTCACTGAATCAATATTCATTATTGCTTTTCTTTGCATATGAGCTACACAGACAGGTATGAAATGATCTAAGACTCACTGTAGTGTGGAATACTATTTCTGTAGCTGATATGACTGAACTCTGATATGGTTCCACACCCGTCATGGGCTTTGACTCCAAAATGTGGCTGCTCTTATTTCCATCCAAACACCTTCTCACTTTAGCTATTTTCTCATAGAAGTCTGTGGTGTGTTTCGTAGATCTTTTAAATGTTTATCTCCCCCCCTGAGATTGGACTGGAAGATAAGAGGTGTGAGGAGGTAACCTATAAGGCATTGGAGGAATAAACTATTCTTACATCTTTAATATTTTTTGAAAGAACTTGTTAACTTCTCTGAAGCCTCTGTTTCTGTTTCAGTCTTGAAGACATTGTAGAATATATTGTCTTCATCTAGCAGATCAGGATACACAGTGCTGTCAAAACACAATCTTAGCAGAGCTCATTTTTCCTTTTTATTTTTTTTTATTTAATTCAAAAAATGCAAATACTACTGATACTAGCTTGCTAATTAGTATGCTGTTTTCATTAAGGTGTGAAATGCTCTTATGGAAGAAAAAATGTGGAATATGTAAAAGATCTGCCTGTCATCCACAGACAGAATCACAGCTGTGCAAAAGGCTAGAGAACCTAACTTGGACTAAGGGAATTCCTTAAATATGACAGACTTGAATTTCAAGAAGTCTTTGTGCCTCTAGCCCTCAGTGCCTTCAAAAGTTTTCCAGTCCTTAAACCCAAAGGGCAAGGAAAAATTCGAAGTCCAGTACAGCAATTTTTTTTTCTTCTTCTTCTTCTTAATAAGGAATTAGCAACAAATAATTACTGGTATATTCCTGGGGCAAACTCCTTTATCCAAAACTCAGCAGAGAGGACACACTGCCACAAATTTATATAAAAAATGTTTTATTATATTATTATGAAAGTAGGTTATGACCAAGTTCTGGGGAATTTGTATTCTATTTTCTTAAGTATATTCCAGATATGTTTGTAAGTGAGGAAACATCTGTGAATTTGTGGATCCAACAGAGCTGAAGCATAAGATAGTAGCAGCATAACTGAACCACTTCTAGAGCAAACTTGAAGGAGGTTTGTGTTAGGTGAAAGCTGAACAGGACGTAGGCATTTAAGTTTCAGACACAGAAATCGGTGTTCAGATTCCTTCTCCGGAGTCATGTAGAGGACAGGGGTTCTTCCAGCGACAGCTGAAAGCTACTGAGTATCTTGACAAGGCATTAACCAAGGTCCTGTCCTGCTGATGTTCAAGTCTGTGTTGGAGACACCATCTCTGATCTTTGTATAATAGCACAAAGCTCTGGCATTCAATTATCATTTTTCAGTTTTCATCAGTGGTTATATATAGGCTTGCACTGTGATGAAGCAGACCAATATTTCACCATGGTTAGGCTTCATTTGCCTTGAGTTGTTTTGACAAGTTAAGCAGCAATCCATAACTAACTGTGTTTTTTCAAGACCATAACTTACACTAAAGTCATGATTTTGTAAAGGACAAAAAAGGGGCAAAATAAATCTCTTGCTACAAAGTGGTGAATGGGTGAGAGGACATGGTGCTCAACTCCCCGGCATGCTAATGTTCCAAACCATTGTTCGGCCAGGTTCTGCATTTGTAGTGGATCAGCTGTATTCAAGTTACAGATTACATTAATTTAATAATGATTAGCTTATTACAACAGAAGGGAAAAAATCTAACATAGCATTGCCATCCTTATGAGAATTTTTTGGTTGTAAATATTAGGCATTCATGGATTGCTTAGGGATTTGTGGCAACTGATGGAAATATTTGACAGTTACCAATTGCATCCCACCGGTTATTCTTTTTTTTTTGCTTTATCACTAATACTTTCAAAAGACAAAAAATTCTTCATTGCTCTTATAAAATAATGATTTTCCATTATTTTCCCTGTAAAAAAATGCTAAGTTATTATCCCTTTTCATATCAACTCCTCTTCCAATTTCTACCCTATTTGTATTGGAGAAGTAACTTAAATAAGGCAAGTCTAGAGAGATCAGAAAAAAACCAGTTCTACCAAGGCCAACACAGTTAGTTCAGCAGAATATTTGTCAGATAAAATAAGAGTGACTTGAAAAAGAAAATAAAACTGGGAACATAAATGTAAGTTTGGAAGGAAAGAGAGGAGAAACTTACAATAGCATTGCTAGTTACTGAACGGCTAATACACTCTGTTCTTAGAACAAGGAAGTGGCAAAGGTGGCAATAATTTGAAGCTATATATGCAAAGACAAAGTTAAGAAGTTGAAGATTATATTATAGTCTGGTACATTTTAAGCAATACCATATTTAATGTATTGGGCTCAAGAAATTGTTTACACAAGCTTCTGGGCCATTGTCATTCAACCCATTCTAAGTGATGAGTAAAACACTAAATAAAAGAAATTATAAGCAACCTTGTAGTGAAATGTGTAGACAGTATGAAATTCAATGTACTGCATGCAAGAAAGCAAAAAATCTTGAAGCTTGTATTATGAAAAGGTATTAGGAAAGTTGCATTTTATAATTAAAAAGACACTAATTTTAGAAATATACTAATTATTACAATGAAAAAAAACCAAACCAAAGCCATGATAACCCTTGAAATGGACAAATCAGAACACTACAGAAACTACAAAAAAGGTGGGAGTATAACAACATAATATAGCCAAAAAGAAAAAAAAAAAAGGAAAAAAGGGAAGCCAATGACATTTCAGTGCCTTTATTTCAAAAGGAGTAGTCAGTTCAAGGCTTTTTTCAAAATCTGTAGTTACCTCTCTCTAAATTTTCCATAGGCAAATTAAAGCTGCCTGTCAGCACAGGGGTAAAACACATTTTCATTCAGTTATGATGAAATCAAAGCTGGGCATCTTCCTTCAGTCCAAACTGAAGTTCAGCCTTTGAAAGGTTATAATCTGAGATGAGTTTGGAGAAAAGTAATAAGAAAGGCCAGAGAACAGAATAAATTAAAACATCTGTTAGTGTCCTACCTAACAGCAATTCTATAGCTTTGTAAGAAATACTAAATCTTTAATTTATCAAATACCTCACTATATACTTGCTTCTAAACCTGGTGTATATAGAAACTGCTGATGTCCCAGAACACAAAGATCAAAACCACATGCAAGTCTTTGCTAGGTTAGGGCACAAAACCCCGTTTATCTAAAACTGTAATATTTGGCTAAGTGAAATATTTGGTGAAAGAATATGCAATGGGACCAATGTCATTTCAGTGGTATTGATATCTACAGGAGAAGAAATAATTTAGCACTGTGTAAAGAGTCAGCAGGTAATAACTCTGTAAAAGGAGCTTTAAAATGAGGTATATTCAGTCTTCTCTTGCGTTACCAGTTACTCTAACATTAGATAATCTTCCTAATATTGTGATTTATTTAGCTGTGCAAGTTTCCTAAAGGAAGCATAGAAACCCCATCATTAGGAGAGAAATCTAGACTGGACCAAGATTAATGGGTGCACATCTTGGGGAGAAAGATACTGCCCTCATAGGGAAATCATCAGGTTTTGGTTGCTCTGTACTTCTCATGGTTTCTCTCAGTCACTATAGAGGTGCCTCAGTATTAGGAGTATTGTCAACAACTTATTTTCTTACTTAGAAGCACACATCTATTACTTATTGCTGTTGTTAATATTCATGTCGAATTATTTAAATTAAAAATTATACCAATATGTAAATGTAGATGTTTATATAATTAACTACTACAATTTTTTTTTTCACTAGTGATTGAGTTTTCAACTCCATAGGTAGAAAATGATAAAGTAGTATCTAAGGATGCATTTAAGATAATTCATTAATTTTTTATAAATCGCCTAAATGTAGATTTATCTCCATGCTAACTACCTAGAGACTCTTTTGTAATGAACAGGTTTATCTGGCTGATGATCTGCAGGGATTTATTCATCCATTCAGAGGATGTTGCATATTTCTTAATTTTTATTTTGAACATCAATGTTCTGCAATATTTAGAAATCACTTGAAATAAGGTGGAAAGTAAATCAGCTCACACAAAGAAACTGGGCTGTTTTCATTGATCTGCCCTGCTAGGCAGGATTTTTATAGGGCTGTTGAGGAAGTTCTTAGACTTTCTTTAGCAAACATACCTGGTTAATTGCACTAAATAAAAGGTGCAAAAGTGCAAGAATTCAAGGTAGGCTCAGTAGTCACACTACAAAAAGAATTTAGGTTAAGGCTGTTTGTGGAATGACTTTCTTACTGCTATAAAGGTTGTAACATGGCTCTTGGGCATCAGCACAGCCATCGTCTGGAATACTCTTTTTAAGGCACATTCATGTAGCTTAACTTGCCAGCCATAAGCCCCAATGCATATGCTCCTTCTTAAATACAGAGTACAGTGAACACTGTTTCCCGAAGAGAGAATTTTCACTAATTCAGAGGTTGCACTCCAGCTAAACATAACCTTAACTTGCCAGCCTTGCCAACTGAATACATGGAGGAGAAATGTTTTAAATCCTTCCTTTTCTTTTTCTAGGGTTTCAGAGCTTTACAAAATGCTTTGAGCAGGTAATTTTCTCCACTCAGGATTTAAAGGTCTTAATCTTCTCTTCAAGGCCTTTCTTTCAAAATATGTGGGTGGCTGTTAGGCTAAAATAGTGCCTGTGTGACTTGGACTGGCTTTATATTTTTGCACTTTGAACAGGGTTTATGGTACTGGAATAGACCATATACCAAGGACTAAAACTCGTGACTTTCTCTGAAGCCAGGTGACAGTCTCCACCTGCAAGGTTGTCATTCTTTCTCTGTGGTCTCTTATTCAAATTGTATTAGGAGGTGGAAGGAGCCCCCCAGAAATCTTGCAGTGGTGGGACTATCTGGGAAGTCGGGTGTGCAGTTCATGCCCCTTGATCACATGAAGTGCCTACAACAGGGACGCCAGCCTTCACATCCTTTCTCATTAGATGGCCAAACAGAAGAGGTGCAGATCAGCGCCACCTCCTTCTCCAAGTATTTTAAGGTAAAGTAGCAGCCAATGTTTTGATGCCTCTAAAGATGCATTATTAAGCCCCTCATTCAGTATGCACTGAGGAACTCAAGTTTCCTGGTCCTGATGGAGTTTAGGCTTGAGACAGGCCCTGAGCTACCCAGTCTAGTCAAGCAGACACACACACGTCCATCAAGCATGCCAGAAACAGGCAGTTTTAGGTGGCTGGGAAATATTAGTCTCTTGGTGGCAAATGCGCGGCAACATGATCCCTAATTAGAAAGTTGCAAAGGCAACCCTTTAGGAAAGCTTGATCTCCCTTTGAGGTGCAAAGAGTCCCGACTTTGTGACAGTTCGAAGCTGATAACAACTCCTGCTGCTCACTCCAATTGATTTGAAAGACCTTGCTGCTGCTTGTTGTTTAAAGGTCCTATGCAACACTGACTGTCTCTACTTCTGCAAATAATACCTGTGTTTGCACAAAACAAATACTTGTCAACAAGTGGAACTGATAGCTAGCCAAGAGCTTGCAGCTGACTGTTTCCTGGCTTAAACTCTTGGCCATGTTACCACTGGCTAATGGCTACAGTTCTTGCGCATGATGTTCTGAGCCCAGTTAGGCAGAGACTGATGTTAGCTCACCCACTGTAATTGCTGAGTAATGGAAGGGATTGAATTTTCCAAGGCGCAAATTTTTCTGACCCTCATCCTACAGAATACTTTACACCCTTATGCGTAAACCGATGGAAAGATACACTTACTTCAATAGTAAGATATATTTTCCAAAATTAAATTTCTACTTAAGTTTTTTTCCTAAAATGCTCCTTAACCTTTGTGATCAAGGAAAAAATCCAAGATGTAGAAGACAACACTCTTACCATAAATGTGTACTGACTTGTTTAGACGCTGAAAAATAAAACAAACATCCCAAAGGTTACGCCTTTCAATGTTGCATATTAATTCTGTGTGATGTCCCATAAGGAGCTAGTTCAGTGCAATAGCCTGTTATATCCAAAGATCTCAAAGTGGTGAACAAATATATTAATCCTCACAACATTCCACTGGACATACCTTACAGGTGGGAAAACTGAGATACAGAAGTTAAATAACCTTCCTAGCATTATATAGTAAGTTAAATGCAGGAACGGAAATCATCACTTTTGGTCCTACAGTTAATGCAAAGATGGCCTCTGCTCTTGCTGTAATGCCCCTGTAAATTTCAATTTTCTCTTTTTTCTTCCTCTTTTTAGTTGTATCTGCTTTTTTTGAAAAATTAAATTTGACATTAGCACCAGTTTTGTAGCTGTTGAACATGGTTATTTGGGGAAGACAACTAAGCTGTTTAAGGGTTGGGGTTTTTTTCTGAAAATTAATGGAGGACCAGCAAACTTCAACAAGAAAAAGAAAAACAAAAGCTTATTTTTGCTTCAGGCCATTTCCAAACTGGGTTATTTTAAGAATCAGCTCCAATTCTTAGCCAAAGGAATTCTTGGAGGAAAGAGTGGCTCCAGTACACAGTAACATCCCTTCATTGATTAATATCTCAAGTTTATGGAAGTGTGATTTCAATTTTCCCTTTAAAATGCAGATCAAGCAATTTTGCCAACACCTATTCTTCTCTGTCAAACATTTCACTTCCTCTCAACATTGCAGACAGCTTGTAAGTTGTGTCTATTCCCCATGCTACTGCAGCTGGCTGTGTCTTTCATCATCGAACAGAGCTTGGATTTACTCCAACACCTAAAACTGTATACTTTGCCCTATGGGTAGTAGCGTCTACAGCAAAGATACATCCGATGGGGCACATGGACAAGACCAGGACCAGTAAGGACGGCAGACATCTGTCATTTTGATTGATTTAACATCCTTCTCATCTCCTGTTTATAATAGTATCTGCCTTGGTATCAGGAGTGCAGTTAGGCATAAAAAAGGCATAAAATCGAGTCAAAACAATTAAATAAAATCAAAAGTGTAATCAGAGTTGCAAGGAGAAGAACGTGCAAAGACAGAACTAACAGTTCTCTGGAACTTTTTTTTTTTTAATGAATGCTGCCAACAGTGAAAATGGCCAGCCTTCCTTTCCTGTAACAAGTGAGAATTGCTTACCATGCTAGGGAACTGAAAAGAGTTCAAATAGTGGTTGTTGCATTACTGACAATATTTGGAATATTACTTCAGTAAGAGAAAAGGATTTCAAAGACCTTGAGGACTAGCATGAATGGGAGAAAGAGAGAAAGACAGGGAAATTTGTCCTATTGACAAGCAACTGGGAAATGGCACAAGTGGAATCAAAGCGGGGATTTTCTTTCTCTGTGAGCAGGACAGAAGAAAAGCAATTTGTTCCTTGGGAGTGAATAGCTGTAAAGAGAGGATACAAAAGAACATCTGCTCTTAGAAGGCACTTGACTAAATAACCCTGCACTTGTGTGAAGAAATACCTGTGTAGCCAACAGGCTGCAGGTATCTCAGCATGGGAGAGACATTGGAATTTGACAGAATGGTTGAGGTTGGAAGGTGCCTCTGGAGGTTGTCTTGTCCAACTCCCCTGCTCAAGCAGGGCTGCTTAGAGCCAGTTGCCCATTACCATTTCAGAATATCCAATTAACAAAAATAATAACTTAATACACTGGGTCCCATAATCAGTTGTCCTTTTCCAATGACAATAGTTTAGTGACAGGCAGGCAAAATTCCTAAACAAGAATTATCCTATGTACTTGCATAGAACCAGCCATTGCAAAAGCATTCAAAGGAGATGCATTGAACAAGCAGAACTATTCCTGCGTCTCTTGATCATTTGTGTCCTGAAATTTCTTTTTTTAACTTATTTATTCATTTATAGCAGAGGATCTTTCTGACTTAAGGAAATGCAGGTTTCATACCTGTGGCCACAGATGATAAAAGGTGAGTTTAGAGATACATCTGGCTATAATATTTGGGCTGATGTATGCATATGCTGCAGAGTGATGTATCTCATTTTCACCTGTGTCATTATATGTTCCATGCCTCCTGACTGTCATTTGTTGATATTTGGGAGGTATGCTTAATTCCCAGCTGGACAATGCCAAGGAAAAGTGAAGTAGCAATACAATGCTGTAAAACATCTTAATGGTCATATATAGCGTGGTTTGTAGAAATTTCATGTGCATGTTACTAAATGGCTTGATCTTTTTCCAAGATTCTGATCTTGGGCATGATGAGAGAGAGAAGAGAGATCTCGGAGGAAAGGAGCACAGCACTTGTCTCCATATCTGCTCACAGAGGAATAACCAAGTTTGTACTAACCTAGCTTCTAGCTTTTGTGGACTTTGCAGCGTGGCAGCTCACCTCACTGGCCAGACACATGCTTGGTCATTTGGCTCACAACCCCACTTACATGGCTGCTTATATGAAACCATAAGTGCACGACTGGACTTTCCCTTAAGAGGCCTGTGATGGGCAACATCCTCAATAGGCGTGTGGGTGGACCCATGAACACCATTTAAAAGTGATGCCTTAGTACTGGGAATGTCTTTCCCTGAGTGCCCACCAGGAGACAACACTGAGAGGACGGTATTGGTTTTACTACAGGGACAGCGCACGGACAGCCTGCTGCCATTCACCACACTGGGCTTTCTCTGAGAAGATCATTTCCTTCAAATCTCAATTTTCTGATGGGCCATTGGTCTCAGTTGCAGCACCTACCAGTCACTGAGTCTTTATGGACGATGGTGAAGCTTATCTGTACACTGTGAGAGGAAGGAAGTTAAACCATCTTGTTTCTGATGGCAAACCAAAACGTGATTAGCCTATTTGTTGTATTTTAGCTGCTTACTTTTTAGCTCTTCTTTCATGGGAAAACACCCACATTTAAAAAATTTGCAGGCCATAAAACATGAGGTAAACGGTAGTGGAAATTAGTCATTAGGCTAAATCACTGCAGTTATGATATATTTGCTCTTATTTCATTTTTTTGCTGAACATTGAAAAATGTTATTTTTATAAAGTTACACACATAAACAAATATTGTATGAATATTTTTGTTGATATCCATTTGTCATGGTTTAACCCCAGCCAGCAGCTCAGCCCCACCCAGCTGCTTGCTCACTCCCCTCACAGACAAGCTACAGAAGAGCAACTGTTCATATCTCATAGCAGCAGTCCTTCTCAACAAACTGCAAGTAGAGTATTTAATTTTTGTCCCTGTTGTTACCTTCATCTGTTGATTGCTCAGTTGTAAGATGTCCAAGACATGTTCAGAGAAGTCTTATGAGGCCTTTTGAACAGTGTGCAGAACATGAGGACGCTGACCTTAGCTTGTGCTTCTCGTTTTCTGGCTTTGTTGAAAGGTCAATTCAGTAACTCAGGTAACTTGTCAGAACTAGGCCATCGCAGGGACTTGTTAGACTTTAAATAAAAAAAATTTCCTGAGCTGTACTGTGAAGTGAGACGTTATGCTAGGCCCAGAAAGATAGTGCTTGAAAGAGCATTTTGATGTGACTTATAATGAAATTGAAGTGCACTTGGTTGTTGTATGTGATACGTGTAAGTCAGCACCCACGTGGATTACTCATCTTTTGGAGTGCTTTAAACTATAGGAAGTTCCTATCTAGTGTGTACTTCTAGAAATACTTACTGTAGCAGTTATTTATTCATGAAAAGGACTTAATGTCTCTAATTGAATGAAGGGTCGTATGGGCTTTAATCAGAGGCTGGGTTCTTACATACCCCAACTTAGAAGAGAATAACTTAACATGACAGACATTTGTAAAGAATCATAGTGATTGCTTACCTTTGTTTTTAAACTCTAGATTCAAAGACACTGAAGCCTGTGTTCAGACTGCAGTCTAATTCTTTCAGAGATTTGATACTGGAGATTATTTGTAAGGTGGATCATGACACTTCGTCTAGCAACAGTTGCTAGTGTTATTTATTGTTTCCCCAGCGTTGTTCATGTTTGTTCTCATAAACAGAGGAAAACAAAGTGGGTCTATTTTGGGACAAAGATCTATAAAAGACTGAAATGCAGAAAAATTAAAAACTACTGTGCTCTGCAGTTTTATATTAGACTGAGTTTATCTTTCAATTTGATGTGAGCAATTAATCCACCGAAATGAAGATACATTCAGAAATTATGAGTCAGTGAGGAAATCCAGATTAATTTCCTTATGATAATCACTCTTTCCCAATTCTTTTACCATTTTCCTCTCCCCTACCCTCTTCTGTGATGAGACATACAAATAAATGTATAATATATGTTAAATGATAAAACAAATATCTGGATTTCATCCTCAACATTCCCCAGCTATCCTACATTTGGCAGAAAAAGGGATTTGAAATGCTGGAGCTTTAAGTTATCTGATACCAGTCATAGCTGAATACAGAATGTGTCCATGATTGTTTTCATGTGTAAATTTCTTGTTGAGAGGAAAATCTCCTTGTTATTCTCTGTGTGACTTATCTGATGAATAGTATTAATCATCAGGAAGTGTATTAGTAAGTACTGCAAATAGGGTTGCATATAAGTTTTCATTCTAATCTCTATTCTACTCACAGTTATTCAAACTTCTTCAGCTTTACTTTCTGTACTTGAAGAAGACTTCTAATTAACATTTATACATTGTAGTCATTTTTCATTTAAGGATATTAGAAACACTTAACCCTATTGTGCAGAAAGACTGGAAAGAACCTAGACTTTTCTGAACCTTTCTAACATTGACATTTTGGGATAAAGGACTCACCAAATCATCAGAGGTGTCAATTCTATATGGTTTAGCCAACGTGGCATATAACTAAACCTGATATATTTTGTACCTGGTGAAGCTATTTTTAATACATGCACGATTCTCGGTCCGAACATCAGGAAACACTTTTTTGCTGTGAGTGTGACCGATCACTGGCACAGGTTGTCCAAAGAGGCTGTGGAGTCTCCATCCTTGGAGATATAGAAAAGCTGTCTGGACATGGTCTTGGACAATCTGTTTAGGGTGAAACTGCTTACAGGGCAGTTGGACCAGACAACCTCCAGGAATCCCTTCCAACATCAGCCACTCTGCGATTCTGTCATTCTACACACATGTACTGCTCTGCAATGAATTCTGTACTCCCTACAGGGTAATGCACCACACTCTAGAAACAGTTTATCGCTAGACATTGTCACAAACCTGCTCTTTATCTAGGGACTGGTGAACATACGTGCACACACAGTCTTAGCAGCAGGGACCAGGATGCTGGGCTGCCACTTTCACCCTGAACACCTTTCTCACTGGGCAGCAAGTGGCTTTTCTTGGCTGTTGTCCTTTGGCTCCAGTGTCAGCTGGATTAATAGGGCTCCCTTCCTCTTTCCTTGTACTCTACTGAAAGAGCCAAAGCTTAAAGCACTGTCACAGTGTGTGAATTTTGAGCAGTCGAGGACAGGAATTTAATTCAGGTTGTCCATTTTGGGGATAACTCTCTAGGCAAAATGGCTACTTGATGTGGCTTCTGGGCTTTGAAAAGCTTCACCTCTGCTCAGTTGGATAATTATCCTTGTAGAAAGGCCTGGCTGCCCGGATTCAGACTGCAAGAAATGCAGCCTGACTCACAAAACACAAGCTCTTGGAAGGGTCACAATTAAATACATCCTGAGCTTAGCACTTTCTTCTCATTCACACTAGTTCATTCTCCTTTCATCATGAAGACTTTCCTGATTTCCACTTGGAAGCATCTAATTCAGTCCAGTGTCTCCATAAGGAGCCTTGGAATCTAATTTAGGTTTTCTGAGCAGTTTTGTGACCTTACACAGTAGGTATGCTCCATTTATCTTCCATTCTGGAAAGCTACATTAGTATTTGAGTGCCAGTATTTGGGCCACTGGGTCACTGCAACTGCATATATCTTGTTGTGATGGCAACAAGACTGCTTAAGGGACAGCTGTTGCATTATATAGGGTGGCAAACCTCCAACTGAATGTATAATACAATGCCAAATGTGTGGAAGTGGTATCATTGCATAAACCACTTATTTTCCCTATGTCTGACCCAGGGGAAAATATGTCACTCTTCATGTTCTGCTACATGCAATAAAAAATTGATCAGGCTGATGGGTGACACTGATTGGGAGAACTTGGGCATGTCCTCTATGGTTTGCCAAAAATTCCTGTGTAACAAGGTGTTATGCACACTGTTGCAGCTTTTGCAGCAACCGGAAAGGCAAGAGTTATGTGGGCTAATAGTTCTGCTTTGTGGGCCATGCATTGATCTCAAAGACTCCACAGACACCTGGCTTTTCATTTTTGGCTTGTAGCAAATGGAGATAGGACGGTGAAGATGTTAAACAGGTACATCACCCATATACCTTATGTTTTCATTAGGATCCCTCCTTCAGAAAAAACCAAAGAAAACACAACTGCTTTTTAGTATTCTCTACCTGGCATCTATCCCTTTGAAGAAATTTTTGTATGTTTTTAATTCCTTTCCTATTTATGCCTTACAAAAATCTTGCCTTAGTAGGTACTACCTAGCCCATTCTGTCTAACAGGTAAGAAATACGTTAAGTATGAATGATCTTCTCATCAAAGAGGCTAAGTAATTCTGACTGCAGAGTTTGAGCCCTGCTCCCCAAAGGATAAGTGCTACTTTTCTTTTCTCTTGTCTCCCCATGGACAAGAAAATCTCCTGGCCATTTCCCCCCGCCCACTCCTCTCTATTCACTTCGCTTCTTGCACCAAGAGTTAGCACAATATGCTAAAAAACAAGAGACCATGACGGGGCAGGGAAAGCTGTGGCTTTCTAAATGCTGGAGGGCTGCATTTCTTGGAGTTAAAAGCGCTAAATCCTCTGTGAACTGTTGCAACTATACAAGGAAGTCCCCTAAGCCAATGAAGGTCCAATCCATTTTCAACACATTCCTGTCAAGGTCACTGAGACTATGCTTCACAGATCTAGAAATGGATTATATTAACACCTTGCCTACCATTTAATGTTTCTTATACTTCCTGTGCATTGGTGTTCTATAGGTTGAATGAATGCCCAACCCCTGTAAAAATAGTGGATTTATCTCTAGTTTGCTCTCTGGAACAGGTGCATACATAAAATATATTCCCTTGCTTTTGAAACAAACATACCTTAATTCAAAGAGCAGTCTATTATGCCAAAAAAAACCCAAGCAAAAGGTCTCTTTACCTAGAGAAGGTTCTTATGAAGAAATTTCAGAAGTTAAAACAGTGAAGAAACAAACCAATAAAACACTACTGTAAGTTTATACATTCTTATTTCAAGGGAGATTTATTTATCAATTTGTTTGCTAACCCTATCAGCAAAGCAGCATAGCCCATAAGCAACAAACTATTGGCTTTAGAATATGATTCTTTCAGCCAATAGCAATGAGGACTCTCGCCCTACAGTTTCATAGTCTGTGTTCATCTACTTTTAATGCTAAACTTTGAAAGCAATCTTCTGATGTCTAATTTTGGAATAACGGGACGTGAGTTACAATAACTCAGCAAAATATGTGCCAGCGGGATTCTAAGCCTAGCAAAACTATTTATTTGTATGAAACAGCATAAAAGAGGTTTATATAATCCTATAGTAAACATCTAAAATGGAATATAAGAAAAAACCCCTAAGTTACTTGTCAGCTCTCACAATGCATAGTTGAGCAACTGTATTGCTAAGGCTGTAAATCTCTTTGGCTAGTATATGACAGTTTTGTGAAGGTTAATTGAAGATGAAGTCCATCTGTGAGCAAGGAGTTAAGTCAAAGCCATTGGCTTTTTGCACTTCAGTCTTCTTTCAGCTAACGCAGCTCAGACAACCATGTCAGGCAGTAAACAGAAATTCTCTGACATCCAGTTACTCACATGATCATAATCCAACAGGAGTAACAAATCATTCTTAAATTGTACCTGAAGTTATTTAGAAGACCTAGCAAATGTATCGTAAACCATATATTTATGAAAACCAATTTTAACCATATTCGTGACATCAAAAATTGTGTCTAAGCCAGTATTGCAAGGTACAGCCTACTGAAACATGGAACTGAGAAAAGCTGAAGTTCTTACATTAGGTATAGATAATTGTACAGACACCTAGATCTTATCAGAGAGAGGAAGAAAAATATGGGCCTTGCAAAATGATTTTGGTTTTGCAGATCCATATCTCAACCTGCTGCTCTTTAAGGACAGTGATGCTAGAGTTTAAGATCAGCTGCCTTTTGCATGCTTTGTATTATCTGTTACAAGTGAAGCTTGCAAACGCAGTCTCTGCGTTGTATTGAAATGACCTTAAGAGAATGCCATAAATAATTGCACGCTTGCAATTGAGTAAATGTGAAATACCAATTTCTGTTGCTGTTTCTTTCTTTGAAGGACAATAGTTGTCCCTCATTAATCTTTCATTAAAATAATAATCCTTCATTAAAAGGGCAACACTCTGTAATTCAGCTGAAGAACAATGGCTTTTGACAAGAAAGGTTTCTTACCTGGTTAATCAGAATGCTCTAAGCAGATACACTCCACAGCTTAACTATCACAGCTTTTCTAATGTTGTTAATGTTGATGTTGGCTTGTTTTAAGCATTAGATGAAATGAACAGCTCAGCGAAATTTAAAAAATTCTGACTAGTTTCATGGCTGCACAGAAAAATTCCAATTAACTCTTCCCATGATAAAACTAATTCATACTCTGCAGTTTCATCCAACAACAGCTGCTAATTATGCACAAAAAATCTTCCTTATTTCATAAACACAGTTTTTCAAGTGTATTTTGTACATTTTATATAACTTTTAGTTTTGGTGCATGCCTGTGAACTTTGCCTTCTGATCTGAAATCAGTTCCTGTGACTGATATATCAAAACTCTGGTAAATGCTACAGCTCTCTTCTCCTGAACAACTGTAGGGTGGAAGGATGCTACAGGGCACAGATGTTCTAAATATTTCTGGTTTCTGCTGACCTGTTTTTCTGTGATTTTTTTTCCAGTTTTTTGTTTCCAGTCTTTCTGTCATCATTATGTAAAATCTTTGTTTTTCCCTGCAACCAGAATGACTCTCTGACTCTGCAACCTGCCTGGAGGTTTGTGACTGCATGTTCCTGTGTCTTCCCACTTACTCAGCCAGCAAGTTTCTATCTTCTTCGATTAAGGGATGAACAATTTATTCTCTCTGCATAGCTCTCATAACTGCACTTTTCTTCCTTAGTCTTCTTTCATGGAGCCCCAAGAGATAGTCCAAGAAACTTCAATTACACATTGAATAAACACAGTACTAGGTGTTCTTTGAAAAAAAAATAGGATTGCAGAATTTCATTTTGCTTCCCTTCAGCTTGTAAGCAAGTTCTTTTTGATTCTATTTTTTCTCTTGTTTTTCACTGCAGGTGTATGCCCAGAAAGGATGTTGGTGAATGGTTTCAGTGAGACCAGAGATGGAGTAACTACTGAAAAGACTACTTCTAAATTTCACAGGCAGCAGTTCATCTTTAACACTTTAAAAGGAACAAAATAAAGGCATGGAGAACTCACTTCTCTCCATCATTTCTCTATATAAGAAAAGGTCATACTGATGTTCTGCTTGCCTCTGTATCCTGTATCTATGTGGATATGAATGAATACTTCATAAATTAGTACATTTTTCTACTTAAGCCACAAAATTCCATAGCATTTAAAGGCTATTACCAACAAAAGTTTTCTGAAAGCCAACTCACATTTGGTATGTTAAATACTCACTATGTCTTCTAAATGCTTTCTTGGTGTAGGCAACCAGACAGTGGTGGAGAAGATGAAAAGGGTATTGAATTAAATGAGTACAGTTTCTTGAAATTGCCTTGTGCTACTTTGGTTTATATTACTCAACAGTGGAGTGTTCAGTCTTTAAATATTCCCCCCTAACTCATTACTAAGGTGGCTGCCTATACAAAATTTTTCACAATTGACAAGTGAAGAAATTCTTATTCCTATCCACTCCCTTTTGCCTTCAGTAAAAGTGTGCCTGAGCAGAGCTTTAGGATGTAACTCTGTTCATTACAGAAACACTTCTGTAAATCTGATCCTTTTCCCTGGGTTGCTACTGCAGGTTTTTGCTTTAAAACACAGCAAAGTACCCCAAATGCTTACTAGCTTACTAGTAACTTCCTTGTGACATGGACAAGTACAAAAAAGAGGAAGAAAAAGCGCCATGTGATTTATGTAAAAATTGAACAGTAACAATAAACCCACAAGGAATTGGGTAGGCTGTAGCCTTCATTCTGGAGCACATAACTTCAGTGTAATTGTTGTCATTGGTGAGTGTGAGAGAGAAGGCATATGGCAAAACCAGTGACAGTATTGCCAGCATTGCATTACCTGAGAATCGTGGCTCACAGTAGGAAAATAGCAGCATATCACACCAAACATGCTGGCCTGGCACCCCTTTGACAGGTAAGATGTAGGAATATAACCAGTGCTGAAAGTACCTGCTTGCAGCTAGTGGCAAATCACCATAGCAACGACAGCATTAAAAAAAAAATAAAGATGAGTAAAGCGCTAATAGTTCAAACAAACTTGGGGAGAATTTTTCCTTTTTTTAAGAGAAATGCATATCACAAACATCAGTTGCTTGTCAGAACAGGTGGTGGTAGGTCTCAATGTATATTTTCTTACCAAGGTGTTTAAAGAAACTGGTCACAAACTGGGAAATGGTTTTTCCTAGTACGGCTCTGCATTCCACGCCTTAGATGTCCGCTGTGTTCATTGACAGCCGTCTCTAATTCTGTTCCACTTGGCTCTCAGCATCAGCAGTTGCTGTGCTTAGTGTGGAGTAATTCAGATTCATTGTTTTAGCTGGAATACGTGGCCTGTCATTCTGTTCTCATGGATATTCAATTTTTGGTAAATGCCAACAGCCAAAATCAAATGAAGTCATTAACTGAACTTTAAGAGACTATACAATACTAGAGGCATGAGAAGTATCTTTTATTTCTAATGGCTTTAAAAATTCAAAAGTGGTGTATCATAGGCATCAGAACTGAGGGTTTTTTCCTTGTAACAAGGACTTCTCTAACCCCCATTTCTCTTTTCTGAACAAATAGCTGCCCAAGGTGAATGCATTAGCAATCTGTAGCACTGAAATGAGTGATAATATTGCAATCAACTGTCTGATTATTCAACTGAGGAAATATTCTTGATTGAAAATGAGGGAAAAGCATGTTGAACTTTGACAGCTTGTATTTCATAGGAGCTCTGTACCTAGCTGAAAGCTGCCACTGGGATGAGGAAATGGCTATCAGCTTTGGTATTCTGGCACACTGAAATGCTGTGTAACAGGGATAAACCTCTTCAGGGCAGATCTTTCTAAGAGCTCACCCAAGGGTGTGGAACGAACTCACACAGGAACCAATGATGATGGAAAATAGACTAGAAAATACATAGCTGTATCTTTCATCCTGTTGCCTTTAATGTCCACAGTGAGTTACAATCAATTAAAAATGCTAATAATTATTGAACAATCTTTACAGACTATTCACTGTTAAATATTTTTCCCCAGCCCATATTAAATTTGTGTTATGATTTATGAGGTAATATTGCAAAGAATGTTGCCACCAGATTTAAGATACTGGCTCGCATGGGACGTGAAAATCAGTTGTATTGGTAAAAGGTCTTTTACATTTTTTTAATATATATCATATGCTTTTTCTAATACACTCACTCACTTGGGAATTACCCCTTGCCGGTGAATGACAATTCTGAGCCAGGATCATCTCTGGTAAGACCTGTTTCACACAAGCCACATGTCTGGAAAACATTGTGCTCTGCCTCTCGAGCATGCACAGAGTCAGAGTGCGACAAAATGTTGCTGTTCCTCTAACCTCTCCGTCCTCCTCCTCGTACGCCTGCGCCTCACTTCAGCAGCGCAACACAGTAGAGGTGTTTGGGGAGGGAGGGTCAAGGACAGCACCACAGACTTGAGTTTTACAGGCTGTTTTGTTCTCTTTGTGTGTTTGACTTGTCTGAAGTCTGCTTTCCAATGCAGCAAACTCATCAAAATCACTGATGGTCTATATGGCTAAGGTGATACAACTGCAACTATGTGCTATTCATTGCTTGTAATGTCTACAGGAAAAAAAAAATCAAAGTATAACACAGAGCAACACAGGATATGAAACATTGACATATTTCAAGGGTCTCAGAGGGTGAAGTCAGCCTGGTATAGTTCACTTACTTTCTCATGGAAGTAGTAAATTATGTTTAAGATTTATTATTTGATTTTTTTTTTCCTTTAAAATAAAACTGTTCTTTTGAAAAATGCACTAGGATATCTGTTAGCTGTGTGTGACTGGCTGGATAAATGAGCTCTGTTTAACATCAGAATAATTTATGTTTTGGCATTTAAAATGCAGTGGTTACTTTAAAAAAAAATGAAAGCTGAAAGTAGGAGAGAAATAGGGGCATCTTAAAAAGACTTACAGTAATTAGTGGTCTCTGTTATTTAGTGAACAGTATCTCGGTGGAATTACAGTGAGTTACATACTTCTGATAATTATTATTTATTGATTCAGGTGACTTCTGCACAACCAAAATGAAATATAAGGAAGCCAAACAATCTTAGGTTTTGGTGTCTTAGCCATTTATTGCTAAAGGAAATAAATCACATTTTCAATTTTCACCAAAATGAAAGACTTTGCAACAAACTTGACCCGTGGTATTGCTATGTAATATTTTGATTTTGGTTTTCTTTCCTTTAAGAATACTTCAAAGTGCATATTTAACTAAAATAAGTTTCATATTGTTGCATTTGTCAGCTACAATTTAATTGGTATGCAAGAAATCATTACATTTCTTGTCACAATGGATATTGTGCATGTCCCCTAAGATTTTTAGAAAGAATCTCTTCAGTTAAAATTGGCTGATTTCCAAAGAAATTTTCAAATATATGTCTTGTTTAACAGGCGTGGGTTTCTATTCAGTCATCATTTTGATATGGAGATGAGTACAAAATTCACACAATATTCTTGCATTAGAAACAGAAAAGTATAGTATTGGAAAGGTCCAATTTTTTTTCATAGATGATGACTCCCTAGATCCTTTCTCTTTTTTGCACTGCGCTAAGAATATCAGTACAGGTAGAGAAGGGTAAATGTGCCTTGCAAGTAATTTATTGGTTTTTCCACCCATCTAAAATCATGCAAGCATTCTTACTTTTCAGACAACAAATAACTCTGAAATTTTTTGCTATACTTCAGGCTAAATTGATACTGAGCATTCAGATGTATTCTGGTAGTTTCCATTAGCTCTGATGACACTATGGGACTGAAAAGTAAGCCACCCTCTTCTTCTGAGACGTGCTGCTTTATTAGAACAGCTGTGTTAACTGACCGATGTGAAAGCCACAGCTACCTCTGACAGCACGGAACGTTTTGGAGCTTTGGTCTCATTGAGGCAGTTGTTCTGGAAAACAGCATGAGTATTTAGTGACTGAAAAACTGTATGAGTATTTGGTGACTGCAAAACAGTATGAGGAGTAGTTAGTGACAATAACGACCCTGGGGCTGGTAGGTGATTGCGGCACACGCACCCTCTCTTTCTATGGCTGACTGTGTCTGCATTAAACAACAGTATCATTACTTTACACTTCAACTGCTAAGTGAAAATTAGTGTTCTAATTGGCTCATAAGCACTAAACCCATGACACTCTCCTGTCAAGGAACTCGGAGAAGGCAGCAAGACTGATCTTTTTCCTCTTTCACAGAAATTATGTGGAAAGGCAAAACATATTTGTAGAACATCACTCATGTACCAACTTTGAGAGTGTGACCATGACAAACGATGCACTGCGTACACCGTCTACCCTGGGTAAGTGTGAGAGTTCCTAGCTCTTTACACACCAATTTTTCAATTTTTAAGTGTTAGGATTCTAGCAGAGTGCGGGAGAGTCTTGTTCCTTTGACAAGCAAATTCCTTTACGCCAGTACTAGACTCATCACTTCAGCAGAAGTTTTGTAATACTTCTGCCAAATGTTAAACACAATGCTATGAATTCCTCTGTCTTCTAAATATCACACAACTGTAACTGTAATAAACAGCCAAATATAAACAATAAGAAGTTCAGCCAAACTGGCACAAAATTTAAAGCCTCCAAATCAAACCTGTATTTCACACTGTACTTGCACACCCGTATGACCTAGTTGTGGCTTAGTAATTTAGAAAAATGGTAAGACACAGCTTGCACACAATTATGCTAATTTATATGTGGAATATGTTTTGTAAAAAGCAAATAATCTAAGGATTTATATTCGACAATGCTTTCCAGTGCTGTATCCTCCATCTGGGTTATTTTTGTTTCTATATTTTCAGCAAAGCAGCAAACCAAAACCAAAGCAGAAGAGCCCTGGGAGCAGAGACCGGCGCTCGCTTCCCTGACCTCTCAAATGAATATCCTGACTTGTAAACCAGAGAGGTGTCTTTAGGCCAATTCATCTTTGTTTCTCATAGGCAGGGTGAAATAACTTCCACACACAGGATTAAGATTTTGTATCCATTTCCCAAGAGACAGAAAAAAGAAGTGTGAGGATGTAAAGAAAAAGGTTCTATTTTTAAAACACCTTTAGTAGAGAGTTGTATTGTTATTGTTGCTGGGTTTATTTCTGACTGTACTCAGTATTATAGATGAATGCCTTAAATCCTGTTACTACTGTTTGTGACCTTCTGAAACTTTGGCATAAAGTATCAGCATAAAGAACATTGGGGAAGGAGTAGAGCTGTAAGGAGTTTTTTGTAGCTTCTTTATGGCTGCCAGGATTTTTCACTTTAAAAGGGAGCATCTCCTTCCTCTCTCCTGTCCTGGAATTTTCACATAAACAGGTTGCTATCCTGCTGGCTCCTCCTGATTAAAAGCCTGTTCTCACTATCCTTTTTCACTAAACGAATGGCAGGAAATGTTAATAATTTATTGATCAGGGAATATATAAATTCTCTGAAGACAGAATCAGTTCTACAATATACATGGGCTCTGTTTGTCACAGAAATGATGCATTCTGTGATTTTAACGAGGGAAAAAAGTTATTTTGTTTTTTAACCTCTTTTAAACATTAAGCGGCTTTAAAGTTTCCAGTGAAACTGCTTCCACTCTAGATCCATAGGAAATTTTGAGACATGTCTCATTACATCTGGGCACAATCAGGTTAATGGTTATTATCTCATACATTTTAGGAAGGGGGCAAAGAAGAAGGCAGAGTCACTAAGTTTATGTTGTCAGGGACTGAAGTATCTGGTACAATAGTCCTGATCGTTCTGATTTTCCTGGTCATACTGGCTATAAGGAGACCGGCTTCCAAGGCTAATGCTGATGGGACACTAGGGAGGGATCCAGACTAAAACCCACTGCAGCCCACTAGAAAGCATCCCTGGGCTTTGATTCTGCACTGCGGTTAATAAAAAAAAAAGCAACCACCTGCTTTGTTAAGGTGGTTTTAAAAACTGTTAAGATTACTTTATTGCAAACATATAAATGTTGATAACGTGAACTTTGATTTTTTACTTTTAATATTATAAACTTTGACTCCATTTGCATCATACCCTCAGACTGGAGAATGCCTGTATGTGTGTATTTCTTAAGATACAGCAGAAATAACTAGTTAACATGCAAAACATCACAGAGTAGGATAGCACAATGCAAATGCCTGAAGCAATTAAAGGGAAATATCTTCTTTGTTCTGATCTCTTAAGCCCCTGGCACTTTCTAGCAGGTGGCAGTATAAGAATATATTTAGCATTGCTCTTCGTTCCTGCATTAATGTTGCCACTACTGTATTTTGTTCCATAGTAACACTCCGGAAAATTTTGTACATGAACGGCAATGAGGAGAAAATGGAGTATATTATTTGGCTATTGTAATGGTAGGAATCCTCATTAATCAGACAATGTTGTGCTGTAATGGAGGATCTTGAGGTGGCTGGTACAAGTGGGCAGCACCTGCAGTAGCATGGTGAAGTGTATACAAGGTGCCTCACTCATGGAGCAGAATAACCATGGACTTTATAGTAATTGCTTGTTTGCAAATATATTAGGATATCCTTTTATAGTTCCTGAGAATCACATATACCTACAGCTGCACTGCAAGTTGTATTCTAAAAATCTGTAAAGTCAGAGTATGCTGGTCTTAGAATGGTAGATTGATAAAAACATTAACTTTTATCTACCTAGTTATCCTAAACTTGCAACGTACCAGTGTACACATTTGCCTCAAACTTCTTCTTGTCTTGTACACTTCCCTATGCAAATCAGTCTACATTAAGCAGTTTGCCCTTTGTTGAGGATTTCTTCTACAATATTTATATAAAAAAATTTACAAAACTTCTTAGACCAAAATATTTTGGAGAGATCAGTACCCTTGTTGTAGTATAATGTTGTAGAATTACCTTGTAAATGACATCTGGTAATTCATTATCTGAAATCATCTTGAAAGAACTGAATGAAATTCAGGGAAAGTAAATTCAGGATACCATATATAACAGGAATACTTAATTACACACATTCATGATGGCACCCAAGGGGTTCTTAAGCGGTTCTTAAGAAAAATCTGAGTGTCGTATATCGTCATGCTGCAAAGGAGACAATCCTCATCAGCATTTATATATAACACATAGGATGTGTGAAATAAACTCTTTGTACGGTTGATACGGCCTGAGCTATGTTGCAAATAAACATATATAATAATGCATATATCTATTGGGGAACTTGAGATTGCATTGACTGGATTGTTCGGAAATCTGACAAATTCAAACCAATTTTAAAACAGAACTTTACCAAACTGACATCGATTAACAATAGATTTCATGCTAACAGTTAGTTCTTTTACATTATCAGTACTTATCTGTACCTATATAAAACTGCTAGCTCTTAACACTTGTCTCCTACGTTAGCTGTGAGTACACAGCACCAGGGTGCTGACGCTGCATATTTAGCAGTGATAGCTATGGATAGGGGTGGCTCTCAGTCTCCAGGCTTATTTGCAGAGCCTGCTCCTTTTGTTCTTTGTTATCTTGCAAAATCCATTGCTGGGGTCACCGCTCTGTGCAGCTGCACAGCGAAATGCCCGTATGTTGTGTTTAGCTATGCCAGCACAACATTATAAAATATTTGTTTATATTATTTTAGTACACATACATTTCAATTCGAGATGACCTAAATAAGATTCTTGTAATTTATAGGTGCCGCAAGCCTCTGCTTTGGTCACAGCTAGAAATCTGTCTGGTTTGGGGCATGGCATTTAAAGAGAGATGAGGGTTTAGCATGGAAAATCAAGGAAAGAGCAATGGAAACGATCGGAGGTTTAGGAAACTTAGTGGCTTATGAGGAAACTCCTGCAGAACCGGGACTGTTTAGCCCAGGATTTTATCTTCTTACCTTCGCACAACCTCCCCAAGCGTTCCTAAGCAGGGACAGGGCACTTGCTGGAGCCAAGCCTGGCACCGCAGCACCGGAGCAGTGGGTAGTGCCGCGGGAGGCAGGAGCCCTCAGTGGGGGTTGCACAGGGTTTGCGGCAGACCTAAAGGTTGTGGGCTAAAGTCTGTTCTTCACACACACACACACAGAGCTGCGTGTGTGTGACAGCTCGGCCGGAGGACGACATGGTGGGAGGTAGGAGAATGCTGGAAGATCCAGAAATCCCAGCTGGTTTGAGACTTCCCTTGCGATTTGACTGTCATCACTACAATCGTGTGCTTCAACTCTCCTTTCTATGGTGAAGTTGAACAAAACAGAGTTTTGGTGAAGAAAACCATTTTCAGTAAATGAGTTGCCAAAGTTTTATGCACCTGCACAGTAGCCCTCAGTGTGGATTTTGCTGACTGTCCTCTTGCTTGCGGGGGGTGTGTGTGTGTGTCAAAACAAGCTTAGCAGAAAGGGCACACAGTAGATAGTAACAAGGCCTTTGCAAGGTCATGGCTTTTTATTTTCTATTTTCTCGTGTATAACAACTAAGTCTTCTCATCCTGTTAATATTTTTTTGACAATAAATAACTACTCTGTTCTTGTTGGGTATGACACTGCACTTACAAACCTCTGCTGTGTTCTGTGCACGAACTCGTGCCCACATACATCTACTATGACTTTTTTTTGTTAAAGTACCCACAAGCCAAAAAAGCACTAGAGTTTGCAATTTTCCTAGCAATTAAGAACATGAGTTAAATGTCTAGGCTGAGGAACCTCCACCAGTGTGACATATGAACCTGGACTTTCTCTGCCCTAAGAGTATATAAGGACAAGGGAAGAAACCCCTTTCCAGCATTAAAGTCAGTATCGTTGCTCATGAAGAGCAAGTGTTTCCATGTCTGTCTTCTCACAATGCAATGTTTATAATCCATAGTCTTCAGTGAGACTTCCATGCACTTAAATGTACCCATGCAGGATAAAACATGACTTACAATCTTTAATTTACTATATAAACTAAATAGTTTTGGGGACAGCTATACTGTTCTTTCTTCTGTAGGAAACGGCTGAGTTGTTTTTGAAAGAAGGCAATTTGAGGATATTGTCTTTATGCACATCACCTGGACATCTATTTCTTTTTGGAAAATTTAAAAACATCTTTTACATGCCACTAAATCACTCAAACCTGCTCTTTTCAGTAATCTGTCCTACCCAAAAGATAGCCTGGAGTTGACAGATTACAGACTTGTATAGACCTAATATTATTTTTCAGGAGATTGAAACAAAAAAGTGTTTTTTATAGTCTAACCTCCTATAGGATAGGCACATTAGATAGGAAAGGCTAGACTTTAGCCTGTAACCTTTGTGTCTACTATAAACCATTTACAGATCTTTGGTGGATGCATATGAATGCATCATTGCCAGCAAGTGTTGGACTGTTCTGTACTCTACTTCTACCAAAGCTATATGAAGCATTGAGAATTTGTTTAGTTTAAATCATATATGCCTTTTCATATGCACAATTTGCAATACTAATCTAAAGTTTTTGTCTTGGAAATCATTGCAGTAGATGGAAATGTAACTGCCCCAGTAATGAATCCTGTGTAACTAATACATATATTCTGACCTTGCTCCCCAGGAGAGGTTTTTTAAAAGCCTTTGCAATATAAGGAAATCCATGTCACCTATTAGGTATATAAATATTTTTCCTTCTTCCTCTCTATGCTAGAAAATCTGAGACAAAGAAGTGGAATGCTGTATATATACAGCAATTATCCTACACTCATTTTTAATGAGAACTTTTCCACAGACTTTTGTTCCTTTAGCCATTGCATGTTCCCTCCTCTGTCAGTTATCTGTTGCTAGTTTTCCACTTTTTGTCCTCAGTGGATTTCATCTCAGCAATATCACAACTCTTTCTGAATGTCCCTCTCTGTTGAGCAGAGGTTTTTTGTTTGGTTGGTTTTCCGTTATGGCTATTGAATATTCTGTGTTTCTTGAATTATTTTTAAGAAAGACTCATGTTTGAAAGCAAAGTTGAAACCAAATGTAGTAAGTACATTTTTATATACTATCTTATGCCCTCTCTTGGCAGTAAAAGTCAATTCTAGATTGCTTTAGCAAGAACTATAAAAATGTAAATTGCTAAGATCTGATTTGGTCTTATTGCCTTAGCTGAGTTCTAACAGTTAAATCTAGAATATATAGCTGCTGAAGCTTATTAATACAGGGTAATTTACATATTCAGAAGGATCCTGTTGTACTCTCTTTCTCTCAGTTAATATAAGATGAATGAGAAAAAGCTCCAGAGGACATTTAAATAAGGTTCTGAATTCAAAATTTTTGCCTTCATTTAAATTTTTAGAATTCCTTTAGAATGGTATCAGCTCATGGTGTCTCATTCCCCCTTTTTTAGATTTGTAGGGGGTTACCAAGAATGAAGCACATAATTTTATTTCATCTGGGTTGTAATTTTAGAAAAAAAATCATCATATTTGGAGCTATTGTTTTGTCTTTTGATTTTTAAAGATCCAATTAAAATGTAATAAAATTTGCAAATCATATCTCTATAATGTCACAAGGGAAAGGTGTCTGTATACAAAGAGTAACATTCTCTGGTTTTGCAGAACTTTTGCAGAATGATTACAGCTTATACTGCCATATAGCAAAGTAGAGAAAATTATGGGGGTTTTCTATATTAGAAGTTTGATATTAGATCCTGATCCAGCCAGCCATGTAACGGTACACTCTCTGCACACGAGTAGCCATTGGCAAAAGGAATTTGCAAGTATACCTGAAGAAAGTAAGATTACTTATATATTTCACATATTGTATATAGTAGTTGTATGAGTAGTGATATTTTCTTCATAAGTGGACATTCTTTTAATTTAAGTAAGCTGCTTAAAACCTGTTTATTTTTAGTAGAAAAGGCTTTGAAAAAACTCAAGATGTTAGACAAATTTCATGGTCCAATAAACATAAATTTGACAGATGGAACTTGCTGGCATGGGATCTTTTCAATGTTATGATTCAAAATAGATCAGACATTTGTGTAGATGGTATCTTCAGACCAGCTACCTAGAATGGAATTGACAAATACAGTGAAATCCCATAAACTGTTTACCAGCTGTAGTCAATGGTATGGTTTTGATATTCTTGGATATTTGTGGATAGTACAGCCAGAAGGCAGAATTACATGCAGCCAATCTAATACTACCTAGGTCACAGATCACATCGAATGATTCCTGTATCAGGCTCACAGCTCCGGCAGACCCGGCCCATATTTTTCAGAGATACCACTTCTAAAGACTTTGGTGATAAAGAACCCATCAGACCTCTAGGCATCCTCAAGAGGAGAGAAGCAGACTGGTAGCAGACAGAATGTACTTCCTTTTAAACCATTTGGTGATATTTCCAGTGTCTTCTTTAGGTAAACTTAACTTTTACCATAATAATTGTTCAGTGAGCTTCAAATTAAGCGAATGACTGCAGATCTAACAAGTATGACCAAGCTGTAGATTACAATCCAAATTCTGTGATTACTTCTGTGTTATTGGAATTTTTGTGCAAGGAGAGAGTGTACGATTGGACTTCATTCTGAGGTATTTTGTTGCCAATATACAAAGATAAACAAAATTCAAGCTAAGCCATCTGTACATACATTATTAAAAAAATGAGATAGATGTGAAGTCTAGTAAAGCCATGGATATTTAGATTTGCCAGGATGTGCAACAGTACTTGCGAAACACTGCAGAATGAGTTAGTGTAAACTTATTGACATAATTTATCATTTCTCATAATATTAACGTTGAAGAGAATTCTAGTTAATATACCCTGAAAACTTTCTAGAAAACAAAGATAATCTCTGCCAGATTGTCAGTAAAACAGCATGAAAAAATCATACTTTGAAAAAGGATCTACATTAAAATATTTGGCAAATTTACATAAATTGTTAATTACTTTAGGAGGGGATAATATAGTATTTAATTACTCTAAACCCAACTTGAAATAACAAATTGTTCTTCCTCTTAATTCACATTTAGTCTTTTTATCATCTCTCCAGTATGCCATAAAGCTAGCTGTTGGCTCTTCAGAAAATTGATATAGCAGGAGCAAAAAAAACCAATAGTGATGATATAAAGCATTTCTATTATATATTGCACCCCCACTCTATGGGTATGTTGTATTTCTACAGGTCCATGAGCTGATATCAGGTAACATATATTTTGTACTATGAACTGCACCAAAGGGGTCTTTTGTAATGCCCTCAAATTTTTGTTTACAGAGAAACAAGCAATCACAGACTCTGTCAGAATCACAAAAAAACCTCAGCATCCCACAAGTCACTCAGAAAACTGCATAATACCAGGAATAAGATGGCTCCAGGCACTTTAACGTGACCATGTTTATTCACACAAAGAGCCAGCATCTGTGTCTCATATAAAAAAATCCCACACTTGACTCAAGAGTGTTTGGTTAGAGGAGCCTTCTTTGCTACTAGAGTTTATGGTATCTTGGTTATATCTCATTCTGACACTTTAATTAGAAACTTAGACTTAATGCTTTTATCTTTCCTATTCTGTGATAAATGCAAGTAGTAGTTCAGTCAAGGTTTCTAGAGGTATTCAGACATTTCAAGATGCAGACTGTACTGTAGTAAGATTTACAAAAGCTCATAGAAACTAATCAGAAATTTAATAGCCAGGTGCTTTTGAAAATCTCACTGGGTGGATATATGCATTTTTAGCAGCCCCCCAAACCAAAATCTGAACTTTAGAGGCTCTAGAAGAAAAATAAGGATATTTATTTAATCTTTTAAATCCAATAAAATTGAATACCCCTTGAAACTTTATTTATTTTGTTGTTTGTATCTCTGACTCAGATTGCTTTGCTGTTTATGTAGCAGTGCAGTGAGGATCTTCACATGCATTAATGCAATTCAGTGCAATTTATTTTTCATAGCGGCTTTTATATCATATACTCTGAAACCATCAATTTTCTGAATGATAGACCGTATGACATTGAACAATGCACAGTAAAGAAAACATGTTTTATTTTGGGAATAGATAAATTGTGACATTCAGGGAGGAAAAGGTAGCATACTATATTTCTAGTGTAATAGAACAGTCTTTCGATCTTCCCAAAACAAAGTGAAAAAAAGTAATAAAGAAATATGTAGTAAGATTAAAATATGAAATGTATGCCTTAGATTTGGTTATATGGATGCATATAACCGTACAACCAAAACCAAGGGAGATTTTTCTGACCATTAAATTAAAATCTCCTTGTTCTAAAAAAGTAGTTTAAAAGTAGGAAAATAAGTTTGATGATTGGAGGAGGGGTAGTTTGCCTTTTTGTGGGCAGTTAAGTGAAATTTCCTGGCAATATTAAGAATAGATCTGGTGGATATATTTTCAACAAAATGCCCTCAGCTGGAAAATAATTTGGGGGGATTATATTATTAATGGGAAAATATCTTTCTGTGAGGAGGTTCCTATGGATAATGGTGAACTCTTGGTGAAGTTGGTGAATATGAAAGAGAGAAATTCCTCAAGATTTAAAATAAAGTCCTGGCAAGCAGTGATAGAGTTTCAAATCCCCTAGTACAGTCAGCTCGGTATGTTCTACATTGATTATTTGATTACAGGACTATTGAATGTCACAGAAGGATTTTCTCTCTGTCTCTTCTCTTGATTTGTTCCATTCTACATAGGATATCCACTATTCCTTAGGATCAGATTACTGTAATCAATAGAGATTTGAAAGAATCTAGCAGAGAAGGATCTTGAACTAGAAAATATTACACCCACTAATAGTGCTCTTAACCATTTAGTAACAGGAGATTCCCTTTTAGCTTTTTAGTGAAAAATAGCAAGCTGGTGATTTGGGGGTTTCTTTTTTTTCTTTTTTCTTTTATAGTTTTCATCAGAGTGGTGAGAGATTTTAATAACACTTTATTTCAATAAAGTAGAAATCTTATCTTCTGAAAGCTCACATTAACAGCCCCTTAATTCCCAAAAATGTTCACATTGTCCCCAAAAACAATGGCTATGAGGAGGCATTTCATTTATTATTAAATCTGGGTGTTCTGTAGTCTCTGACATTTTGTGCAAATGTGAAATTGTGCTTTTGAGGTTTTTAAGAGCTGGAACATCTAGAATCCAATAGGAATAATTTCACTTCTCTTTGCTGCTTTGTTTCTATCTCAGATGAGAATTTCTGAGTGTTCTTTCTTCTCCTAAAATCAGAGAGAGGAAAGGAGAGAAATGGAAACATTTTTTTTTTTTCAGACAAATGGGGCAACCTGGTACAAGTATCTAAATGTAAAAAGTTTGCCTGACTCCATCCATTACAAGACTAGGTATGTTTAACTCTTCAGGTAGTCAAGAAAAGGAAAGGAATGGTATCTTCATTTCTCACAGGCAGATTTGTCTATTCTTAAAATAAAAAAAAAGAATACGTATACAAAGCTGTCAGAATGCTACCTACCCAAGGAGACTTTTGACCACCTTGTTCCTGAGGTTCACAGATGTCAAATTGTATTTGTTTCCTTTCCAAAACTGTTACAGAAATTGCTCCAGACTGATTGGCTGCTGAGAAGACTTTAGCAATGAAATAAAACTTGTTAATTGCAGCTCAGACCTGAAGCAGATGCCTCCACAACAGCGTGGCTTCTAAATTTTGCTAAGCCTGTCTAGGTCTGTATTTAATTTGTGGGATTCAATCCAATTCTTTGTGTTCACAGCCTGTGATATTATCCCAATGTACGTCTGAGATCCAAAATGGCTGACCAGGAAAAACAGCTGGAGATAACTGCCGTTGTCTGGGGTCTGGCTGAGGTGGAGTTAATTCTCCCCAGAGCAGCCCTCGTGGTGCCGTGCTCTGTGTCGGTACCTAGAAGGGTGTCGATAGCACACCGGAGTTTTGGCTACTGCTGAGCAGTGCTCCCACAGCGTCGAGGCTGTCTCGCCAACGCTTTCACCCCCCTCAGCAGTAGGATGGGGGTGGGCAAGACCTTGGGAGGGGACACAGCCAGGACAGCTGACCCAAACTGACCAAAGGGGTATTCCAGACCATACGACATCAGCTCAGCTATAAATGCTCAGTAAAGGGAGGTGGAAGTGGGGGCATTCGTTATTAACGTTTGTCTTCTGGAGCAACCACTACGTGTACTGAAGTACCGCCTCCCGGGCAGTGGCCAGACATCGCCTGCTGATGGGAAGTAGAGAATAAAATCTTCTGTTTTCCTTGGCATTCACGCACAACCTTTTCTTTTGCTTTATTAAACTGCCCTTATCTCGACCTATGAGCCTTTTGTTGTGTTTTCTTCCCCCTGTCCCACTGAGGACGGCAGTGACAGAACGGCTTTGGTGGGCACCTGGCATCCAGCCAGGGTCAACCCACCCCAGTCATAAAACAGGCACTCCAGTAACACACGTCTTGAAGTTTGATGGGATGATACTGCCTCCACTGATGGAAGGTGTCCATTATTATAGAAATAAGAAAAACTTCCATGAGAGCAGCCCAAAAGTGGGGCAGTTTGCCCAGAGAGCTCGTACAGTTTCCGTCCTTGGAGGTTTCCAAGACCCAACTGGATAAAGCCCTGAGCAACCTGGTCTGACCCTGTAGCTGTCCCTGCTTTGAGAAGGGGTTGTGCTGGAGACCTCCTGAGGTTCCTCCCAGCCAGAATTATCCTATGAGCTTGTGAGTATCAAGTCTATTTGCACTTTGCAATGGTGCAAATTTCTCCATTGGTGCTGGGTTCCCAGCATTTTGGTCTTGTTGCACAGACACCACCATACAGATAGTTTAAAAAAATTGTAATTCATGGGATTTTGAATGGGGTAATGCTCAGTGCCTTAAATCAGTCCACGGCCTCATCTATGCGGAGGCTAGCTGGGGAATTACCAGTGCACAGCATAGGTATGCACAGTGCCACAAACCCTTAAAAACTGGCTCCAATACAGTTGTAATTTTTAAAAAATCTTGGCTTTCATCCTTACATCACAATTATAAATTCCGTATATATTTCCACAGTCTTTGCAAAGCATGCATCTTTTATCTTTGAGTAGCTAGGATACATACCTTAGTAATATATCTTAGAGTTGAAAGCCTACATGCTTTCAGTAGTGTGATGGGTTGACCCTGGCTGGACGCCAGGTGCCCACCAAAGCCGTTCTATCACTCCCCCATCCTCAGCTGGACAGGGGAGAGAAAAATATAACAAAAAAAACTTGCGGGTCGAGATAAGGACAGGAGAGATCATTCACTAATTACCATCACGGGCAAAACAGACTCAGCTTAGGGAAAATTAGCTCACGTTTTATTACAAATCAGCCAGAGTAAGGTAAATGAGAAATAAAACGAAATCTCAGAACACCTTCCCTCCACCCCTCCCTTCTTCCCGGGCACAACTTCACTCCCGGATTTCTCCACCAAGCCCCCCCAGCGGCACAAGGGGGACAGGGATGGGGTTTACGGTCATCACATGTTATCTTCTGCCGCTTCACCTCCTCAGGGCGAGGGCTCATCACACTCTTCCCCTGCTCCAACGTGGGGTCCCACCCACGGGAGACAGTCCTCCACGAACTTTCTCCAACGTGGGCCATTCCCACGGGCTGCAGTTCTTCACGAACTGCTCCAGCATGGGTCCTTTCCACGGTGTGCAGTCCTTCAGGCACAGACTGCTCCAGCGTGGGTCCCCCACGGGGTCACAAGTCCTGCCAGAAAACCTGCTCCGTGGGCTCCTCTCTCCACAGATCCGCAGGTCCTGCCAGGAACCTGCTCCAGCGCAGGGTTCCCACGGGGTCACAGCCTCCTTCAGGAACCCACCTGCTCCGGCGTGGGGTCCTCCACGGGCTGCAGGTGGATATCTGCCCCACCATGGACCTCCCTGGACTGCAGGGGGACAGCCTGCCTCACCAGGGTCTTCACCACGGGCTGCAGGGGAATCTTCGCTCCGGCGCCTGGAGCATCTCCTCCCCCTCCTTCTGCACTGACCTTGGTGTCCGCAGGCTTGTTTCTCTTACATGTTCTCACTCCTCTCTCCGGTGGCTGTTTTCCGCGTCCCAACTTTTTTTTCCTTCTTAAAAATGTTATCACAGAGGCGTTACCACTATCACTGATTGGCTCGGCCTTGGCCGGCGGCAGGTCCGTCTTAGAGCCGGCTGGTATAGGCTCGCTCTCTCTCGAACACAGGGGAAGCTTCCAGCAGCTTCTTACAGGAGCCACCCCTGTAACCCCCCCCGCTACCAAAACCTTGCCACATAAAACCAATACAAGTAGAGATCATTGCAGTAGGATACAGTTAGGCTTGAAAGTATCAGCTCTGAAAAACAAGATGATTTTTTGCAGAATGCAACAGTTTACCTCCTCTGTAACACAGGGACAAAGAGCACTTACTCCACTCTTTCCATAAGGAATGCTGCATCCATCATGAACAGGTTTCATTTGAGAACCCCCTCCTCACTCCACCCACTGAGAAGAAAGTGCTCTGGAGATATTTTAATATTTTTATTCATATATAACAAATCCAGTATATTATATATTCAAAAGGACTTAGTGATATTTAGCAGAAAAAAAAAATATATCAAGATGATGAGTTTTATATTTGCAACAAGGAGATAACTCTCAAGCTTGTTCAGGAGGGACCACAGTTTTGTCTCTCTACATGTTCACTCTCAGAGCTAGAGAACTGTGAGAACAGACTATGGCATAGACGATGTTTGACCTGACTGGCATGAAGAAAGCTGCAATTAGGAAAATGCATTTTTAGATCACTATGTAATACAAATTCTTATACAAAGAAGATTACAACATCGCTTTCCTGCTAATTTCTAAATTATATGGATAAAATGCAGTCTTTTATATAACCTGTTGGAAACATATCATCTTTGGGACTATGGACTCTCAAGGTACCAGATTTAGCTAAAGGCAGGCTAAACAAATGCATTTTTAAGTTTAGTTCATCCTTCTAAATAGCTGAATATAGGGTTTGAAGGTTATTGTAGAACATATTGTATGCTTGCACAATAATAACAGTTGATTAATACTATTCACAACTAATATTGCATCAGAAGAAAATCCTATCAGCCATTTTAGTCACAGCCCTTCATAATACTAAAATAAGAGAATTAATATATTTTGGAAATCTTCCATAAATACACGTGTGAACATTTTCTTATTTTAAATTTCCAAGTTATCTAATTTATACTGTTATTTCTGTTGCTGTGCACTTTATTTCTTATTTAATACAACATACTCTATTGGTTAATGTTACACCTACATTACTCATATTAGAATACCACTCTCACACTGGATAGATTTATTCGTCGAGCTTTATGTATGTGTGTGTGTGTGTGAGCCATTCACCCTTGACTTCTATTATAGCAATGGAGAGAAGTCAGCACTTTTAGGGTGCCAGTCATCTTGATCTGTTTTCAATGACTGCTTTAGTATGAGATGAATTACACCCAAAAAGTACTCATTTGTCCGGTTGATTTTAAGCATGCAAAAGGTGACTGGCTCAAATGTAGATGTTCTCACTGTAAATGTTGCTATCTGATTAGATGTATTACCCCCTCAAGCCCCAAATGTACAGTACGTACATAAATCATTTCCAACAATCAGGAGGCATACTTGCAGTCCAGGTATATCCACTTGTTGTTCAAAGTAAAGAGAGAATAAATCACCTACAGATAAATAATACAATTAAATAAATAAAACTCCTCTTAATTATGAAATAATTTTCAATCAAATACTTTTGTCCTGTAATATAGCATGCAAGTATTTAACTATGAAATTAATGTAATGCTAAAAGTGCTTCTTTCCTTCCAGTAGAGGGAGCTTAGGAATGTGTAGGACACCTACACTCGCCAGCTTTATGTTTAATTAGATTAATCCCAACCATAATGTTGCAAGTATCCTGAAAAACCCCTTTTGATAGTTGATTCCAATTCATTTTTACTTCATTATTAACAAATATTTTACAAAAATAACTGTCTTGTATTATTTTCATTAATGATATCAATCTCTTCTTTCTTGTATGAAAATATCCCATTATATATCTATTTCACTTTTATGACCAAGACCAAAACTTAATATAGGAAGGTCTATGTCAACTTTAGCAACTAACTAAACATTTAAGCAAGCCTGTTAAAAACATAATGAATTTCTGTTTGAATGCCTCCATTAATGTGATTGCTGAATTCTTTGATGAAACGATAAACAATTTCATGTAGGTGCCAAACTCAAAGTGACCAAGATGTTAGGATGATAGATGCAGTAGATCATATTCCGTACCCCCCCCCTCCCCTTGGACAAGAGCTAGTTAGTGTGTCCATCATCTACGAATTAGGAACTTTGAGGACCATTGACCAGCATCAGCACTAACCATTGACCTTGCCAACACCGTAGCTAAATATCTGAAGCTCTCTGTCTATAGAACACCTCAGTCAGCTCTGCAGCAAATGTCAGTCCCTATCTCTGCATTGAAAATAAACTGTAAGGAAAAGGATTCATTGCACTCAACTTTATATCTGAACTGGTGACTGTGGTACCTAAAATGGTATGTATTTTCCTCACTTAAATTACAGCATTTAAAAAAAAAAACAAAAAAACCAAACCCCAAAAACTTAAGCACTGGAGCAAAAGTCAGATTTTATTTCATATACACCAGATTTCTTAGAGCAGTAAGCTTGGTCAGCAAGCTGTAGTCTTTAGGTTTTGTGGTAACAAAGGAAACTTGAAGTCTGAGCCCTGCTGTGAAATGGGTGTTGTGGATTTATTGTGGTCTGATGGTTCTGCTGGGTAGTGACTTGAATATTCCTCTCTTAAAGTCGGATCTATTTATAGATTAAAGCCTCAAATAACAAAATGCCATATGACCATATTGTTTTTTCTGACTCAGTAATACGCTAGTCTGAGGTGTTACTCTGAGAATAAGCGTCGAGATCAGAGTTCCTGGGGGGAGCTGCCCCAAGCTCCCCTGCAAAGAAGGGTCACTGCCGACGTGTCTTTGGGCACCCCATGAACCAAGGGCGGTGGAGCATGTGCAGGGCACGGACTGGGGGAGACGAGGGGAGGCAATAGCTCCACAGCTTACCTTGTCACCCACTGCGCCCACTGGCAGCTCCTGCAGCCCTGTGGAAGCAGGTGGGGAAATTGCAGAAGTGCCCAGAGAAGCGAGCTGTGCTCTAGCTCCAAAAATACACTCAGCAAGCCCTGTGGCTTGTGCCACATGGCAGATTTGTGGATGGGGATGGAAATGTAAATCCACCCTGCGGATTAGTTAGTAAAAGAAACCTTTGTAATACAGGGAAAAAAATCTTTCTGATAATAAGACTGTACTTGGAGCGTGATTACATGTATAGGACAATACTGTGGTATGAGATTTGCATTGGGTTATTGGGTGGGACTGAATTCCAGTACAAGGTGAAGAGTACAGCTTCTTTTCCTTTTGTAGAAATTACAGCCCAAAAGATTACCACCCCTGAGTGAACAGAGCCAAAATGTATGAGACAAGATATAACCCAAGAGAAAAAATACATTTCAGGAGCATGCCTTCCTGCTGAAGAGGGATGAAATATTGGTATGGATACAGCTGGTATTGCACTTCCTGCCACTACAGAGAAAGTTTATACTTCGGGGATTTTTCAAAGACAAATAGCAAGAACATGTAAATAAAATATAACCTATTTACCGCTATACTGGATTTTTTCCTTGGTAGGTCCTGTCTTTTGCTTCAACAAAATGACAGGCCATCACACAAGACATTTATGTTTTTCAGAGTTTCATTTGTTCCTTCTTTCATATCTGATATGTCATTTTAAATGGTGGAAACCTTTTTCTTTGTTATCGATCTGGAAGACTTTTTGGGGAAGTAGAGAGATTTGTAACAAAACACGCTAGAAGGGCCTGTGCAACAGTGGTCTTCTCTGAGCTCTTCTCTTGCCGTGGAAAGAGAGGATGGTGAGAAAACAGATACAGGCGAGACATCCCCGTTATGACGATGTAAGGAAGCCGACTTCTGCAGGTTCCTACGATCCTAAAGTGCTTTCCCGGCCACCAGCCTTTCCCCTGCCTGCTAAAAAAACTGAAGAAATCCCTCCCTGTTCCCCCCTCTCGCCCTGGCTGCAGCCGGAGCAGCAGCACAGGCTCTTTGCCGGCGGCAGGCAGCACCTCCCGGCAGAGCGGAGGGAAACGACCCGATCCGGCCCGGTTTCGGGGCTGACCGGTGGGTCTGCAGCAACAGCAGCAAAAGCTGACACATCTGAGCAGCCGCAGAGGCTGGGGAGCTGTTTGAGCTCGTAGGAAGACAATTTTCCCCCCACTTCATTTACATTTAGACAATTATCCTCACGACTGGAAGGGGTGAGAAGTGTGTTTTGAAATGAAAGCCTGACCTTTGCAGAGGTGATGACATTTGCCAAGGGGAAGATGCCTTCTTCTTAACGTGTATTTTTCAAGCCCTGATTACAGTGTACTTAATATTGTCCGTAGTTTGTAGGAGAGAGAGAGAAAGGAAAGGAAGGGGGAAGCAAGGATGCTTTTAAACATGCACACAAACCTGAACATTATGGCTGCATCTATAGCTGGGTTTAGGAATTAAAATTGGAGAGGGTCTCTGAAGTCATTAAGATAAATCCCCTCCTGTCACACACATTTTACTTTGCATTAGCACAGTAGCATCTTGCTTACAAATAAGCAATAGCACATTCACATGCAGTAACTCTCTCTGTTGATCAGAGATGTATATTATACATTCTTCTCATCACGTAGCTATTGACTAATGGAGATGCACTGTGTTGTAGAACTTTATTAAAGGTTTATTTTTCAAATAAAATTACTATTCATTAGACATCCAATTGACAGAAAAGTATTGAATGAATAAAGACATACCTGTGAAAATATCATTTCTTCAGATGATGTAGACAGATGTAAGTCCATCAGAGCCAAAGGGTCTAAGCTGATATTCACCAATGTACATCTCAAACAATTTTAAAGTTCTAGAAATTTAGCTAAACCTTGACCATTTCCAATTTCTTTGTTTTTCTTTCTGCTTACCCCTCCACAGTCCTTATAATGATATGTGATATTACCTTGTATGCTGCAATGACAGACAGAAATAAATTTTCTGTTTATCCTGTTGATTAGAAACACCATACTTAAACTGGCCTCCTTCTCATGCCTACTGTCTTACTTTTCCTCTTATCCCCTCTGTTCCGACATTCTTGGCCAGCTGCAATAGTCCTGCCGGTATCTTGGCCTCAGACTGTGCTGCTAAAGTTCTCTGTGGCTACAATTGGTGATAGACCCTGCGATGTTCATACAGTTTTACAGAAGAAGAGAAAATAAGGTGCATTTGTCGGTTGAAGCATTAAGTGCTTTCTCCCAATCAATCAGGTCCATTTTTAAATCTCTCCAGTGAGTAATTAATCTCCATTATTCTTCTTCATCATTATATCCAGGTACAATTGTGCAGGTCAGTTTGGATCAAAAGGTAGCAGCACTAGTGAAAGATATTAGCTGGTATTGTTTAGTTATATATGTGAACAAACAGCACCTAACTCTGACAATATCTGAGCTCCGCCAGTTTCCTGGATGCGCTTGTTTTGGGCTTCAGCCAAAGAGAAGGAGTTCGTTGCTCTGGTGTTAGATTTCCTCAGCTTGGACAGGCAGCTGTGATCAGCCCATTTGATCACCAGTGCTTTCAGCACACTTCCCATTAAAGGCTGAGCTCCTGGCCCATCCTTGGAAGTACGATAGAGTTTTTTCCCTGTTTGTTTTGGATAATGCCCAGAGCATCATGGTGAGCAACTGCTCCTCTGTTCTGATAAAGCTTGTACAAAACCTCACAGCTTTGGTGCTGTTTTCTCTCGTGCCTAGCATATGGTTGGCAGCCATGGAAAAATGAAAAATGCTATTGATATGAATGCATTTCATACGATTCCTAGTGTCTATTTGAGGCAATGCCCTGACTATCTAACTTCCAGCTATTCAAAATCTTAGCTCCTATTCAAACACGCTGCTAAAAGTCACAGTTTGATAATGTTTGTCTTAAGGTATTCTCATCTTCTGTCCTGATAACTGTTAGTGGGATCGAACCCATCCATCCAAGCCAAGTATTTTCGCTGACCAAGCTGTGTTGCTGCAGTGTGGTGGCATTGTGCTTCAGTGGTGGCACAGTGATGGGAATAAGGGATCAACAACTAAGCTAGCATGCTGCTGAATTAAGGGTATATGGAAACACAACTTCAGCTCCCCAGCTAACCAGTGAAGAGGAGAAGGAAGCTTTGAATGTCTCCAGAGTGGGTACTTCCATTTTAGTTAGGAGTTAAAGTAGGTCACTTGGGCAAACGGGATCTTTCTTTAGGAACTTAAAGGCACTGGGTCTCATCCTTGACCACATGTAAGCTCTGTGGATGCTTCCTTAAGAAGGGCAGCTTTGCTGGGTTCTTAAAATTTCAGTGCAGGTGGATGGATCCTAATTTTGTTTCTTTCTGTTATATAAAGTGCTGTCCTCTGCAGTGTCTCAAACTGTCTGAAAAGAATCACAGCTGAATGAAAGCAGCTACTGGGTGAAGCTGGAAAGTCTGAGAAAGCTTGTCCATGACGGGAAGCAAAAATCCCTCCAATTAGCATCCTGAATTGTGAAAGTGCTGGAAAATCCCAGAACTATGATTTGGTTTTTTTCCTTCTGAAAAGTCAAAGATCGGTGGTGCCCACACTTCCCTGAGGCTTTCTATAGCAAAGAAGTTGTGCCTTCTGTTCCTGGAGGCAATCATACCCATCATAATAGTTCTTTATTTCATCACACAGCATAGTTGCAATTATTCAGACAGGGTATTTTGGAAAATGTTAATGTTCTAGCATCCATTATGTCTCCACTTGCTGTAAGAGAATGTAGCAGTAGTATATGCCCTATTCTTCATCTTTGTGCTCAACACCTGCTTCTGGTTAGAGTGCAGAGACCCAACTCCATTATCCTTGACTTTGTAATTTCTTAACATTTGTGTCTTGCCTTCTCATTCTAATTGATTAAGGTTCTTCTCTTCATGTCCAACATTTTAGTATTTGAATGTTTCTCCAAACAAAAAATCACCGACTCATTTTTGTTTACAACCTTCCTTGAAAAGAGAACCATATGAATAAAATGTCTGTACGTGCCTTTCCTTCTCCTAGATGAGTTCCAGCTGGTAAAACACATATAAATATGATGAAAGTTGAAATAATATGCAAGTATTAACTCTTGTATTTGATACTTAGACACTCTTCTGGAAGAATATATATGAATATTCATATAGGAGATAATTTACTATTTATCATCACTTTGACAGTCACAGCTCCTTACACAGAAGCACTTCCATGTTTCCCTGTTTTGCAGTTTCTGGATGCTAATTAAACAAATGAGGTGAGTAATGTAGTAAAACAAGCTGAATATTCAAGTAAAACAAGTAAAAATCTTTTTTTCTCAGAGAGATGTATTAATTTTTGTGTTACTCTTCCATAGGAAATGATGTAAAATCTATTACTTCAGGCACTGAAAATAGAGACCCCACAATCATAGAAAAAGCATTGCAAGGAAGAAAAAAATCTTTCTTTTTTGAAAGGAGCTGATAAGGACTGGAGAGAGTCTTTTCCCCATTTACATTGCCTATTATTTCCCTCCTACAGTCAGTGGGATGAAGGAAAACTGAGTCATGTAAAGCTCCCAGTAATTAAGTTGTCTTGAACTGGTGAGCTAGTACATCAAAAGATAAAATGACCACAAACTATAATGCATTCTGCTTCAAACTACTTTCATTATATTTGTAATGCAGAGCAAGAATGCTGTTAAATTAAAACAGGTTTGCATGAATAAATTTAATCAGTGTGCACACAGTATGTTATTGCTCATTTTCAGAACTTTCATGTCTAACTCTGTAGCCATTTAATTTCTGTTGTTAGGGTTTTTTTTCCTCTAAATGTCTACTGTCCAAAATAATTTCTAGCTTTTGATGTTGCATTTATGAAGAATGGCCACTAGAGTGCTGCAGGTATCCATTGAAGCTGCAGTTGTGTAGATTTACAATCCGTATTTCAGTTTCAGATGTATTTTTAATAGATATGTATAATATGCATGTTTTTTAAAAAGTAGATTTTGGTGCTAACTATATGCCTAAAATCCTTTAGGATGGCTATGTGTATAAGCAACCTCAGATCTGATATTTTTGTATGTATAGAAAAGAAGGGTACGACTGCTTACTAGGTAGTCTACAGTTGGATAATCGTTTAGAAAATGGATAGTTACGTTATATGTCATTGTCTTTTAAAGGGCTACCAAGTAAACCCTGCTAAATACCCATTTTCTTGTTCAAGCTCTCTATAGCATTATCGATATTACTATAATATGTGTGCTTGTATAACTAATTAGTTATCCTCAGGTCTAGTGTCCATTTCTGAATTAATACCAAGAGCAGAAACAGACAAAACTTGTTTCTGAAACTTGTTTGAGTGCTAATATGAAAATCATCATAGAGCTCTCGGTCCTTGCTCAAAGTTTTGGCCAAATCTGTCAAGTAGAACCAGCCCAACAAGGAGTCACAGTTTTCTGTGCCAAAAGGGATCTACCCGTGTTCCCTGAGATAAGCCCTGAGTCCAGGCATTGCCGCTCACCCCTGACGTAGCCGCGTACTCATTCCTCCCGGCCAGCGATCCGTCCCCTTTAGGGCAGCAGTTAAAGAGTAGTAGCCTGATGGGCAGAGACCACACGCGACCCTCTGCTAGAGCCTGTGAAGTGCTGAAGAGCAGCCGAGTGCCATCTCATGTTTCTGTGGTTTCACGGTTGACCTTGGCCCTGTCTAGTACAGCGAAAGCCTCTTGGTCAGACTCCTTCATCGCCGCAAGACAGAGCATGGGACTGAACTAAAGAAACGCAGCAAAAGCAGTTTGAGCTACTGCAGTTCTGACGGTCGAGTTTAACTCAGTCTAAAAGAGCTATAAAAATATCGCTTTAAAGCTACACAAAGACAAGGCCAAAATATTACTCAGAGGTTGGGAAAGGAAAGATTAAAGTCAGGAGCTCTTGTCCGAAGGAACCTGATCCTGGGGTGAAGATGAAAACCGAGCACTTCCAGCCTGCTCTGGGGAGGCTGTCAGGACACGGCACAGGGAAGGGGGAGACTGCTGGGACAAATAGATTAAGAAAAGCAGTAGCAGTTAAAGAATTGGACAAGCTGGCATTGCAAAGCACTGTTACAAGAGAAAGCTTAAAAAATCCTTGTAAGACCCTGAAAGATGAGGAGGACTGAGGTCACTGTAACTATGACGACCAGCAAAATGGACAGAGGAAAAGAACTGGCAAAGAAAACCGAAACCAGAATGATTTGACACACACACATGCTCTTTCTGATCACTCAGGGGAAAAGGAGAGTGGAAGGAAGGAGAAAAAGCACTTCAATGATAAGCAGACAAGGGCAGGGTTTCTTCTGCCTTCCTCCTTTGGCTTGTATTAAATTCCTTTCCATTTCACACCTCTGTCCTAAATTGGCAGTGTCAGACTCTGCTGTAAAGTTAATGACGGATGTGGTTTTGAAGTGTTTGATGTTTAATATATCTTTTAAATGTCATCATGTGCCAGGAATTTCTAATCATATTGCTAAGTCTTTTATCAACCTTAAAATCTTCTTTTTCTGGTTTTATACTGATCTTGCATGGCAAACTCAAAGACCAAGTGTGGAAATGTCTGAAAAACCACAGATATCTGGCTATCTATCTCAAATACATGGATTAATAAGGATTTACCTAATCACCAGTGTGGAATTAATCCACAGAAACCTATGAGAACAGGTTGGCTCAGAAAGTATAACCAGTATGCCAAATTCTTCTTTCTTTCAAGTGCATGCCAGCTCATTGGCTGATGTTGTACTATTAATTTACCCATATCTTTAAAATCCATTGTATTTTAAGTGGTTTCATATTCTAATGTAGAATATAATCATCAGTGGTTGTGGTGAGGTAGGGGAAAGTGAAATAGAAATGCTCTATGTCCTGAGGAGGGAGCAGGGGGGACCTATGACCCTGACCTTGGCATAGAGACAGGGAGCTCTTTACAGCCACATGAACAAGTCAAAGACGTCTTGTCTGGGCAAAACCCCCTTGGTCTGTGGAGTACTTTGAAGGGACGGAGCTCAAAAGGGCCCTGCACCCTTGTTGCCACACTGGCTCGTGTTCTGAGCAGTGTGGCACGCTGAAATGTCTGGTGTCAAATGTTTCTGGTTTAGGTTGGCTAGGAAAACTTCTTAGCAGAAGGCACTGTCAGGCTATCACAAAATGAGAGTACTTCATAGTTTTTAGGAAGCAAGGTAGCCGTTCAACCACAGTAGAGTTTTTAACCTTTGAAAAGTCTACATCGGTGCCAATAGGTACTCAGTGATGTAGTTTCACAGAAGTTTTCTTCTGGGAGTTGGCAAAGTTTGATCCTCAGTAATTCATGAAAAACATATTTCTGTTGTTACACTTCCTAAAACAACTGCATATGATTTTGCTCAGCTGCAGCTTTAAGTGCCGATTCGATCTCTTTCAAGACAACCAATGTCCAGATAAATCAATCAAACTTTTCCAGTGTTTGTGGTAAGCTTCTGCTCGAGTAAAGTGGTGTGTTTACCTTACTGTGCTGCATCTGTTGCTAGAAGTGGGCTTAACCTTGATCTCCACGCTACCTTTTTTACAGGTTATGCAGAGTCCAGAATGTGAATGGGTAGTGACATGAAAAACTAGGACTAGGCCCACAGAGGGCTTCTTATAGGTTATTATATGTTTGGAATCAGTGCACTGTTAAGGTCATTGTTTAAAATTTTATGAGATTTTGACTTGCATGACAAAGAGTGACAAGCTTTTGTGTATATGCATTTAGGATTCTATGTATATCCCTTTGAATAACATAAGCACTGCATCTGTTGCATTTCACAAAATACCACAAGGGATTGTTTGTTCAGAATAAAAAAAGGTGGGGTTTTTTCCCTTTTAATCTAGGGCTAGTTGAAAGCCTGGGTACTCTGTAAACTCCTCTCTAATTCCCCCAAGTGGCTTAAATTGTCTGACATTTTACACATAGCTGAATTTCACTCCAGGTGCAGTAGTAGGCGATTGCTGAAGGACCTCTAAGCAAATTGCATTGCCATACATAGACTATTTTGTGGAGAGGGAGAAGGAGCAAGAACCAAGGATCAGGAAAAGTATGTTGAGAATTTCTTGGTGATCTGAACTAAATGCAGACAACCCTTTAGGCACAAAGTTGCATTTGTTAGCACTCATATTCAGTTGGCATGTATGTGGCTAATTCTCAGCATTTGTTCTATTCTAAACATCTCCCTGCATGCCAAGATTTGAATTGACATGTTTCTTAAACAGGATGTTTAGTCAGAGATGAACATAGATAAAACAGATTCTCCTCTTCCCCCCCAACTTGTCTCTGTTATCTTCTTTTTTGTTCTCACTAGAACTCCTGGGACTGTAATACAGCAATCATTACTAAAAAAAAAAAAAATCTTTTTGCACTTCCAGGTGTACGTTGCACTGAACAAATCTGCAAGGTTTAGCCACTAAACAAAATCTTTAGAAATCTCTAGTCTCTCTGATTTGCCAAAAGCCCAACAAATATTTTTTGTATCTATTTAGAAGTGATGCAAAGACTATTGTTACTGCTTTTGACCATATCACCTCACAGAGTGCCGTGCTTCACCCATTCTTTCTGCTTTATAATGTAAAACATAATAGGCTTTTTCATTTTCAGTGTCTTCCATGATGTCTCCTATCCTATCTATCATTTCACATTCATCATGAAGATGTCAGTCCTGTCCCTGAGTCTCTCACCCATCTCATTTTTCAAATAATTTTCTTTCAAAATATCTTCCTTCCTTCTTCCCCAGTGATTCAAATGAACTCCCTGACAATGCCTACAATAAAACTTTGCTGATCTCCTTTAAAAGCCCCTTAAAGCTTCTCTTTTTGGCATAATGACTGCAGGATTTTTATAATGGCTACGTACCACTACTACTATGTAAAGTTTGGGAGTTTCTTAGTTTCCTCAGATTTTCATTCTCTGTCTGTCTCTGTACACTATTTCTTATGTTCAAATTCATAATTCCTGATCTGTGGGCCAAGGACCATCTCTTTGGTGTTTGCACTAGGCTTAGAATGATTCAGTCCAGGATGCAATGCTGCTCTGTGACTAGTAAAACAAAAAAACCCAAACAATGATAGGAAAAGTATCTTTGAAAGAAGAGCTGGTAGTGTTCTCTGCCAAAAGAATGTCATTTTCTGAGACCTAAAATGCACAATAAAATGTCAACTTACAATTGGTTACAGTCAGGAAGGAAAATGTGTCATCATGTCCCAAATTCATTTACTTTAGGTTGTATGAGTACACACACCTGTTGAACAGCCATTCCAGAATGCCCAACTAAATAACCACTTCAGCAAAAGTAAAGCCTCTAAGAGAGCTGTATTTTAAAAAATCTTGTATTACTAGATTTTAGAGTTGTGTGGTCTAGAAATTGTGCCAGAGGTACAACAGTTCATTACTACAATAACATCAATTTTAATGCAGTTTTTAGAAGCTCCAGAGAAAACAAGGGCCATATAGCGCAGTCAGTTAAATCTCTATTTGTGATACAGTAATCTCAGAGAAGACATGTTGGGTCTGCTGATGACTGCATAGTATGGGAAAGGCTTCAGTTCTCAGTAGTATCTGCTGGATCAGAATACGTTATTTTTCTGAGAAGTAGAAATAAAATGAGGTATATTCTATTTTTGTTACACAGATGCCCTCACATAGTACGAAATACAAATTCTGTAAGATGAAAAATATGTAAATAAGACATCAAATCACTAATCAGGACATACTGAAAAAAACTAAGGACATATAGTAAAAGAAACACTAAATGGGAAATCAGCTAGAAGAATTCAGTAACTATTCAACATTTACAGATGTTAATATAAGTCACAACAAAAGGTAATCTTTTTTAAAAGTCTTTTGTTCAAAAAGGATAAAAACAAATTAAAATATATTTGTATCACAAATACAGTCAAAAAAAGAAGTAAAATCATGTTTTACAAACAAAGGTAGAATTTCTGTCTGAATGTGCAAATTATTTTACAATTACTCTAGTCTACTCTTGCAACCAAAACTATGAAAATTACTCTTTATTATGGTCTACATTGTGTAACATTTTATTACTGAGGATTCAGTTTTAGTCCTGTCATGGTTTAACCCCAGCCGGCAGCTCAGCCCCACGCAGCCGCTCGCTCACTCCCCCCCGGTGGGATGGGGGAGAGAATCAGAAGGGTACAAGTGAGAAAACTCTTGGGCTGAAGTAAAGACAGTTTAACAGGGAAAGCAAAAACGGCACACGCAAGCAAAGCAAACCCAGGAATCCATTCCCCACTTCCCGCGGGCAGGCAGGAGTTCAGCCATCTCCAGGACAGCAGGGCTCCAGCACGCCCAATGCTCCCTTGGGAAGACAAACGCCATCACTCCCAACGTCCCCCCTTCCTTCTTCTTGCCCGCAGCTCTTCTTGCCGAGCATGACGTCCTCTGGTGTGGGATGTCCCTGGGGTCAGTCGGGGTCAGCTGTCCCGGCTGTGTCCCCCCCGACTCCTTGTGCCCCCCCAGCCTCCTCGCTGGTGGGGTGGGGGGAGAAGCAGAACAGCCCTTGGCTCTGGGCAAGCACTGCTCAGCGGGAACCAAAACGTCCCTGGGTTATCAGCACTGTTTCCAGCACAAATCCAAAACACAGGTCCATACCAGCTACTGGGAAGAAAATGAACTCTATCCCAGCCAAAACCAGCAAAAGTCCCATGCCATTAAAAACAGAGCCAATTTTTTACAGAAGAGATATTTGATCCTGTAAATTTTTTCTTCATGCACAGGCCCACTGAATTCCAGTAACATGTTCAGGACCAGACTAAAATACAGTTTTTTAAAACTGTAGACAAACATAATAAAAACAAAAGTCTAATTAAAAGGTAGCTAAGCCACAAACTTTGTTTTGAGATGATAGTAATTAACACAGAAATACAGTTGAAATCATCTTCCCAATATAGGCCTAATTTTAGCAGCTCATACTCTTAAAACTTTGTTAGAAACCCTCTTGGTAATGCCTCATAATGTTTTAGAGTTGTGTTTTCCTGTGAAGCTTGGTAAAAAACAATGGAGGAATTTATTTCACAGTCATAATGTTGAATTTGAATAAAATATGGTTCTGAATACACAGTTGTAACCCAGCCAATGAAATGTTTGTTGTCTCTGTCAGGAATTTCATATTTAGGATTTACAGTGATAGACTGAATGAGAGTTTCTTGATTGAATGCAAATTAGTCTTGGTCCTTCTTGTAGGCATCCTGTCTTTCAGCGTACGTCCAAACTGCCCTGACGGAATGACTTCACCGGGGTGCATCCACAAACTTCTGCTGCCCTTAAACTAGCGACCTTGAGTGCTGGCAAGGGTCTGGCCCCGGCACCACGTGGGTGCGACCCACCCGAGAAACTGCACCGAGAGCCAGGGGTTCCTGCAACCCTGCCACACGCCAGACCTCAGGCTGGGCAAGTGTGCGTTGCTCTTTCCTCCTCCGGTGTGCTCCTGGGCTTTCAGACACCAAACTGAAATGCGTGTCATTGCTGGCTGAGCTGGCAAACAACATGGAGCTGTGCTGAGGCTTGGAAAGGCATTGCCACCTTTTATGTGTAGATAAACTTAATTATTCTATTATTTCATGCTATTGTATCAGTATAATGGCGGAAGAAAATCAGGCTCCAAGTCACTAAATTAGAACAAACAACTTCTTTTATTTAAATATCAGCACAATAGAGCTGCAGTAAATATGATGTATTCATAAGTACTTTCCACATTAATGATAACAGCTACAAAAAGCTAAGAAACTGCTTACATGTAAACCCCAGTTTGGGCAAGACTTCTTGGAAAAGAGGAGAGCCAGGACTTAGTTCAGCATAGCGTTTAATCACATGTGTAACAATTAATGCTAACCTCATGCATAAATGCTTTGTGGTTTAGGGACCTAAATGGGAAAAAAAGCAACAAATAAATAGCTGAAATATTTTTCTCTGACACTTCTCTTTCCTGTTTGGAAATATGCTAAGCAGCCCTTTGTTCTGGAGTGGAACATTCTTGACAAAGTCTGTCGGACTAAGCAAACAGAAACATGAGGTTTCAGCTCCTTCACGTAGAAGTGGCTGCGCTGCATGATTTATTTGACGGTAACCACTGAGTCACCGTCAGGGAGGATCTGGCTGTTCACAGAGAAATCCTCTGTCCTTTTTCTATTCTGGACATCTGAGGGCTTCGCTAGTGTCACCGGATGACTCCTTTTCCTCGGCTTGTTGGGAGACATGACTCTCCTCCCACGAGCGGTGCTTCCAGAAAGAGTCAGGAAAGCGGCCGGAGGGTGCCTTGGGGGCAAAGAGGGGCAGAAAGGTGCCAGAAGGGAGAGCAGCCGCCGACGGCAGCGAGGCATCTCAAAGCCGCTAACTTGTGGTGAGAAGCACCCACTGCAGGGGATGGAAAGATCCCTGTGCTGTCCCTGAGCCCACACCACAGCAGGGATGATTATGGCTCTCGGCCTCGTAATTCCATTGCCACACGCTCCACTAATGTGCAAATGCAGCGAAGGGTGGCCAAATATGCTCGGAGAAAATACCAGTGAGGAGATAGAAACAAGTCTGAATTAGCTGCCAGCCCCAGAGAAATTGTTCTCCTGCGTCTATTAGCTGGAAAACATTTAGATGCTTGAAAGACCATTACTGGCTTGGGAATAATTAATTAACTCAATTTCATGGTGCTGCCTTCCTGAATTTTTGTCAAAATAAATATTGATTTATAAAGTTTTAAATGCCTAAAAATGCCTATTCTGTTTCATATCTTAGACTTTATCGTTAGCTTAGTTCTAAGTTAGAATACTATTTAAACGCCTTCATTATAGGCAATAAGCAGCAGTGGAGAAATTTTTCCTGAAGAGTACACACCTATGCCTCTTGCACCCTTACTGTAATACTGTTTCCTTTCAGTCTATGACAAGACTCTGAACCCATATCTGATCACCTGTATGTACAGTAGTTCTCCCGATTTTTCTCAAATACATACAATTAAATACATATATGGATCTTTCCACGTTTAAAATCCTAATTAAAAATTAAATCAGTAGAGCAAAAGAAAGAAGAGAGTGAGGAACAGGATTTAGTCTAAAACCGAAGATGAAAACTGTTGAACAGTTGACTATGAAATCAAGGAAGAGTACTGTTGTAGAAATTTTTATTGACTATTTAGAATATAATGCATTGCAGAGGTCCCAATCATATTATCAACTCCATTCTGACAAGTGATTTTGAGAAATACAGAAGAAGCAGGTTTTGTTCCTAGCAGCGCAAGTAGAGGAGACAGATGAGAGGGGAAAGATTATTATCAACTTCATTTAAAAGCTGAAGAACAGAGGCACAGCCAGTACCTGTAACTCGCCAGGGTACAGGCAGGACGTTTTTTAACAGCACACTGATACTGATTTCCAGTCACAGCATAGCTATTCTCCTTTTGATTTGTTCCTGGTGACCTCAAATTATAAATTTAGCAATGTGTCCTGGCCTGGAGAGCTCACTGTGCAAAAGAAACAAAACACCCAGAAAACAAAACCCACCTGAAGACTGCCGCAGTGGTAGGTCATAGCCTGTGGGGACGTCTGTTATTTGCAGGGTAGAAAGCATCAAGTAGAAATGGATCTTCAGAGGTGATTCGAGTGGAAAAGGGCATCAGGAGAGTTGTCGATGTGTACCACATTTGCTTATATATGTAGGACGACTCTTAGAAAGAAGTGTAGGGAGTGAATCACAAGATTCTGTAGCCCTGACCAGAGTAACAGAACGTGTACTGCCAGCAAAATCCTGGAGGTGATAAAACATTGATTTGCAGAGCAAAAGAGCAAAGCTTTTTTGAAACTCAGTTATTAGAAATTGAACAGTAGATCTTCTGTCTAAGAAATTCACAATAGTTATGTTTGTTTTGCTCACACATATTACCTCTGGCAGTGATTCTGATTAAGAATATGAAGGTAAGTTGCTATCATCATGCATCAGGTTTTTGTCCCAGTGATTTCCCCCCCCCCTTTTAAGTTCTTAGAAGTTCCATGAAGTTTCCCTTGAATTTTCTCTCTTCCTTGTGAGCACTGCTGTTCTGTATTGTCTGGACTCAAAGGTCTTGAATAGTACCGTACAGTTCTAATTCTTGCAGCTGAAAAGATCACAAAATTAATCACCGAATGTTGTTCAAAGAGCTGAACTCAGAAGTGTACTGTGTTTTTCAAGAAGCACAGTGAGGTATGAAACCAATCTTTAACAAAGTAGAATTGATTAAAAGAAGAAAAATTTTTAAGAAAGAGCACCTTCTTACAATTTAATCCAGAGTATTGGTAGTGCTAGATTGTGACAATGTTAGGACCGACCCATTGAACTCAGCCCTGTTTGTATTTTCATGGTTTTGAACAAAAAAAAGCAACAGGGTTCTATGACACAGCTGAATTTAGTAAAGTTAGTAGTAGTGACTGTGAAAGCTGATACTAGGTGCCCAGTGAACATTTCTCTGTAAGAGTAAATTTATTTATTGGCTTTCTGGTAGCTATAAATGTGGTACCATTTTGACAGGACAGTGCCCCACCTTTACAATTTAACATTATAATGTAGAGTTTTAAAATGCTCTCATAGCATCAACTGTCAGGAAACTTGCCTATGGAAATGTCTTTGAGAAGAGGCATGGAAATGTGAATTGCTGATTGTAAATTATGCTGGTCCAGCTCCTATGCTATGAATCTAGTAGACTATAAAGATGGCTTAAAGCTATTTTAACTCCCTCAATCATTTCTGTGCCAAAGAAAAGGGCGGCAGGTTTGAGAAGAAGCCTGCATAGACATAGATGGTGGTAAAATGGGAAAAAAAAATTGTTTGCTAGAGTTTTTCGACAGAGGTAACAAGCTTCGAGTACTTTCAATATCTTAAACAGTTTTATTTTCTGAAACGCTTACTCAGTGTGTTGACTTCAGTGGCGACTATGAGCAGCTATTACCTTTGATGACCACTGGTCTTGACAACTAGCATTGAAAATATACATGTAGATTGATGGAGAAGCACAATATCTACATAAACAACAGATTTAAAAAATGACTTAAGCATTCAAAAATGTCACCTTTGCAGCAGCTGCTAAATCTGTTGCTTTTTTGTTGTTGCTTTGGACTTTTTGCTAAGCCCAGCATTTTGTCTTGCTACAGTGCTTTCCTCAAACTTTTGGTAAGAAAATAAAGGTCTAATGGAGGCTTCTGTATTTCATGAATAGCTGGCTCATTTCTATTCCATAGCCTACAACTGCAGGGTTGAAGGATTCCTTGAAACTACTAGGAAAGCAGTAGAAAGGGCAGAGAAGCCCCATCAGGAAGAATGAAGAGCTGTCTACTTCAAGTATTCAACAACTCGGGCACTAGGGAGGACTTGTCCATTATTGGAGACACTGCAGCAGTTTATCTGCACAGGACAGCGCAGTGTTGGCAGTACCAAAGGTAGCCTGGGGAACAGGGAAGAGCTGAACTCTGCTGAAAAGAGGCTCTAACCTTGGCTACAAAACCCTACGGAGAAGCACAGTGTATTAATTTAGGTAAAGCATCTACGACCTGTGCTAACACACTCCGTGTTAGAACAGTTACCCTCTCCGGGCAATGTCTTGTGCTGTGTAGGTGCAAAGAAAGGGGTTTACTTGCCAACTGAAAATTAGAGGAGGAAAACAGCTGGGTTTCCCAGGCACTGAGCAGATGGCCTCACAACTAGGCCTTCTTTCATTTTCCTTGCAGAACAAGAGGTAGAGAACATGTGTAAAAGTGGAACATATCTTTCAGCACACTTGCCACCTCTTGCTTCCTTTTCACATTTCATTCTGGTTTTGAGATGCTCTTGGGGGGTTTATGTGATGTGTGAATCCTAAGCTGCTGTTCCAGATGAAATTTCACTTACACTTCCTGGTCTTACCTAGTCTGCACCGTGCCAGAGTGTCTCAGAGTCTACCATTGTATTTTGCCTTCCATATCATAATGACTGTTCTTGAACTGCATGCTTGACATCATCTACTGTTGCTACTGGGCACAGAGAAATAAAAATATGGAGTATTCTAAATGGTCTTAGAGCATCACAAATTCTGCTAACCCCGAAAAGCACATAAGACAAAATTTATCTCACTGGTATCTTCAAACTTATATATTTTGTTTGTAGCTCATGCCTCTGAATCCCTGCTACAGTACACTGTACTTGTTTACAGTAGTTTCTGTAGGATGTTAGCTAATTGGTATTACCAGCAGGGCATGTAACAATTATTTATGGTTTCTGTCTGTTGATTTCAATAAAAACAGGAATTGTTCATGCTGAGGTTTTACTGTTTGGTTGTCAAAACATAACACAATATTATTAAAAGAGTTAAGGGTAATTATGCATCCTTTTCAACCAAGCATTTACAGCAGTCAAATTTAGGTTCCAGATACAGCCCAAGAGTGTAATATTAAAGTAATAAATTTTCTTGTAAAACTCTAAAGCTCCATTAGTTTTGATTTTTTAAATAACTGGCACCAGCCTAAGAAATTACTGAGACCAAAGATGTAAAAAAAAAAAAAAAAAAAGCTCTGGACTTTCATTCCCCCCCACACACACTTTTCAAAAAGTGGATTGAAATTTTTAGAAGAAATAAAAATTATGGATGTATTCTTTTACATAGTATGGATTCAGAAGCATCCCAGTCTGGAACAAACAGATAGGAACTCTTTTTGCTTTTCTGGCAAAACAATTCAGAAGACACTGCATTCAGCTGTAAATATCAGTGTACCAGGAAAATGTCCACAAGATATAGAGAATTCATGGCGGGTGGGGAAGACAATACTTAATGAGACCATATTTTAAAAACAGACTGATAACTTAAAGCAGCTGTTCTTCTCTCCTTCCTTTCTTCTCTGGTTAATGATTGTCAAGGTCAGCTACAAAGATTATTTCTGGAAAAAAACTAATTGGTTCTCTGCAAATCGCAGGTAAAGTAGCATTTTGTAGGATAAATGATTAGAAGATCAGGGCATTTGAGAAAAATAAGGCAAGAGCCAATTTGTCAGGGTAAAGTTATCCATAAAATAATAATGTTTAGGTCTTTCTTTACTGCGTAAAAATTTTGATGTTTATCTCCCTATTCTACTGTTTTATGTAAGCAATTCCTACACAAGTCTGCTGCCTTGTTTACTGGGTTGTTTCTTTGCAGGTAGCTGTTCTTTATTCACTGATGTCCAAAGGGCTGAACCTCTTTAGGGCAGCAGCTGTCTTTCATACTGGTGCTTTTCTGATCTTTTTGTCTCTAATGTTATGTTAGCAGTGGCCCACAAGCAACATCCTGTAGCGTGCAAAGAGTACAATTACACATATAGCTATTTATAGCTAAAGCAGATGTTTTATTTGTTTGTTTATATTTATGGATATTCATCTTTGCTCCATATGGCTTCAGGTTGGCCAGGCCAACCCTTCTACCCTTTGTCTTTGTCATAAACATGAGAAAAACAACTGTTGAACATGATATAGCTTTCATGTTTTCCATTTGCTGCCACACCTGTTTCCATGGTTGTACAATTTTCATCATTTACTTGTTCTAGAGAGAGAACAAGCCTGCTTTTGCAGTCTAGATACTGCAAATTGATGTCATCAGCCTGTTACATCTCTGCTAGATTCTGCATCCCTGTCAGTCACCCTTTCACAGTGAATCAGAAAGGTGTTGTGAAGTCATCCATCATTCAAGTGACTGGCAGGAATGTGTTGAAGTTCCAGCTAGGCTGGGATGGGACATGCAATTTTATGCTGAACTCCTCTTTACATTTCTCAAATATTTACTAGACTTGGGAAAGAGGAAATCAGAATATTGAGAAAAATGTTGCTGAAAATAGGCCTCCACTTCCTTGCTGTCGCCACCTTATGTGACTAAGAGTAGCCCAGACAGTTAAGTGTGAAGAATGAAACCCTGTCAGCGGGAGTTTTGTCACTGACTTCAGTTGAAAATGGAATTTGCTTGTGGTTGTGTCTCAAAATGTCAGTGTAGGAAATGAGCTTGGCATGTGCTATTTATCTTAGAGGGATTAGAATGTCACCCTCTTGCCACAGTTCCACCAAAAATATGTAGCATCACGGGTGTCTCTCCTGTATGTCAATTAATTGATGCAAAACATCAGATACCTGATATATCTATTACCCTATTTATCTTTAAAAAAATCATATTTTAGTTTTGGACTTCTGTTACTGAGTAGCACTGTGAAAAGTCAATTCAGTCAAGTCTCATATTTATTTTTAAATGAAGCTTTCAAAATCCAAATTCTTTATATGTATTAAGTGCTGTACTAACAGTAAGATCTTTTATTTGTTTATTATTGAAAGAATAGAACCTCTCTTCTTTCCTTTTCTGTTCTGTTCACAAATAATGTCAAGAGTTTCATGTGAGGTTTCCTGTATTATGCAAAAAGCTTGGGAGAAGATGGTAAGTCTTTGATTCATAAACTATGCTCAAAGCAAGCAGTTCACTGTGTGAAGTTAATCTTGCAAGGAACAGATTAATCCTGATTTTGTGACTCACCTGGGAGTATAATACGACTACTATCTATATTCCTACTTGAATTGTGGGAATATATTCATATTAATTTGTAACAGTCAAAACCATGGTAACATATGAGTGTTCACTCTTTTGTATCAAACAATTACTTTTAGAAATAATCTTTTGAAAAAATTAGAAAGCATTCAGTTGAGTGCATCAGAATGTAATGTTCTGTAAATGTAAATTTAATGTAAAAAGTAAGTGACCAGTACTTAGGAACATCATATAAATTTTCTATGTAGTAAAATTATGAAAATGTCCCTCCAGGTTCTGAGTTTTACTACTGATTACAAGAAAACATCACTTGCATTTCTTTAGCATAAATTAGGTATGTTTGAAAGATTACTGTTTCAAGCATACAAATGCCAGGAAGGTGATGTATTCAGTATAAGACTCTATTTATGCAGGGATTTCAAGCTCATTTAAGGGACATAAGTAAAGCAGCTGAAGTGAACTCATTTTATGCAAAGTAAAACTATAAAGATGAGGAGTTAGGATTAAATAAAGCAAAAGAGCAAGTGGATAAACTAATTGGCAAATAAACACTGGCCAGAATGATAACTCTACACAAAATAGTTTTTCCACCAATCAGTGTTTTAATTTGGAGGATATTAAGAACTATTTTAGTGTCTTCCTTGGTAAGCATGGCAGGTATTACAGTAAGTAAAATTTATAATGGTATATTTAAAAATATAAATTGATGGTTTAATTGACAGCATAGTCAACAAGTCTCTGATTCAAAATAATTGTTCCCATCAGTAAATTCACTGCACCATGGATGCCATCCTTTCATACACAGAATAGGATATAAACGCTTTAGACACATAAGTGTAGATGGATCCCAGCCAACAAAACAGTTAATAGTTATGTATTCATTTATACCTTCTACAACATTGGAATCTTCAGGTTAGAAACAGGTTTTTTTATCTTCTGTAGAACCTGCCACTCATAAAGCAGACATGAAGCTAAACCCACTTTAGGACATAGACAGCACTTATGCACATGGGGTAAAATCCAAATTAATATTTAAATGTCCCTAATGCCTATATTTCTTATGAAATTTCCTCAAACATTCAAAACTCTGTTCCATGTATGCCAAGGGCCTAAGCTTTTCTTCCCATCAGCCTTCTAAGGCCATCTGAGATTCATAAACTCTGGGTCTTGGTGCCTCTAAGGAATTTGGTACACGTGTTCTGAGTATAATTAGGAAACGGCTTTGAGTTTTACACACAGTACAACTTACTTGTCAGGGAAAATTCATTCAGTGATGCCTAAGGTTTGGCATAATAATCTAGCCATTGAAACGTTTACCCTTACTCAAAAAATGACTGAATTTAGTTCTAGAACTCTTTCAATGTGTGCCTGTAATTCCTCTTTTCCATGGTGTGTCCCAATAGCCACACTATGTGTTGATGGCTAATTCTATGAAATGCAACTCTGGCAAACTCCATGGAATCAGCAATGCAAACCATTGGGCTGGAAGGCAATCAGCAGCCTTTCTTGCCTAATCTCTTAAATTCTCAGTCTGGAGATGCTTTTCTGGGGTGAACATGCAAGACCACAATTTTTAGATTAAGTTTGAGGACATTTTTATTTCCAGAGAGCTGCTTGATGGTTTCTCAAATTCCCTGGGAAAGTGACTTCATTTCCCAGCTCAGAATTCAAATTCCATTTCTGAATCTGGATGCTTGTCTGCTAGACATTTCACTGTGAAGAATTAGAGTGCTTACTGCCTTTTTCTCTCTGCCTCTGACCTCCTGCCTGGAATACAGAAAACGGGAACATGGAATAGGAGTGTTTGTGTCTTATGTGAGCCACAGGAAAACCAGATGTTTCCAAATAGTGTCATCCCATGGAATTTCTTCTTCAATGGCTAGTGTGAGAACAGAAATGAAAACACCAGTTTATAGCATAACAGACATATTAGCTGGGAAATCTCTGGTCTGTTTCCAATGCTACTTCTGTGTTTTACTTAAAAGTTTCTTAGGAAGAGATGTGACCTAGGCTCTTATCTCTCAGGCAAGGACTTTTGTTAATAGACTTCAGTTTTACCTCCTTTCACTTTCTCTCCTTCTCCGGCAAATCCTGAATTCCTTGCTACACGTCAGCCAAATTTCAACAGCAGTAAACAATTTCCTTTGGAACAAAACAGCTTATAGACTGTTTTCAAGTTACACTGCTAAGAAATAGCAGACATAGGTTGAATGTTTTCATAAGGCTGAGTCTCCTTTAGATGCGTGTTAGCTACTAAATTATTACATTTTTAAAATTTGGGATGTTGCCATGGGGTACAGAATCCGCTCCTGTGAATTGTGTTAAGTAGGCTCTGAGAAAACCTACTAAGTAGAGCAGATCTGTTTTCTGAATCTTAAATGGATTTAGGTGCTGAGCTGTGCAGAAGCAGAACTCACAGTTGTCTTTCAATTAAAACTTTATATTCAAAACCTGAGGTGCATATGAAATTAAAGCAGCAGGCATTCTGTATTTATGAAAAAAACTTTCATTTAAATGCCATTTAAAGTCCTTTTCTTGGCTTTATTTCATAAAGATTAACCTTGAGTATTATTAGGTTGGACTGGAATCTTTAAACTGTAAGGTAGTAAAGGTAAGTCATATCAAGCACATCTGAAGACCTTAAAATAAATTATATGTTAGCAGTTATACTAACCACAAATCACATTTTCTTTCTATTGATTTTTCAATTTAATTACAAAAAAAAGTATACTAAGAAACATAGGCTAAGAAAAAAAATAAATAGAAAACCCCAAAGTTATTAAGGAATTGATTCAAATAAGAGATACAAAGAAAAAGACTGCGAAGGATGCCTGATGGAGAGTTCCCAAATGAGCATACACATTGTGCCATGAAAAAGTCAAATTGTGGGAGCAATAGGAGCTCCACTCCACTTGAGCTGATGAGACCTGAGTGACTCTTAATGGGAGTCCACCTTAGACTGTTCTTTGAGGCTTCCAAGAAAGCATCCTTATGTCTGCAGTTTGGGGATATTAAAAAACTTAAACATACAGATTCTCTCCCATGGCACAGGTAGGTCTTCTGAACAGACAGCTAAAAGCTACTTTTTTGCCGTTGTTGATTTATGTGCAACAAAACCAGAAATTTGTTGCAAATCACTATTTTCATCACTGCCATTTAAAACATCTTACCACAATTTTCAGTTATGAATGGGAGATATGTATATGTGTATGACCACCTCATACTTTTAAAGACTATGTTTCTCAAAACATGCAATGGACGTATTTAAACATTTGCATTTGCTTTGATTCTACAAGATGAGACTGAAACTCGGTCTCCCACTACACAGCTGAAATAGTCATATTACTACATGAGGAAATACCCATGAAGTTTGGAAGTACAGCTGAATCTTGATGTGTAATATGTCAATTGCTTTATTTTTCAGAATACACAGCCACTTAGAGTCTAAGAAACATGTGCTTGGAGATTACAGAGAAATTTCATTTTACATTTCCAGAGAGCTATTCATTTCCAGTATTTTTCCTGTGAATTCAACAAAACCCACTCAGCACAGAAAGTGACCTTTAATAAATAGCTTCTAAACCTTTACAAATATCAGAACTGAATTTCAAAATCAGGAAATCCAATTTTTCCACATAATAAAGCTTTTGATGGCTGTATCTGAATGCTTGAAGCCTTTCAAGAAGTTAAAAGTTGGGAGATAAAATTTCTCCTTCCTTATGAGCCATTTTCTCTCTGTGTAACTGCACTGTCTCTTCTTCCTACAATAAATCTGTCTTATTAATGGCTAATAGTACTCCATGAATTTGTCATTAGATGTCAATTCAACAGTGACCAGTTTCTAGCTCAATCAGTACAGGTTTGTCATGATGCTTGAACTCCTTTTATTCCCTCACTTTCAGGCACAGAAAACCCTAAATTCCACCTATATTCTCTGTTGACTTGATGTTTTCAGGAAATGTGTTGGTGCATACCTAAGGATCTGTAGGATTTTCTGCACTGGGGGAGATTACAATGCAAGTTATTTATTCCCTTGCTTAGGAACACAGAGATGTCTTGCCCACTCGAAACTAAAAGGGAAGTAAATGGTAAAGTATAGCACTAGAAATCTTCTAAGTCATTCATTCCCCCCTCCCCATTTCGCTCCACTACCGCTTGCAAAATGAAACACTATGTTACCATAATTTGGAATTACAATTCTGTAAATAATAAATGAATAAAAGGCTATTATCTGCCTTAGAAATCTCTTGAGTGGAAATGTGTAACACACAAACACAAGCACTTAATTCTCATTTAAAAAAAAAAAAAGTGGTCATACTGATCCCTCCTGATCTTAAAATTCATTAATCAATCTTTAATTTTCAAGTGGAGTACAGTTATATATGCATTGTGGGTCTTCCCCTTTTCTGCTGAGACAATGCTGCTCGGTATTTTCCCTCGTAAGACCTTTTCTTTCACATCGGTAATCAGTGAATCAAGAGTTAGATATTTAAGCTAGTGCTACCACATGAGGCAACAAATTCTAATGATGCTTTTTTAAAAGCATTTATGCAGATTTTGTTTATTAATGATAACCTTTGCTAAACTGTAGGAGTAACATAGTAATAATAATTATGTTCTTAATGACAATACCTCCCATATGTTTTTGTGTTACGGCACTCAAGCTTTGCATATCTGTTGATAAGAAAAGATCTTTAACACATATTAGGAATCAAATCATAAGTGTACCATTAACAAATAGCTTATTATCTTCCCTTGATTAAATGATGTTATGTAGGGCCCTAAGATCTCCTTATAATTGGAAAACTATGCACAAGAAGTAATTCGTCTGACCTATCTTACAGATGCACCTTTGGATAAGGTGCTTTAGATGCTGTTGATCCACTCATCTGCTGAATGTCCACGGCATAAGAGGCCAGTCTGTAATTTACTGGAAACAGCACAGTTCACATTGCAGAGATCATCTCCGAATTCCTTGTTGAAATAGAAAGAGTTTGCCTGGCAGAAACTTGCTTAAAAAACAGTTTCACGTCATCCGGCCTAGAAGAGCTCACTGGCTCACACCTTGGTATCCGCTGACTTGGAGAGACATGCAGATGACACGTGTATTCCTGCAGTTTTCTAAAGGAGCTGATGAAAGCTTCCACGACACATAGACAACACCCAGTAATAAGAGTGCTCCCTTCTGATCAGTTTTTAACCTTCAGCTTTTTCTTGGTTATGATAGAAATAGCACTGTTGCATTCCAAAAAGGCACACAAACGAGCCAGCATTAGATCTACCTCAGCATCAAGGAAGCACGCTGTTTCACGAACATCATGAATCCACAGCGTATGCCTGCACTTTCTCATACATCGCTCAAAACATATGATTGCTGAACACAGGGCAAACAACCAAGATATCTCTGTCTTCTGCAGTGATTATGATTGATTTCGTATCCACAGTCTGCAGTGCATAGTCTATGTATCATAACATGAATATCTGCCTACTTTTAAGATAGTCTAAGATGATTTATCGCAAAACAATCATTTCTTAGTTTAAAACGGAGCGACTTCTATTACACAGAGGTCTTTATCTTGTAGTTTCTCTCTGTGACCTGCTATTGCTCTTTTCTCTAATTTTCCCATTCCATGACCGAGAATTTGATATGGATACGCAAGTGATGTGGCATATTGATAGTATATGCATGTTTGGAAGAGCCTCATTCCAATAGGAGACTTACAGGAGATTTGTCGAACAAGCCACCTTTGTACTTACTTTGTTGTGCCCTTGTTCTAAGTAAGGTTTCATCACCCGTTCAGTCTTTCAGTTCTCCTGCACAACTGTAGATCGTAGGAGTTTGACTGAAGTGACACCATGTTTCTCAGCTGCCCAATGCACCTTTTTTAGCCACAGCAGTTAGCGAGTACTACAGCACAACCGTTTTTTATACCCTTTGGCTGTGACTCCTTATTTACTGTCACTTCAGACTGTCTCGTTTAAAGGCACAGCCTAAGTGAATGAGGCTTCTAATCTGAACCAAGAATCTGTCTTTCAAGCAGCTGTGGATGTTTGGATAGGTGGCTGGTAAATGCGCATGGAAACGGTGTGTGTCCAGCTTATCGTGGAAAAGGTGCAATTCAGAGGTAGCACCCTTACCGTAATGCTATGACATCCATGTAACAAATTCACGTATGCTGGTAGTTCTGCATTATCACCATTTCTTCAGCACTACTCTATGATACACACTTCAGCAAGGATCACGGTTTGTAAAAATGACCTGTTCCAAAGGACAGCACTGAAATGTGCTTGGCAAATACCACCACAAGGTTTTCTGGTATAGTTAAGTGCCTCTTCTGAGTCAGCAAAAATAGCAGCATAATTATTCTAAAGTAAAGGAATTTTTTTTCCCTTCTAGATCTGAGAAGTGACTTGTATATAACTTTTTAAAGCCTGACTATAAGGTTGGAATGACATTTACAAGAATATCTTCATTTCAGTGACCATCTTGGAAAAACTGCTGATCTGGAAAGATTATTGCTCGATTAAACTCTGCAAATAAATTTGTATGATTTGAATTTAAAAATTTTAGATTATATTGTCCCCAACTGATGAACTGATACAGTTCTTCTGGAATCAGTCAGTGATCAACAAACTTGCAATTATGTGTACTTAAAAGACAGTCAAGTCAAGTTCTACTGAAATCTACCTGTGGGCTCAAGTGGATTTGTTATTTTTCCATTAAAAAAAAAAAATTCTTTCTGAGATTTATTTCACCCAAAGTTATTACATTATTTTTATTTACTGTTGCACTTTACATCTTTTTCTGTTCAGCCATGAGTAATAGCTGACAAAACACAAAATAATGATTATTAAAAGTTTTGCTTAAAATTCCACTTGCTTTACAAAAAATCTTATCTTAAAGATCTATTCTCCAGCTAAACTATGACTGATGGTTTACATCTGATTCATGCAGGAGAATGTCCAGCTTTATAAATATTTAAATCAAAGTAATAATTGGAAGAAATGCAGTAGGTATATTTCATCTTCTTAATGGACAATGTTTCTCTTTTATACTGGATCATAAAGTCTCAGTAGACAACAAAACAGACACAGTGTCTTTCTTCAGAACCTATGAAATAGAACTTCCTCTGCTTCTATGTACTGTGCATATCAATTTTCCAATTTTGCATACTTGTTTTAAAAATGTGATTTGCAATATTTCTGACTAGCATTGTGGAGATGGATGTTTTGTATCTACTGATGTTTTGATTGTAAATTATTCTAAACATCTAAGCAAAGTAAATCAATTTAAGTCTTATGGACCCAGCCCACGGGATCTGTTCTGGGCTACAATGAGGTATTTGCATATTGTCACTCTTCTAATGGTTAAAACTTTTCTTCTCATTTCCAGAACAAAGGGAATGTATCATTAATACTTTTTTCTTGAGTTACTGTTGTCTAGTTCCTAGACTAATGCTGTATTTTACTTTTAATGACTCATTTTTTACCCTTATGTTTAACCACATATGTTATTTATTAAGGGTGATTAGCTTAGTAAGCTCTTTCAGCTGTCATGTTAAATTGAACAAGCCAGGCTTTTGGGTCATTTTTCTCCAGGTGGATTCTCTATTCCTGTCACTATTCCACTAGTCCTTCCATTTTTTAGCTTAACTTTCTTGAACTATATAGGAAGTATGAAATTGCAGGGTAGCAGGACATTTGCTAAAACAACATTATTCTAACTTTTAAGGTTTTTGTTTGTTTGGTCAGCAACTTCTTGGCATTTAAAGTAATAAGATGATGAATGCAAAATGATAGTGTTTCTGTATACGTCTATGCTGTACTTCAATGTGACTGATTTCAATTTCACCTTTCTCACATTTTATGGAACTGCTGCTGTTTAGCTTAGCTGTCTTTTCTAACATGATCTGTAGTATGCTCCATACAGAAAAAATGAATCTTTTCCTTGGTCAAAAAAATTCTAAAAATAATTTTTAATATATTTTTTGAGTGTTTGATTCCTACCAAATCATAAGAAAGTAGTGTACAGAATTGTGAGACATTGTTTAGTTTGTCCTCCTATGAGAGAGGATTAAATCTGCCTAGCTCATTCTGGTAGATGTTGCTTTAACCTTCTTTTAAAGATCTTAAACGAAATTGCCAAAGCCTCCCTGGGCATTCGCTTTCACCATTTTCACTCTTGCATTAGAGAAAGTTTGTTTGCTTGTTCTTGTGGGGGGTTACCCTTGCATGACAGCAAAATGCCCACCCAGCTGCTTACTCACTCAGCAGGATGGAGGTAGAAAATAGGATAGGAAAGGTCGTGGCTTCAGAGAAGAGAGGGAGCTAATTTACCAGTTACTGTCATGGGCAAAACAGATGTGATTTGGGCATAATTAATGTATTTTATTGCCAATTAAAATAGATTTCTCACTTAGGTGGTGAGAAACAAAAAGACAAATATTATAACAACATCTTTCCTGACCCTTTTCCAAGGCTCAGCTTCACTCCTTCACTCCAGGCTCCTGGTTGGACGGGGTCAGCTGTCCCCGCCGTGTCCCCCCCCGACTCCTTGTGCCCCCCCAGCCTCCTCGCTGGTGGGGTGGGGGGAGAAGCAGAAAACACCTTGACTTTGTGTAAGCGCTGCTTAGCAGTAATGCAGACATCCCTGTGTTTCCAGCACAAATCAGATACAAAGCCCCATACTAGCTCTATGAAGAAAATCAACTCTAACCCAGCCAAAACCAGCACACCTAGAAATTATGTTTTATAAATCACAGTGCTCTCTAGATTCTTCAGTTAATCCATGTGTTTCTCAAAGTACAGCATATCACAGTCCACTTGAGGCCTAAACTGAGCAAGCGAACTTTTATGGACTACAGCAAAGGCATTTTTGGTAGCTACCCCACTGCCCACCCTCCCGCTTACCTCCTGGTTACTCCTTCTGGGAAAGCATGACATCAGCTTCAGCTTGGGGTACGATACAACTCCCAAAACCACTCTGAAGAAAACAAAATTGTTTCCTCAGCTTTTATCTGTGCAATTGATTATTCCTATATAATTAAGATGCTTGGCTGACTCTCATACTGGGGGATCCAAAACAGGAAGAAAGCATTAGGGCTGACATGTGTCTATGCTTTCGAAATTTCAGAATTACCTCCATAGGTCAGCACGTTAAGAGGCTGAATACTACTTGATTTCATTGTAACAAGCCTAAAACTAAAAATATTTACTGTTTAAAACCTAACTTTCTTGGAGACGTTTATATTTTCTGAGTTTGAATATGTGCTATGAAACAAGTCAATTTTGGTATTAGTGTGAAGGAAAGGTTTTCTGAAGAAAAGGACTTACTTAGAAGTAAATGACTCAACAATTTAAGATGATAATAAAATAAATACCTTCAGTGTTTTGAATGAAATAATAGTGATAGAAAAATTAACAGCATGTTGAAATAGTTTGTCAAAAACTTGTATAACATTACCAAACTCAGTAAAGAAATGTACTTGATTAATCCCATGAACGAAAACATTGTGATATATATCCTGTTACTCACTGAAGACTTGTGTTGCCTAGACAGACTGTCACCATGGTCTCATCCATCTTGGTTACTCAAAGGATACAACAGAACTATTGATTTGTATTCATTCTTATACAAATCGTGAAGAGATTTCAGCACTGACAGACAGTTCTCTTGTATTCCTGTGCATGATAATTGCTAAGGGAGGTAAAATTATTTATCAGGCAGCTGCAGTATATTTTACTGTGCCTGTTGCTCACCACACATTCAAATAAGAAAATATCAAGTTATGGTATACTGATTCCTTAATGCGATTATTCCATTTTGTACACATTTGTGATTAGTGTTTACAGTACCTCATTCAAAAGCAACATGCATGGAGAAATTTCTAACACTATTATATATGTCATTCCTAATTTAGCTCAAATGATTAATTGAGATTTTTTTACACTATACCTTAAGTTAATACAACCAAGTTATTTGTCTCTAAAGCACAGGTTTAAGCAACTTGGAAAATAGAAGAGTCAGGCTGTGCGTTTGACTGCTTATTTTAACTTTGTAAATTTAAAAATACCTTTTGGGTAGTTAAATAGATCTGTGTTGTTTCCTGTCATGTTCAGTGCAAGTGCATATTCAAACCACACTAAGCGAACAATTTACAAATTCTAGCACTAAGCAGCCCACAGGGTGAGCCACTACTGAGTCTTTAAGTTCAGACTCGGTGACCTGGTGTGTGCAGCAGGTACATATTTTCTCAAATGAAAACACAACAGAAACTAAATCATGATGATTAACAATACCCTTCATTTCTTGTCTTACAGCAAAGACGAGTCATGTTCTTGGACATTTTTAGCAGCACTTTAACAACTACACAGCAGTTTCAAAGACAGAGCCTACCTCTTCTGTCTCAAGTAGGCAAAGAAAGCATTACACACAATGCTGCTTGGACATAACACAAATTCTTAATCTCAAAGGTGCCCAATTTTAACTTCATTAACACTTGAAAATACTAAATGTCTGATGGGTTGCATCTATATGAAGGGGATAAGAGGTCACAGCGTAGCGCGAGGGAGGTCAACGTGTTTCATAGACCTTACAGCTACATCCCTACCAGTAAATCGGAGCAGCCCGGGCCGCTCTTCGGCACCGAGGGCAGCGGGCGTTGACCAGCCGCGGTCACATCACCAGCCGTGTCCATGCCAGACGCTGACCTCCTGCTGGCCAGCAGCGAGGACCCTGCAGACCCACACGTCCCTGCCCGGCTGGGGGGGCTCGCTGCTCGGCCGCAGGGCGCGCGCGCCGTCTGACGGGGCCAACGGCCGCCTGGCAGCGCCGGGCGCCCGTAACCTATAGGTTTCCAAACGCAACGTTCACCTTGTCGTAAAATAGTTATGACACTAACGGACTTTTTAAGCAGACAGAGATGATATTCAGGGTATGTAAGCAGTGACTCAGGACACTTATACTGATCAGTCCCTGCCAAGTCAAACAAATGAGAGCGTTTCACTGCTCTTTCAGATCAATATGTATTTCATTTCTGGAAACTGTTGGCCAACATCTCAGCAGAAGTTATCTGTGAGGCATGTGTGATCCCAGCAAGGAAGCCGTAAGAATTTCCAGGAATAAATCCTGCCCATTCCAGCCCCATGGGGCTCCCCCCACCTGCCCACGGCGCGGGACCCCCCGCCAGCCCCCCGGGGCCGCCAGCCCCCGCCCCAGGGATGCCGCAGCGGGGCCGCAAAACTATTCAGATACCAGATAAGGCATTACTGAAGAGGGGAAATTTCCCTTAAATAACCTGGGGGGGGGGGGGGGGGGGGGCGGGTTGTGCATGTGCGTGTGTGTGTGCATATGAATATATCCACGTATATATAGGTACACACACTGCATTTATATGCACAGTGAGCTATGCACCTCCCGCAGCATAATTATTGACTTGTAATACTGATAGACTTTTAAAGAAAAACAACATTTGTTAAATAACAATTAAGTGAAGACTAATAAGAATCCATTATATTCCATATAAGCCAGAGCTGTAACAAGGAAGGACAGTATTGTGTTAGAATTTCTGTTTCAAGCGAAGGGTAATAATGAGATTTTTCTAAAGAGAAAAGAATGTAACACATTAAAAATGGAACTATCTGGTCTGTTCCTCACAGACTACAGTCCTCTGAGGTTTTCAGTATCCTCAGCATGCGCCGATCCTCGCAACCAGTAAGAGCTGTGTTGGTGTACTGGTTTATAAGGGATTCTCAGCAATTTGCCTTTTAGGTAAGAGTGCTTGAATTTTTTGGCTGAGGTTTTCATCAAAACAATGACTCATCATAACACAGAACACGAAGTAAAAGGTTCATTATTAAATGCATGGAATTGATCATTGATGGGTAACGTGCTGCAGTACTATTTTCACACTTAACAATGCAAGTCAAGCCAAAGCACCTTTTATGAATGCCTTGCAATATATAGCATTCAGACCTATATGAGGCTTCTTTTATGTAAACACTTGTGTAAGGTCTGTTGCAGTTCTGCATGTTGAATGTACATAAATGTCAGCAAAGACTTCTTTGCATGTATTATTAGCAGAATCAAAACTATGTCTTTTTAAGTCCTCTAATATACATTTCCTGATTTGCGACATAAGCTTTTAAAACCTTAGTATTCCCTATAACTGAATACATATATTTCATAGTTACAGGATGCAATGCAGTTAGCGATATCTTTATCTTTCACAAGTATGATTTTCAGTGGCTCAGCATCACCATATAGGCTTTTTGTGTGAAAACACAAGTGTTTCAGACATGCTAACCAGATATGTCTTATTGTTTAACAGTTAATATCCCTTATTTGTCCCTGTCTCAGTACACACATACGTCAGACAAGAGACTGAACTACTCCAACTGCTTGGCATTCCAACATTCACATTTGAAATTACAATGTGACTGAGCGTGCACCATCTTGACACTGAAGAGAATTTGCTCTTCTTTTCAGCCCAGTCTTCCCTGATGCTTAAAATGAGTTCAAGCTATTTCCCCCAAGGGCAGTTTTAACATGATCATTTTTAGACACTCTGTTCTTCCTGTCACACCCATACCTGGCCAGGCCTTTCATTCTAACAAAGCCCTATGCGTTCATTTGCATGTAAGAGAGTATTAAATTACTCTACAGTTCAAATATATCAGAATAGGAGAGAAGCGAGGCATAAGTCATATTAAATATAGGAGTCAATTGTAACCCATTGTCCTGATTTCAGCTGGGATAGAGTTAATTTTCTTCCTAGCAGTTTGTACAGTGTTATGTATTGGGTTCAGTATGAGGAGAATGTTGATAACACACTGATGTTTTCAGTTGTTGCTCAGTAGTGTTTAGACTATAGTCAAGGATTTTTCAGCTTCTCCTGCCCAGCCAGCAAGAAGGCTGGAGGGGCACAAGGAGTTGGCACAGGACACAGCCAGGGCAGCTGACCCGAACTGCCCAACAGGGTATTCCATACCATGGGACGTCATGCCCAGTATAGAAACTGGGGGGAGTTGGCCGGGGAATCACTGCTCGGGAACTAACTGAGCATCGGTTGGCAGGTGGTGAGCAATTGCATTGTGCATCGCTTGTTTTGTATATTCCAATCCTTTTATTATTATTGTTATTTTATTATTGTTATTATTATCGTCATTTTATTATTGTCATTATTATCATTATTAGTTTCTTCCTTTCTGTTCTATTGAACTGTTCTTATCTCAAACCACAGGTTTTACCTTTTTCCTTCAGATTCTCTCCCCCATCCCACTGGGTCAGGGGGACGTGAGTGAGCAGCTGCGTGGTGCTTAGTTGCTGGCCAGGGTTAAACCACGACACACATACAGTATGCATGTCCATCACTTTTTGTTGTTGTTATTCCAATCAAAATGAAAAAATCCTTCTCTTTTGTTATCTTCTAATTTAATCAGTCATACCACTTTTTTCTATTTTTCTTTTTTTAATTTAATTCTCTTTCTGAAGAAACGGCATTAGTCAAACACAGTGTAGCACAGCTGATACCATCTTCTCAATATAGCTTTAGATGAACCCTGTTCATAACCTTTCAGATTTGCCTATCAGTTGGTATAAACTGATGATCTTGAATTAGGAGAATTTGTACCAGCTGTTCTTCTCTGTTTTTTGCACACATTACATGGATAAATAGTATAACTTAGAGACTTTTGTCTCTAAGCATAATGTGATACCAGCCCATTAAAAGTAAAATGAAAGTTAGTGATTCACACTGTTAGCATAAGTGGTGGATTCCCTATCATTAGGTATCCTAAGCCAAAACTCACTGATTTTCTGAAATTCATGCTGCAGCCACCCACAATTATTGGACTCTGCAAACGAACAGATGAGCGAAACTATCAAAAGTTTTTTACTTTGGGAATCAGACTGTCTCTTTAAATGTTCTGTCTGGTCTTCAAAACAGTCTATGGAAACTGGTCCATAAAAACTGCTTGTTGTATGTTTACAACTGTTTTGAAAAAGGAAATGAACGATATTTCAGTTTCCTGTAGCTATTTTATATAGTTTCTCCTTACAAAAAAAGAGGGAAGGTAAACAGTGGAAATAACTTCGATCTCTGTAATCGATCCATTCTAAAACACAAATCAGTGAAATCCTGCAATACCAGCTCTACTAATTTGTCCCACTGCTTGAAAAGTAGACTTACATTTGCAGAAGGTCAGCATGAAGTAAACCCCTGTATCTAACCATTAAAAATTATAGGGGGGACAAGCTAAGAGACAGAAATGGTTTCAGGTCACAACATATTTGGAGCAAATGTAATAAACACAAACTCTTTGAGTATTTGAAAGCTCCCGAATGTTGACCTCAATGGGACTGGATCGATAGCAGTCAAGGAGAGGCCACTGTTCTGTTCCCCGCTGGGCCAGATGTTTCATTTCCTGCCAAGCCTGCTACTGCTAATCACTACTGGATTTTGCCTTATTATAGCTAGCTCAGTGAAACACTACAGAGAAAAATAATGACATTACAAAAAAATGTAAGAAGCATTCCTATGTCCTTTCAGTGATAAATGTGCTTTATCCACAGATATTTTGAATGAACTTTTGAAAGAATAAATGACTACATAGGATCTCAGCAGCACATGCTAATACAGATAAGTAAGAATTAGTAACCATGACAGATTTTGTCATGTGCATCTGTAATAATTCCCCCCTCTTTCATATCCAACATCAATTCAGATTTGACACTTGCTACTGACCTCGATCGCTACTGCTGGAGTTAGAGGATTAGCTGTGCTAACAAGTAAGGGGAAAAGATTGGCATCTGATATGAATCAGTCACTAGAAAAGGGGTTTGGAAAAGCAAATATCTCTTTTGTGAAAGGTGGCACAAACAGAAATTGTATTCCCTTTGAGAAATAATACAAAATCATAAGTACGGTTTGAATTTCAGCTTGGGAAACTTCAGTGGAATATGAAATGCCTTATGAAAACCAAGCTGGGAAAGATCCATGTTCATTCATGTCAGTTGTCCAACAGCATGAGCTGTAATTCATGCTTTCCGGCCTATTACATTTACTTGTCTATGTTAGCATCATGTCCCCCTCCTAATCTTCAGGAGTGAAAAGGCTGCAAGTAGGAGATTCTAGATATCCCTCCCAGACCTCTATAATCACGCCCATATCTCTTTTTCTTAAAACTACCTTTGCCCTGGGAAGAAAAGGGTTGAGATTTTGCTCCCCGTACTTCCCACTGCAGTGGGTGTTGATGTGGCTGCAGGAGGAGCAGGGTTCCATGCTTAGATCACCTGTGGCTTTGGTATTCTGCCAGTCAAAAAGCAATAACGGAAACCCCAACAGGAAAACAGCAATTCTCTGTAGTTTATTGCCCGGCCAAATCTGAAGAGAATTTCCTGGCATCAGCCGTTGGTATTTTCCTGGTGCCAGAACGTTCCCCGTGTCAGAGTTCCTACAAATAATGTAGGTATACAAGCTACCCCCAAAAAAGGCTCCAATAACGTTTCATAATGGCAAGTGTTTCTTAGCTAACCAAAACAAAAGATCACTATACATATGATAAAAATGAGACCTTACTATTATTTCTGTAATACTGGTCCATCTTGGAACTGGAAGACTACACAATTTTAATTTCTTTCTGTTTCCTTTAAGATAGAACTATTATTTGTACAAAAACTTTGTGATATTATATATGCAAGGTACTGTATAATCACATATAAGAGCAGTGAGAAATTTTTCAGTTATTTCTCAAAAGATTTTGAAAATAAATTACATTAAAAATGCAGAAATACAGTAAAATTTTATAAATAACTCTTTGGTACATTAGCTACTATGTCATGTAGATTTTAAAAATGGTTATATATGTTTTATTTCATTACTTGTTTTAACTGTTAAAAGCCCACTACTTGTTAGCTGCAGCTGGTACAGACTAGCTGTAAATTTTTATAATGTTTGGACTAGACAAAAGTGGCACATCCTAAATCCTCCAGTTAATAAAGAGACATGACACAGAACCACCAGTCGGGAAGCTGCTCATGCATTGTGCTTCTGCACACAGACCATTTAGATTGGGAAAACTCCAGAAAGAATAGCTGGTGTTGAAAATTATGGAGTCACAAAAAGAAGTGGTCTGAGAAAGCAGAAGAGGTCTGGGAAAGAAGAAGGTGAAGAAGTGCAAGCAGCAGCACAACACAAACTGGCACAACACAAACTGGCACAACTTTCTGCCTGAGCTTCCCAAACCCGGAGTAACCTGCCTGCTGGGATGGAAAGTAGAGACCTAGTGAACAAAGCAACTTAGCAAGTAGGTGTGTGAAATGGCCAAGTGGGGTAAAAGCTCTAATTTTGTCGGTTCTCATCCAGAACCAGTATGGGCTGTTGTTCACTCTATTTGTGTAACAACGTTTTTAAGGATTAGTCTGGCTTCAGAGTATAACATTAGAACAATACCATGAAAGGCTGAGGAAAAGTAAGAAGACTAAATAATAAAAATAAATTCTCTAGTTTTAAAGTAAAAGGCTTGATATAGGCTTTGAGGTCCCTGAAGTAAAGGACACTCTATTTTTCTTGGCAAAAAAGAGTTAAGTGGATATAGGATCAGTATCGCTAGAATCTCTTAAGTGATCTCTCTCTAAAGCTCTAAAGGAATAGTAAAAGAGAATGATAAAAGAGCTGTGAATTCCAAGAGCAGGACCACAGAATAATTTGTCCTTGAGCTACTAGATCTATTAGCATTTGTCTGTTTGTTTGTTTCATAGGTTGGAATCTCTATTTATGGGATTTGTGGAGGAAGAAGAGGAAGGTGTGCTGAATTTCCCAGGTTAAGATACACTCAGGACAAATATGTTTGTAAAATGGTCTGAGGCTGAATCATCAACAGTCAACCTCAGTTCTTCCTAAAGTTACCCGAATTGTAGCTTACAGTGACCCAAAAAGATCTTCCTGTGAATATGAATCACACACGATCTGAAGAAGTTTTACTGAATTTAGACACAGAGGTTGGCATCCATCTAACCTGAGGTAGTATCTGAAAATTTGTTGCCTAAATCTGTTTTAATAAGCTGAAGCTCACTTTGCAGTCAATGCAGATAAATAGATATCTAAGGTAAATGAGACGAATCCCCTTCTAGAGGTGTTTATTTCTCTCCATTAACTATAAAGGAATGTAGCACTGACTAGCTTGAAGTCAGGTAGCTGGCTTTGAGTTCTATCCTTACTGTTGAAATGAATCCCAGAATGTTAAAACACAATCTACTTCTACAGAAGCTATTTTCTATTTTCTGTATTGTTTAATCTGTATTTTGACAGTGGAGTCTTCAGGTCTCATCAGTATACCTAGATTTTTCATACAACCCATGAGTAAAAACTTCATAAGTGGAACCAAGTCAGCCAATATGATGATTGGAAAGCAAACCAATATTAAAGGCTGTAGGTTATACTTTAAATCCTGTCCCCTTCTCAAGTGCTCTTATAGGACTGAACTAAACAGAAGTGTTCATTCCACAGATGTTTTCCTGGTGCCCGGCACCTGAAAATGAACACGGAGATCAGACCTGTTAAAAGGCAACTGGAGGACGTGATAGTGCTGCCCCTTTTTCAGTAGTTGAGTGGCTAGTACATTAACTCTGTACATGTTTTTATTCTGTTCTTTATTTGAAGAACATGCATCCTGCACCTTGCAGTCAGTAGACTGTAAACTCTTATGCATAAAGAATAGCTTTGTTAAAAATTCCGGAAGAGTAAAGTATCTTCAGCATTTCTCAGGCCAAGGAAAATTAGGCTCTAGTCCGGCAGTTTAGGGCATTCACTTGAAAGAAGAGACCTGGGTTGCAGTCCCTCTTTTAATAATAGTCTCTGTATTGGATGTTAAGCATTTGCTAACGTAAGAGTTGGAACTGCATTGTTGTCTTCTCTGGGAAGTGCCCTAACCATGAGGGTACAGTCACACATTCTCTTTTTGGCTGGTAGGTATGTAATTGCTCCAAACAGTGAAAAAGCTTCAGCAGAAGGGATTCTAAAGAAGCCTTGCCATGGAAGGCAATGAAGAGACTAAGATAGACTTGGTAAGTGTTTGCAAGTGTAAACTAGTGTTTGGATGACTTTCCTAAAAATCAGTGTGTATAGGGAAGAGGAGGTGGACCCCCTATTCCACATGGTGGAGGACAGATAGCTGTAACTAACATGGCAGTGATGAAGCAGTGCTGCCACCACCACTGACGCTCCATGGGAAAGGGATGCTCTTCAAGGAAAGGGTTTGTAAGCCTTTGGGGAGGCTTCCCTGCAGCATGGGAACTAGTAGCCCAAGACCCTGAGGAGACAAGGGGTAAGACACAGCCTTGCGGTCAGCTCTCACGCAGGCTGCTCGTCCTCGTGGGTGCCGCTCTCAGCTGCTTTACCCTTCACGTACCGCGGAGGAAGCCCGCGTACCTCATGGCTGGCTCCTGCCCCTAAGCAGCGACAGGGTTTGTGCAGTTCCGGGGACTTTCCTGAAATTGTGACAGTATCAAAAAAGATACTGGAAGCCAAGGGATTATTTTCTGAAACTGTCTTGGACTGCCTACTAATTAGTGTTTTGTTTGATAGCCCTTTCATAGCTGGATGCAGCTGGATGAAAATAAACCACAAAGGGAGCACATTTTTGTTTATCATTAATTTTTACTTAGTTTTGTAGACACTTTTGAGACACCGCAGTAATCTTAATTTGTCATATATTGTAAATTGATTTAGTAAGTTTATTCATTTTAGGAGTCTGGTTTTGTTACTTCTCACAATTCTAATCAATTGAATACATTGTAGAACAAGTCAGATCATGTGATATTGCTCAAACTAATCTAGTGAACTTCTACTTTATTACAATATTAGATCTCACTAAAGTTTACTATTAAATTTTCCAATGCCCTGAGGGCATTTTCCGTGCCGTAGAGAGGCAGGGCTCTGCAATGACTTGTTTAGATTTTGAAAAGCAGGCCAGTCCTCCTGCCACATTTAGGTGAAAAAATGATGACTACAGTTTACAAAATAAGCAACCAGAAATACACATTTTTTCTTATTCTTGCTTTAATATCTAGACTCATAAACCGTAACCAGATTATGGCACATGTGAGTGCTTCACAGCTCCTGGGTCCAGTCATCTGCCCCTGCTGCATCCTGCATCTCTATCAGGTCAAAGCCAAGGAATGCACCTACTGAAGGACGGTTTCCAGACCCAGGAAACCAAGGTGTATAGGCCAGATGGAAACGTAGGTACAAGCCACCCTAAGGGGCCAGGAAAGTTCTGTATTTTAGGAAGCAAATTTTGATTCTTTCAAAGATGTGTCCTTTGACCCAGCAGCAAGGTTATTTTTTTCATGAGAAACCTAGTGCAGCCTTTGCTTCTCTCCTAGTCCTCACAGGCTTAAAGTCTGTTTTGTTCTTCACAGATGTTTGAGACATCTCTCTTCTCACCAACTTAAAGAATTAATGTTTTGGCAGTATCACTTGCAGACACTTTAGCTACTGTCTTGGTTCGGAGTTCATGCACTTAAAAATGTCTCACTACCTATAGATTAAATAAAAAATTGTTTTTACCTATAAGCTAATCTCCTTAATCATGTTTTAGTGACCCAAGTATGGTTTTCTCCTAGGCTTTAATTCACCTCCACCAACATTCTGTTCTTCAGAAAAAGCTTGCTTTTGCCTTGACGAGGATCTTAGGACATGTTAATGCTAGCTCTCTGACAGGATCTAACAATAACACTTCTGAGTGAAGCAGTTCCACTCCGCAGGGTAGACTCTTATCATCCTGAATGTGTGATCAACCATGACTCCAGAATTTCAATGAGGAAATAGACTGTCACAGAGCTGTGCTAGGGGCTAGCCCCAGCTATGTGGGATAAAAATCTTCAGTTCAAAGAACCTGTGCTTGTGCAGAAATGGGTCATTCTTCTCAACCGCACCGCAGCATTGGCAGTACAGTCAGCCGTCAAATTGCTGTGGTAGTAGGTTTGCAGCGCGACTCTTTAAGTGTTTTCTACACAGATACTTGCATTAGGAGCATTCTTGGAACTACAGCTTGCTTCCAGAAAATGGGGGCTCTCAGATCATGTTGAGGTCACGGATGGCACATGTGTACTTAGTTTCCCCCTCTCAAATAGAAGCATATCTGCCAAGTAATAGAGAAAGCTCTCACTGCTACCACAAGCGTTGGCAGAGGGAAAGGTCTTACAAAACCATTTGAATACAAATGCAGTAAACAGCATATGAATAATTTGGGCCTGCGGCATCCAGCATGGAAGGATAAAGAAAAATTTATTTAGAAGGACAGACCCAGGGTAATCGTTGCTAGGCCTCTGTCTTGGGTCTGGCTGAGGTGGAGTTAATTCTCCCCAGAGCAGCCCTCGTGGTGCCGTGCTCTGTGTCGGTACCTAGAAGGGTGTCGATAGCACACCGGAGTTTTGGCTACTGCTGAGCAGTGCTCCCACAGCGTCGAGGCTGTCTCGCCAACGCTTTCACCCCCCTCAGCGGCAGGATGGGGGTGGGCAAGACCTTGGGAGGGGACACAGCCAGGACAGCTGACCCAAACTGACCAAAGGGGTATTCCAGACCATACGACATCAGCTCAGCTATAAATGCTCAGTAAAGGGAGGTGGAAGTGGGGGCATTCGTTATTAACGTTTGTCTTCTGGAGCAACCACTACGTGTACTGAAGTACCGCCTCCCGGGCAGTGGCCAGACATCGCCTGCTGATGGGAAGTAGAGAATAAAATCTTCTGTTTTCCTTGGCTTTACCTTTATTAAACTGCCCTTATCTTGACCCACAAGCTTTTTGTTATATTTTCTCTCCCCCGTCCAGCTGAGGAGGGCAGTGACAGAGCAGCTTTGGTGGGCACCTGGTGTCCAGCCAGGACCAGTCCACCACAGCTTCAAAGCCACTGCATATCTATCAGTGATGGCTTTAAGCATAGAAGGAACATGAGGGACCCTGTGTATGCTTACATCTTGGCAGCATATACGATGTTCCTAGGTGACCCACTGAAAAAATTTAAGATAACAGAACCCAAGGTAGAGCTTAACCAGGAAAACAATACACATATTTTTAAACTATTTTGTACACAGTTTAGACCTCAATGCCTATAGAATACCTGTGAAGAAGGGACTGCTTTAGTTTCTGAGAAGTATAATTTTATGGCCTACACCACTTGTCTTTTTTTTGGCATTTTTTTAAACTGCAAACCTGTGTTTATCTGTTTTGACTCATGAGGTACCAGATAATTCCTTTATATTTTTAATTGAATTGTTTTTATCTGATGCTGCAATAAATTATTTTGGCATAAATACAGTTATTGAATTCCTTTTTAGCTGGGCATCAGCTTCATATAGTAATTCACTAAACCAATAGTATCTGAGGAAGTCAGAAGAGTAGCACAGTCAGACCAGCTGCTTCTTAAATTAAAGCAATTCCTTCTTAAGCCTAAAGCAAGGCATAGAACTGGAGGGAAAAAACTGTCAAGCATTCAAAGGAAGGTCCACAGAAACAGGACAACACCTATTGTTTGCTGGGCTGTTATTTATTTTCCTTTTCCCTAGTATGTGTATAGAGATTGTAGGTAAAGACTATTTCCTACTCCCCCCATCCTGGTATTGCTTATTCCTTCTCTGAAAGCTGAATTTCCAGTCCCTGAGCAGCCTTTAGCAGGTACAAGCACAGAGCAGAACACTGGTACATGTGAAGGGTTCGTATGGAGCTCCAGTGAACAGCTCACAAGAGTTCCAGCTCTCCTCCTCTCACCCCAGTCTGGACCTCTCTAATTCTCTTCCTTCATTTACAGCAGAGGTATGGCTTTATCAATCTTGCAGGGGCTTTTAAAAAACGACTCTGATAACAGCACACGTCAAATCTAACATCTACCACATCACTGATGGAAACCACCAACCTTGCCCACCACATAGTTTGGTCAACCTGAATTCCCACAATACTGAAAAGACCCTGTAGGAGTGTGGGAAAATTACAAAGAACTTTGATGAACAGATGAAGTCAGTGGTGGGTAATTGATAGTTACAATTGCTACTTATCCTTTCCTTTCGTGTCAAACCAGAATAAATTTCTTGTGAAAGGTCAGAAGGCAACCAGATAAAATCAATTTATGAGAACAGGGAACTTGATAAGGTTAGGAGGATTGGAAAAAATCCACTATTTTTCCAAGTGAGAAATTTCTTTGAAATTGCCTAAGAAATGTAACAACTATTTGATGATTGTAGCACAGATTTGCTCTTGAGTAAGGAGGAAGTGTTATCTCTTTTTGGTTTTGTAGTAAGTATAATTTGGGGGAAAAAAACCCCAAACCAACATGTAAACAATTGGAAGCCTCTTCCTTAAGTAATTAAAATCTTATTTATAAAATTATAATGTGGTTTCTAATCAGATCATAGCCTACAGTCCTAAATAAGAAATGCAGATAACTTATCCTATTACTATCAAAGGATTTTCCCTTTATCTAACCAGATGCAGCCATCTGATTCCATATGTCCAAAGCCATGCATCTTGGGGGAACAGGGAGCAAAGGTAAGCAACCTGATGCAGCAATTCTATAGTTGGCATCTGGTCTTTCTTGAAGTTGCCTACTTCCAACCTTATGAAGTATTCCTTATAGTAAACACACTGTATTTAAGCCAGCACAACTCTCTCTGCTTAACCCAGGAAATGTATAAACCAGAAACAAGTGCAGCAGGCAAAATTTACAGATTTTCTTCCAATGTTTCCATTTTATGGGGATACATGCAGTATTTCTGCTAAATGAGTGGCTGCTTCCAGCTGTATGTGATCACATACTAGGCTTTGTATGGTAACATACCCACATCTGCGTTCAGCAGAAACACATAACCTCAGTGTAGAAGAAGGTGGATTCATTATTTTTTCCATCAGATGGTTTAGTGACTCAGGAAAACTGCGGTATCAACCGAGAGATTAAGTTCTCTGTGTCTTACAGAGAACAATTGCCTAGCTTGGTAAAGACATCCACCCTCTCACGGAGAGTAACTGCCAGTATGTTATTTAGTACAGCTTCAAGCTTATGCTTGTGTACCTACCTAAGTTCTGAGTTCGTTAAGAATCCTCCTTCCTGTCCCTTTCTTATGCCTCTCTTCCTATTTGTTTTTTATTGTAATTAAATGTAATTACAACTGCTGCTTATGGTAGAAGAAGTTATAAGCAGAAATTAACTGAAAAGTAGATGCAAAGATACATTGCCAGTATGCATTCAACATTCAGCAGTGTCTTTTCCTCAGCAACACACATGATCTTCATAATTTTCTCTGAATATAGATTTATACAAGAGGATAAGAAGCAGTTCGGTGCAGGGGGGAGTGAGTGAGCGGCTGCGTGGTGCTTAGTTGCTGGCTGGGGTTAAACCACGACTGTCCAGCAGAAGACAGAGAGCAGTGCAGAGACTAAACGTAAGAAGTCCAGTTATTTATTTTATAAAAAAAACCCCTACAACAAAAAAAAAACCCCAAAACAAAAGAAAGCAAAGGGGGACTTTGCAATTCTGCAGAGTTAGAAGAGACATGGAATTATTTTTAAAAGTCACTAGGCAAGATGACATACAGCGTGACCCCAGTCATCTGATATATAAATTGAATGGTAAGTAACAGAAAAGGGAAAAGGATCGATGGAATGGAAATTGTTCTGAATTACTTGGAAAACAAATAACTTAAGTCAAATGACCAATTTGACACAGTCTGATGCATCAACATTTTCTTTTGAGAAAGGTTTAAGCTCCTAAAAGAAAGTGTCTAAATAAGTCTGCCCTCGGCGGGGCGGGGGGAAGTCTATTTCATTTTCTATGGCAGCAAAATACTCCTCCTCCTTCAGTTTTAAAGTCCAGCACAAAACTAGACCTTCACCCAGAGGCAGTGGAAGGCAGTGCTGGTGGGCAGCACGATAGCAGTTCCAGCAGATTGGAGTACATCTGCTGCAGTGTCCTTGTGACCGATCCCAAGTCCATCATCAATGACTCATATTAAAACCAATGGTCATTCAGGTTCATGTAAGGAAGCCAAAAAAAAAAAAAAAGAACAAACACCAATATTTTAAAAACTGCACTCATGACAATTTGTTTATTTTTCTCTTTTTAGTTGACTTCATCAGAAAACTTTTGGAAGCATTAAAGGATTCAATTAACATTGTAAATTCTCTAGTCGCTTTGTGCTTGCACAGGTCTTTTATGGTGTGGGCAGTCTGTTCTGGGAAATGATCCCAAAGGCCCACGATAGATGTCCATTCTGTATTTAAAATATTAATGTTTTGTTGTATTGTCATGAGCAAGTTATGTTCAAAATAAGGTATATGAGGATGAAAGAGTAAATTGCAAATACAGGAGCAGAGAAAAGGCGTTTTGCATAATTCATTAAAAAATTATTTTGAAATAAATCTCCTCAAATCCATCAGGCTTCATATTTTGATATTCCTAAGAAACTAATGTAATAATGTTTTAGGTACTCGTAGGTAGCTGACATTTACGTAGTTTGGGAAGTATCATTGCATTATAGATTTCTCACAAGTTTTTATTTTAACAGCTGCTGATTTCCCATTTGTATATGGTACACTAAATTTATAGAATTGCATAGTAATTATTAAAAATGTTTTGTAAATCTGTAAGTTTGAATTGCCCTTGAGATGTCAAAGTTTAACAATAATACAAAATCCTATAAAATTAAGATCAGAAGGCAATATCATTGTTCAGTTGTTACATGAAATTAGTATTACAGTGACTGAACTGGGACAGTGCTTAACATAGGTAACAGTGGTATCATCTGTCCTTAAATTTCATTCTCTCAAAAAAAATATTATATAATCATGGAGTTCATAGAGCTTTGGAATGACTTATTTGGGAAATTAAATAATTGCGAGATGAGACTGCACTTAATGCTCTGTGCAGAAAAAGAATGACTCATCATCCATTTGCTCCATGGGTGAACTGAGCTTTGCAATAGTTGAGACTAATACAGCACAGCTCCTGAAACAAAGCAAATCCATTTGCTCTGGCACAAATGGCAAATAAACTCCATCATTATAAGCAGATTTAACAACATTTGCTGAGCTGTTAACATTTTCATCCTTATTACTTTATAACTGGAGCTGATCAGAGAGTGAAAACTTTTTTTTTTTCCCTCACAAACTTGCTAAATGTTTGCTTGCTTTTAAAATTTCCTCTGAGTTTCCTGACCTTCTCCATTTATTATGCATATCTCTAAGAGACCTATTATGAGTACAGCTAAATACTGATGACTTCTCCAGAAATAAAATGCTGGGAGCATTAAATGGCTTTGCTAATGTTAAGAAGCAAGAAGGGGAAAACTTGCTAAAAGTTTTGAAGCTACTCTTGATCTGAAGGCTTTAAAATTTAGCTTCATACTGATTTTTCTAAAACTTATGGATGAGAATGCTCAGTGTGTACTGAAGATATTTTAGGAGTTGAAGTGCTCTTACCTAAAAAGAGAAACTGGGAATTTAAAAGTGTTTCCATAGAGGACTTGTTCTCTAAGGAAAACTGGCTCACAAAGCTGGCATAGTTTTTTATTCTTCTGGAAATGTCTATATGTCCTATTACCCATTAAAAAAAATTGTATTCAGATATGCTCCATTTTGATCAAATAAATTGTGAAATAATTTGTCGTATTTTTCCATGGTTTACAGTTAATAAAATGCTAACTCGATTTTCAAATAATTTTCTGTCTTCTCTTGTACACTGCTGAGAGCCTTAAAATCATTCAGTGACTTTTCCAGAAAATGTTTGTGCTATGGTCCAGTAAGACTGAAATATGTGTGAAGTATTGATTCCATGTTTTCTTTAAAAACAGACAAATCTTTACGAGTGGGCTGAGTCCCACTTCACAGCCATCTGCTGAATTAGAATATACATTGTCAAAAAAAGGTATTTTCTGTGGTTTTTTTTTTTTTAATTTCATACTGGTGGCAATACCAGCATTTAATCCTAAATTAGACACCTAACTGGTTCTTAAGTTTTAGGTTCCTACTGAAACGTTCTGCCTAAAATCGTTCTTTATAGAGAAAGTGGAGAGATCTAGGTTCCTTAGAGCTCCAGAGCTTCTCTTGTTCAAGGCCCTGGAGGGCAATTACTTCCAATCCTATACTCAGCAAGTAGTGTTTTTTCTTAAACTGTTGAGTTGCTAGTATTACACACTTTAAATGGATTTATAATAAACAATTATGTAAGTTTATACTTAAGAGTATGTAAATTGATAAAGATGCTGTATAGTGTCAAACCCTTCCCCAAGTCAGGCTTCATTTAGAACAGAATTTCCACAATCTTTGACCAGGGTTTGAAGAGTTAGTTGAACTCTTTCTGACCTTTTAATATGGTAAAGTATCTTGAAACTTGTTTAGTGAAGACTTTTTTGTTGTTGTTGTTGTTGTTCCAGTTTGTTGACGATTTGTATGTCCTGTAGTTTGACATATTTGGTCTTAAGGCTGACAGATGAATACCATCCATAGGTGATTTGTCTGGGATTTTCTTTGTGTACTTCGACACTTCTGCTAAGTGAGTGGGAACAGGCTAAATTCTGTAGAGCTATATATTGTAAATGCATAAATAGGCATATGTTAAATCATATGCTGGATTTGCTCCATTTCAGTTGCTGCAACATTGCGACAGACCAATGGATTAATAAAGTATAACTTTATCCTGTTATCTGGCTACGGGCTTTGTGTACCTGATCAATAAACTAACTGAGTTGAGTTGTTTCCATTGTATCTTTCTTAAGGAAGCAAGGTTAACAAAAACAAGCTGGTAATTCATCAATTACAGATAAATATTCTCTGAACAAAACTTAAACTAAAACCAAACTGGATAAAAAGTGACAAATACATTGTAGAAAAATCAACCAACCAAACCCACCAACCAAAAAAGCCCCACCAATCCCCCCCCCCCCCCAATCTACAAAAAAGCACAATTATATTGTATTATCAGTTTTCTTGTATCCATACCTACAAGCTTCCCTTTCTTTGCTTTCTATTTCTGATGGAAGTTCACTTCCTAAATGAAATGGTAAAAGTAGCTTGTTACAGTCAATCTTCATTTTCCCATATGTAATTTAATCTCCTTATTTCTAGTTTATATCCTTTGCATCCTCTAAACAATTCTATTCTCACTTGGGTGTAATACTTTCTTCAGGTATTTGTAGATTGACTTACATCTTAGATAAACCATATATATATATGCATCTCTCACCTTTTTTTTTCTCAAATAAATTCTGTCATTTTATTTTGAGCATGGTCTGCCTACCTAACTCTGTACGCCTGAAGTAGAATACATTTTGTCATGCAAATCACATGCACTTTCCGGAAGACTTATTTTTCTGTTTTGTCATCTGTTATACAATGACAAACTCCTCTGGCCTCTTGATTGTCATACACTACTGAAATCTGCTGGAATTCATTTGCACTAATGTTGTTACATACAAGAGAGCTGTTTACGTCTAACCTAGTTACTGACTTCATATCCAGTGGAGAGGAATCAAATTTTGCACAGGATGGCTCATCTCAGCCAAAGACAGGTACCTGCAGGTCAGATGAATAAACTGCTGGAGGAGCCTGTCTCGACCTACTGATGGTAAAAAGGGTGTCCATGGTGACCGGAGTAGGCTTAGACTTCTGATTTTTGCATGCCTAAAGCTAGGTGAGACGGCCAACTTCGGTAACTTGCTGCGCTGAATAATCGGCGCTTGACTATAAACTGGAGGATTAGGTCAAAGAAGAGTCCTTGGAGTCTGGAAATTGTAGCTCTGTTGCTCTAAATCAAGTATCACCTTCTTTGTACCTCAGTTTGTCATTTAGTTTTTGTTATTGTTGTTGTTATCCTTTAGGAGAGAAATTTGTATTAAAGGGAGATTTGCATACAGGGAAAGGGGGGTGGAAACAATAAGCTGAAGGGGAAAAAGTAAAAGAAATGTACAAAGGGAATCATTGTGCATCATGTGAAAAGGAAAAATAGAAAGCAATGTAACCGGAGGTTTTGTAGGAAAAGGAGCAGCTCTAAATCTTGCAGGTAAGGATGCAAGGGAAATTCAGACCTCTCTTACTTACTGACTGCAGTCAGGTTAGAGGGAACAGGTGAAGTGGAGACGGTGCTATGATCATGGTGACAATTTTTGTGAGTGTTTGAGCTACCTGCAATGGGTAGGCTGTACTATAAAGGTCAGAAGGAACAGCAGAGAGAGAGAACTTCAAACACGGGAGAGCAAAATACGAGACCTAGTGTTTACCTACATGTGGAGAGGAGAAAATTACATCATAGACTTACAACTTCTCTGTCAGTTTTGGTAGCATCACAGGGAAGAAAGAAGAGACCAGACATTCTAGACTGCCTTTGATTCTTTGCTGTTCATTTCTATTTAAGTGTTTTTTCTGTCTTCAGCTGCTGTTTTGTAGTTTATTATTTTGGTTAAAATCATCCCAATTCAATAATAAAGGAGATCTCTCAGTGAGGTTGTACTTCCTTCCTCGGTTACTTCTTCTTTACAACGTCGCAAGAATGCTCAATGTGAAATAGAGCTGTAACAGACATAATTTTATTTGATGTGTGTTTTGATGAACTAAGAACTGGTGATGCGGGTATCACAGACCAAGTGATAGCATAAGCCAGCACTCGTCGTGCGCTGGGAACTCACACTGAACTCTTCTGGGTCCTGGGCTCACCAAGTATATGAAACTATTTGATGTCTTGGAAGGATAAAGTACCGATACATTTTTTAACTGAAGCTGATTTATATGATTTATACAGATTAAAGACTAACCTGTGTGACTTGACTCTATTTAAGAGAGTGAAGCTGCGCAGTCCAAGGACTAGTATGCCTTGGCCAGGGTGCAGAGCTCAGGTGGAGTCTGGATGCAGAGAGTATTCCCAGAAGGAATTAAGTAAACTAAAGTAAAGGAAGTGGGGACATTCCCTCTTTCTTGCACACATATTGCTGCTCCTTTATTCCTTATAAAGTCAATAGTGATTCCACTTTTAGGGAAGGATATGGCTAACATAGATGGTAGGAGAAACTCCCTGGTTTTTTTTATCCTGATCTGTAGTCAGTTCCAGAACCAGACAACCCTTACCCGTAGCCAAAGCAAGTGAAATAGGGAAGAAATTTGAAAGCAAATGGAATTTCTGAAATCAAAAACTCTTGACAAATCTGATCTTTGGTGTATGAGGTCCTAGGTGTACTCACACAGACATAGATAACTGTACTGATTAAAATTATTATACTGACTTTAATGTGATGTGTCAGAAGGGTAATTCATTGTCCTTGTGCTCACACTTGACCATTCATGCTACTGCATATTCTCAAAAGATTTCATAATTTTAAAATAAGCATTGGAAAGTTTGGAGATTTTCCTGCAATTGTTTGCTTCCGCTGCTTTTTGGCTTCAGTGCTACATGATAACACACCCGTATTTCGTTGGCACTGGCAAAAATATGTAACGATTGTTGCCAGCTCTATCTTCAAATAAGCTATAATCTGGTATGCTGTGATCCGCTTCAATATCAGACTTAGTAATAAAATATAGTACAGATAAACTTTAATTTGGCTTGGCACTTCAAACTCAGAAGTTGTAAAATGTGTCTTTGGTTTTTAGTAGCTATGAAAAAAAAGTGATCTCCAACTAGCAATGAAGTCATGACTGATGTCATTAGAGGTCTATACTTCCTGTCTGACACATTTTAATGCTGTGGGGTTTTTTTTGTTGTTGCTGTTTTTGTTTTTTTTTTTTAATGAGATATAAGGTAGAACTCAGAAAAGCATGTCAATGGCTTTGCAGCCTAAGTATCACTGAAAGTCGATTTAACGTTATAACTTTTGAAAAATCAGCTTAGAGGAAACTTGTTTCTGTCTACTTTGCTGTAAAAAGATGTGCGGGCAAACTTGCTCTCTACTCCTTCGACCAGAAAAAAAAGAGTTTGCTGAATGTAGCACTTCCTACTGTTTAATAAACTTAAAGGTGTTTAAATCAAAGCTTCCTACGATCTAAGTAGGTTAAGTACAATTAAACAGACTAAAGTAACACTATTCTTCTAACACCCCAGATGGAAAGCCCCCAAAACTCATTTTCCATATACATGACCATATGGTGTGTTTCGAAAGCTACCAGACCAGGATTGCTTCCGAGCAAGGATGGCTGAGATCCGTCTTGGAGGTGCCTGGGGAGAGAGCACACCTCCCAGCAGTCTTCTCTCTTTCTGAGCGGAGGGGCACCAGCCCGGATTGCCCCGACGGGCAGAGCTGCAGAAGCACCACCTGAAGGCACGGGGGATCCCGCACGCCCGGCAGTCCTGAGCTGCGCTGAGAACAGGGTGCCGCTTCTTGCTGCACTCGTCACCGGGAAGGAAGGAGGACTGCTCATGCGGTAAATTGAACCGGGGTGAATTATTAGTAAAATATCTTAGTTCTACACTTCCTTTTGTTTTATTTGGTTGGTTGGTTGTCTGTTTTTTTGGCAAATGAGGACTTATGCCTTGCCTTTATCCCCACAGCCAGTCTGTAGGAAAGCTGATTGCCAATTAAACCTTGCAGTTCTGCTATCGGTCCTCTCTGCTTCTGAAGTGTTTCACAGGTTTGCTAAAATCGCGCTCTTTTCCCGCTCCTACTCTTCCTCAGCAGGGAAGTTAGTCCTCGGGTATTTTATTCCCCACCTCCCCAGAAACACTGCAGAATAATTGCACGTTGGCCACCAGCATTCTCTACCTGTTCTTGTAAACACCCCAGTCCCTCAATTAGCTGCGCACTGAGTGAAAATTGCATAAGGGCTGCCTGCGCCTATCTTAGGACGTTGAAAGCATCACGGACCAAATTTTTATGCAAAGGCTGTACAGCACCTTCGGAACAATGTCTTGTGGAGGCCCATACAGGGTTTTTGTCTTGATTTTTACCTTTCTTTGTTCCTCCACCCTTTGCCAAGAAAAAAAAAAGAGACAATTCCAAGCACCGCAGCGAAAAAGCCCGGAGATGAGCCGCGGTGGGCGGTTTACGAGTGCATTACTGCAGCAGGTACCTGTTCCATCAGCATGCATACGAAGTCAGTGGTCCTGGCGGCGAGCACTACGCCACCGGGGGGTCGTGTGGGGGGGACACGCCGCGCGGGCTGGCAGCCCCTTGGCTCTCGAGGTCCCGCGGACCACGTTCCAGCGGCTCGAGGGGAGCGAAGCGTCCTTCGCTTCCTGCCGTTACCGAGCCGCCTGGGGCGGACGGGGCGCAATTCCCGGGCGACCGCGACCGCCGGCGCACGAATGCCCCGCGCTGGATTCCGACGGGAATCCCAGAGCCCGCCCCGTTGACCCCGGCTGGCGGCGCCGGGGCCGCCCGACGCCCTTCGGCCGGTAGCGCGGGGAGCGGCTGCGGGGCGGTGGGGGGGGGGGGGGGGGGGGGGCGCAGCGCCGCGTTCCGCCGCGGGGGACGCCCCACGGACGCCCCACGGACGCGGCGGCCGCCGCGGGGAGCCGGGCCGGGCCACGGCCGGCGCCCGGTCCCCGCCCACGCCGCTTCAGCACCGCGGAGAGCGGCCGGCAGGGGCGGGGCGGGGCGGAGGCAGCCCCGCGCCCCGGCCGAGCCCCCGCGGGGGCACCCGCCCTCGCCCGCGGGGGCCCGCGCCGGCAGCACGGAGTCGCGCGCGCACGGGCAGGGACCCGCCGGCGCAGCCCGGCCCGCGGGCACGCTCCGCGCGGACAAAGCGCGCGCGTGCCTGCGCCCGCGCCCGTGCCCGCGCGTCCCCGTCCCCGCCACGTGCTGGCGGGGCCGCCGGCACGCGGAGAACGCGGGCGGACGCGCGCGGGCGCCCGCGGGCGCGCACAGACACGCGCGGACGTGCGCGCACACGCACACACACAGAGTCTCTCTCCCTCCCTCCCTCTCTCTCTCTCAGCCGGGGCCGCCCGCCCTAGCGACGGCCAATGGCGAGCGAGCCTCTCGCCCGGGCCCCCGCCTGGCGGGGCGCACCCACCAATGGTGGGTGGGCGGCGGTGGCGGTGGGAGGGGCGCGTCTCGCTCCGCCCCCCTCGTTAAAGGCCGGCGGCGGGCGAGGGGCGCTGACTGGCGGGAGGGCGGGGCGGGGCGAATAAAAGCGGCGGCGAGCCGCGGCACCGCCCCCGCGCCCGGGCTCCGCCCCCAGCGCGGCGTGAGGGGAAGGCGGAGGCGGCGCTCGGGGCGGCCGAGGGCAGCGCCCCGCCGCGGGAGTGGCGCGGGGCACCTGCCAGCCGCCGGGCGACCGGCGAGGGCGGGCGGGCGACGAGGAGGTCGGCGGCGGCGGCGGCAGCGGCAGCCCGCCCCGGCGTGCCCAGGCGCCGCGGCCCCGAGGCGATGGAGCAGGAGAAGTACCTGCCCGAGCTGATGGCCGAGAAGGACAGCCTGGATCCCTCCTTTGTCCACGCCATGCGCCTCCTGGCCGACGGTAAGGCTCCGCGCCCGCCCGACCCGCCGCCGCTCCGCCGGGGCGGGAGGGGTGGGGGGGGCCGCCCTCAGGGCCGGCGCTCGGCGGCCGGGTAAGCTCGGGTCTTCTTCGGGCGGGCGGCGGCGCGGCCGCGCTCCCACGCGGCCTCGGCGGGGACGGCGGCGGCGGCGGCCGGTCTGAGGGGAGCCCGCCCGGGGCTCGGCGGCCCGCCGCCCGGCGACGTGCCCCTGCGCGGCCGGCGGTGCGGGGCGCCTCGCCGCGGCTGGCGGGCAGGGCCGCCCCCCCGGCTGCCGGCTTCCTTCAGCCGGAGGCTGCCGGCGGGGCTCTCGTCCCCCGGCGCCGCGCCCCGAAGCGGGGGGAGGCCGGCGCGGAGGTGCCGCCGGGCCGCGCTGTGCGGAGGGAGCGGCGGGCGGCCGGGGCGGGGACGGGGCTGCGGCCGGGGCGCGGAGGGCTCCCCCCCCCCCCCCCCCCCCCCCCCACCGCCCCGGCTGCCGGCGGCCGCCCGTGGTAGCCGTCGCGGTGCGCGCCGTGAGCCCCCCGGCTCTCCCGGCCCTGGCGGAACTGGGTCGGCGGCAGCTTCTCCAGAAAGTTTACAGCCTGGTCCCTCTGCTGATGGCCGCTGAGCGCGGGCCTGGTGGCACAGCACCGCAACTTTTGCAGAAGGCTGATCCAGTAAGTTGCCCTCGCGCTTTTCCCGCTCCCGAGGCGCGTAATAGTCACTCTCAAAATCCCTGCTAAACTTGGAACCCGGTGCCTGAAGGGAGTAGCAAGGAGCGGTGCCTGAAGCAAGACAAACCCGTCAAGCCCTTCAGTGGGGCTGAGGCAAAGAAATGCACGGCTAGGCCCTCGAGAGAGCCACAGATTCAGATAAACTCGCCTTCAGAGGCGGCGAAGAGTTCCCAAAGTCCTTCTGTGTCTGAAGGGAAACCGTAACTGGTTAAAAGTTACAGTCTCGTCCTTGTCTTTCCTTAATACGTGTTTTATTGAATGCGAATGACGATACCGAGCCCGGGTTTTGTCACAAGTGCTCCCGTTGGATAGCTCGGACGTTCGGTCGGAGTACCGACACCTTTAGTACGCTGCTGTCACAGCTCCCTTGCTGCTGAAGAGGCAGCCATGCTGCTTTTCGCAGTTGTTTTTCTAATAAACATAGGATGAACAAAGCCCCGATTTCCTAGAGGGACGGGTATCTTGCACCTTGCAGTTCGGCCTGTTCCCAGAGGGGGGAGGTGTCCGCCGAGAGTGTGCGGGTATGCAGGGAAAGGAAAGGCATGAAGGACAAAACCGAGAGCGTGCGAAGTAAAGTTTAAAAAAAAAAGGGTATTTCTAGGTGTCACCTCCATGTGGAAATTGCACTTTGGGCCCCTATGAGATTGAATAAATGATGAGTTTTCTCATTCCTTCTTAGTATAACTAGGACTACATGTATATTGGTGAATTTTTAAAAGATGAAGGCAAGCTGTCTGTAGGGAATGCTAATGTCAGATTCACACCAGATACCTGGCATTATCCTTCCAAACGCCATCTGTCAAGCTTTCTAGAGATTTGGTTTAGAGTCTAACATACGATGACTGTTAAAACGCTTTCATCAAGGTAAGAGTATAGCTACTTAAGGAAATGAGAATTAATCTACTGGTTGCTGCTGGGTATAAATGGAAAGGAAATGTATAGAACTGGCAGAAATTTTTTTGGCTGCCAGAAGAATGTGGGACAGTGGTGCAAGGATCTCTGTAGTACTGTATTTCTAGGATATGTCCGCAATCAAGCGATGCTCCCAGACTCTGGATTTCTGTTCTTTAAAATACAACGTACCATCAGCTGCATACGTAACAATAGCAACCAGGTTATTTTGGTGGCATACTAAGCTTTTTTGATCACCAGCAGATTCTGTATAAAATGCCTAAGTGTAGATTTGAAGGTTTCTGCTTCAGAGTCGAGAGCTGCAAGTGTTCTTCCTGACTTGAAAGGGCTGTGATTTTTCATGTCAGTTGCTAGAACCTGAGGTTGAGAAGAAACATGCTGCTGTGTGAGACTGCAGAAGGGCATGCAAGTGACAGGCATTCTGGAAATACTGTTTCAATTTATGAAACTGGATTTACTTGTAAAGATAAGACCCCATGTTTTTCCCCGTTACTGTTTTTTGTTGTTGTTTGTTTGCTTGATTATTTTTTTAAAGTTTGTGCATACTTGTGTACTTAAGTAATTTGTTGTTTTTAAAATCAGTTATGTTTTTATTACGTAGGTCTGCATCCTACAGGTTGACCTGTGTCAGATGCATACTTGAGGCCATAGCTATTTACCCCTCACCACTGAGGGACGGATAAATATTATTTAGTTTGGCCCTTATGCGGGTCAGAGCCTCCATGGTACAATGTGTGGTGAAACCCACAGGAAGAGGGCATTTCCTGTGGCAGAGAATTTGCATACTTGCCAAACAACACAAAGAAAGGTGAGGAAAAAGTTACTAGTGCTTCTTAGATACAAAGTGTGAAGGCATGAACTAAATGATTTCTCTAAAAATCACTGAGGGAGGCTGTGGTGGATTCTGAAAATGAGCCCAGTCTCTGAATGACTCATCAAGTGCCTTAATCAGAAGATACTTTATTTTCCCCTGGGTCATTACCTGTTTCATATAGAAGTAGCTCCTACATGACGGTTATACTATTAGAGATGGAAAAGCCATTTGTAAGTCATCTATTAGAAGAACCTGTGAAGTGCGAATGGTTGGCGATATTATTTACCTTGGTCTATATTTGTTTATTCAAACTTTTGCAAAATGCTTTGAACACGTTTATGCTGATAAGATAATCTAGTCGGCAACGAAAACAAGACCTCTTTTAGTTCTAATAGGTAGCCAAACTCTATAAAGAATAGGCGAATCTCCATCTGTTGGAGAGGGCTTTTCTGTATTAACTGAACTACTTTGTGTACCAGGCTGTTAAAAGAGCTGGAAGAATCACACTGTTTTACGGATAGCTTTAAGTGATTTTGTCGTAAGCTGGTTACAGGTCGTTATTTTCTTTAGGTAAGATTGTACTGCTTGGAGTAAGGAGGTATCTTGATCAATGTGCGAGGTCAGATAATGCTTGGTCAGATGAAAAATGTTAAAAGCGAAGGGTGGGTTCTTGAGCAGTACCTCTTGTACCGAACTTGCGCTTATCCCGCAGCACACTCTAAAGCTCCAGGGAGAGCTGAGAGCCTCTCTGTTGTAGTGCTACTTCCTACCATGGTAGCTAATGAGCTGCTTATGTGTGTTATTTTTGCATGTATGTAAATATTTATTGTTTTGTGTAAGATATTTATGATTATGAATATAAAAATCAGTGTGTGACTTCAGCTGTGAAGGTGTGGATGACACAGAAAGCTACAGCCAGCTGGAACTGTCTCGTAGTTCAAAACTTCTTTTATATCAGCATTATTTTTAATAAGCTAAAGTGTCACCTAATTGTCTGTATACTTCTTGGGACAAGCAAATTTTGCGTGTGTGTATTCATATGTGTGTGGCTTTGGAATGTCTTGCAGAGTATGTTATTAAAGCCAGCTATGTGTTTTGTAATATAAACACAAAGGGAAAAGACCTATTGGAAAGAGCCGGCCAACGTAAGAGCCTCTCTCCCCACGGAAGTATCAGCATTACTTGGGTAATGAGGTAGCTAATTTCTCTCAATGTAATGATGGTACAATTGACCTCAGACTTTCAGTTGGCATTCTGGAGGCAATGAGAGTCAGGCCTTTGACTTTAATCTTGAGTTAAGTCTCCGGATTATTGCATGTGGCATAGCATGAGTTTGTTAAACCTCCGGTCGTGTCGATTAGACTCATACAGCTCAGCGTCATAAAGCTCCTTGTAGGACAGGGCATGATTATTCAAAAGGTATACAATTACTTAGCCTATACACTGAATGAACATTAGTACTGTCTTTCGTACGAGCCTGCAATAATTGTTCTAGCTAGTCTGAAGACTCTTGATGTAATGCAAATTTGTTTTGTCTCATGTTCAGGATTTCAACTAATATATTGGCTTATGGGAGGGGGTTTGGATTTCTTTGGACTCTTGGAGATTCATTTGCTTTTCATACAGGAAGGCAGATTTCGTTCATCAATGTATGTTTCTATTGAAAACCTGGGGCAATAATAAGGTCTCTACATGAAAATTGTTTGTCTTGGCAATACAGAATATGGCAATGGTATCCTTAGCCCAAGATGTGAAAGGCTGTTGTTGGTCAAGCCTGTGACCTGCTAAAGTCAGGCCTCTGACACTTTTTAGTTTTTCTCAAATTTTCCATTGGAAACTACTTGGGAAAATATACTTGCAAATTTATTAGTTTACTCTGTCTAAACAAGCCTTTGGAGTAAAGTAAGATGAATGTAAAATGTTAACGTAAATTCATACATTAATACTAATCTGTGAGTGGTCAGTTTTCTGCTTGTTGTTTCTTTTTTTCCTGATGTTTACATCAGGTGAGAAGAAATCTGTGTTCACAAAACAGTTTGTGTTGATTGCTGTTTACTTTGCTGTCCCAAGAAATGCTGCGTAAATAACTGGAAGATTGACTTGGGAAACACACTGATGTTTAGAGCATGTGTTTGACATATCCTGGTTTCATTAGAAGCCAGATTTATATATCTTATCATTTGGATCCCTTTCAGTAAAAAGGAGCAATATCAGTGCAAACTCCAGATGAGTACAAGGTACTTACGATTTCCATAAAGCAGTGATGCGCTAGGTATTACAGACTTGGTTCAAAGCTCACTAAAGTTAATGGGAGTCTTTCTGTTGCCGTTAGTGGGCTATCAGGCAGTCCTTATACAAATACAATATATTGACTGATGCAGCTAAGACCCTCGTAGTCATGAAAATCAGTAGGATATGCTGCAGGTTTTAGAACTGACTGATGAGCTTTGCTTTTTTAAATCTTTTTTTTGAAGGTGAATAGTTTTTTTTATTGTGGTATGACAACATGGTATGTGTTCATAATCTCAGGAAGTGTTTTTTGCCCTGCAGAATATAATGCAGATGAATCCCAGGTGATAACCGGATTTAGGGGAAAAAAAAATACTATAAAATGTTAGAATAAGTGTAACAAAGCAACCTTTGTAAGTGTTTATATTGACCCTAAGTTAGTCATAAAAGGTGGGCTTGCTGAAGGGGGGGGGGGAGGGGGAGAGTAATTTAAAAAAATAAATAATAAAAATCTCTCAGCCATCTGAAGCAGCTTAGGACCATTTGATCTGTGGTCTTAGAAAACATGTATTTTGAAACACAGTAAATTTCTCTTGCAAAGAGTGAACTATATAAATGCAATAACTGAGGGTTAGATTCTGATACCCTTGTGTAAAAAAAAAAAAGTGCTTCACTCTTTAAAAGGTGCTGTTTGAATCGGTGGAGATGCTTAAAGTGCAATTCAGTGCAAATAGCATTTGCTATTCAGCACCGACTGCTTAAGGGAAGGTCAAAGGCATTTGCTGGGGCTTATCTGGATGGCCATAGCCTCATCCACAGAGAGCACTGTTTTTTGGCAACACGAATGTTATCCTTGGAAGGAGAAGAATGTTTTTTATTTGTCCTGGGAATTCTTGTAGTAGATTTCCTTCGTTCTTGGTCTCCTTGCTGTATTCATCAGGGAACACCTACTGTAATCATCCATCTCTCTTCCTTTATGCCTCAAGAGTAGATATTTTTAAACTCAAGAATTTGGAAAATTGATAATATTTGCAGTCGGTAGCAGGAGAAGGCAGGATAGCTGAGTAGAAAATCCCAGTCAACTGTGAACTTCCCAAGCACTGAACACCTGTGTAGTGGGGAGAGTAGAGTGGCCATTCCTAACCAGGAGGTGGCATGATTGGGCTCCACATGCCAAAACAGAGCTTCATATCCCAGCACCTTCTGGGAAAGGGCTCCTCTGGCCCAACGGCTGTATCAGGTTCTTGTGCATTGGCGGCACACTTTTCTCCTGCAAGCAATACGCAGACAACATGTACTGACAACCAGATTCGCTATAGCACGCTGGGCTGTTTAATAGTCTGTAGAGTCTGATACGATCAGGAGTGACCAGTGCGTAAATCTTCTAAGAAAGGCTGAACATCTACCTACCCCCGCGAAGTGATGCTGTAAAACGGTTCCTCCGTCACCTCTGAGGACGCAGGTTTCAAGCTCAAAGTATGAGATGGGTTGGGTCTTATTTCAGAACGCATAAATGCAGCTGTTCTTTGGTGGCTCCTCTCCAAGCTTTGTTAAAACAGGAATACATTGAGCCTTTCTGTGCCTTGCAGCCATACCGTAGGCTAAACGCGTGGTCTAGATGAAATGGTGTTTTCCTGACCTGCAGGGTCACTGCAGTTATCTGGCACTTCAGTGCAGGGTAAGAGTGCCTTTTCAAAAACAAACAGTTTTTAACTGTTTCAATTTAAATCTCTTTTCCCCAACAAACTGCTGAATTTGACGGAAAATTCAGTGTCCTCATGGCTGACCTCAGAATGTACATTTTTCTTTAAAAAGTTTTGAGAATAAATAAAAAATAAGAAAAGTGTTTCCCTGCAGAATTTGAGCTGTTAGTAAAGCATGCGTGATGGGCGGGGGGGGAGCTGGTTTGCAGGCTGATCCTGCCGAGGCGATGTGAGAGTATGCATTCATCTTTTGTTCACCTTGCGCTTTTCAGTCCTTGGATGGGTCTTGTAGCACAGGGTTGGGAATATCAGCACACCGTGTCAGAGGAAGTGAGGAAGCAGGCAGTTTCTAAAGTGAAGTGTGTAAAGCAGGGGACGTTAATGATGCCACAGTGTAGTCTCTGGCTGTATAAACAAATAAGGACTACGCAGTCTAACTGGCAAAATGGAACGCCTTGACACTCGGGTAAAGGTCTGAGGTGCGTGGTACATGGAGTTTTGCCTTGTTTCTTCCTTCTACTGCATACCTTCAATGAATACCTTCTAAAACTTCCATCTGAAAAGGTGTAGATTACTGCTGAATTTCATTCTGATCTTTGAGATCTCTGAGTGAATAGAGCTTTATAAGAAATGTGTATTATTCTTACTACTTTTAATATGAAATTATTCTTTTTAAATTTGCAGGCCAAAATAATCCTGGTTATTACAGTCCTCTGTAAAACCTGTCATATTTTAATTAGAATCCTGCTGGAAATGAGTACAGCTATTTCCTTATCCTAAAAAGGACTGGAACTAATAAAAACTGTGAAGAAAAATTATCTTAAGACTTTCAGCAGATTAAAAACCTCCAAACCCCCTCAAAAACCACTCCCAGAATAACTTATGCCTGATCCTGATTTTGCAAGTTTTGCTGTTAAAATGGATTTTTTTTAGTATGAATACCAAAAAATTTATCAAGTGAAACTAATAATGATGCTAGTATGGTAATATTGAAAATCTACATTTAAATAAGATGATGCAAAGTTTCGATGGTCATGTATGGCTGCATGTGAGGTAACCAGTGACATCTTCAAAACTTCAAATGCGCTGCTGGCAATGGGAATTCTTGTTTGCTCTTCTTAGGTTAGCATGATCCAAAGCCCAAAAGAGACAGGGCGGGTCGCTGGTGCCTTTGAATTTCTCTGTGCCTGCCGAAGTGTTCATCAGGACGAAGTGTTCCTCAGGTACTCTGGGTTCTTGCTGTAAAAGTTACACAGAAAGATGTAAACCACTAAAGCTTTTGATTTATAAAACACTTTGAGTTCTGGGAATTGAGGTAGCTATTGGAAAAAGTAATAATTCATGCTAGTCTGTAAAAGATTTATTAAAATCTGCATTCTTCCTTTTAGCCCTGCTTTGGATCTGGAAGGAAAAGAATTCTACTTCTATAGTAGAAGCAGTTTAGAATTGCTAACTGGTGAAGGCAGGTGTGTCTTCAGCAAAAGCAAAAGTAGGGATCAAAGCCCCTGGCTCATCATCAGTCAACTTCGCAGTGCTGCTCTTTGGAATGAGAGGAAAAACAGTTTTCCTAGGAGGTGTGAGCACTGGAGAAAGAAAACAAATCCCGTCTTGGCATATTACCCTAGTTTAACACTCCCTCGCATTCAAATGTATGCTTTAGAGCTCTCTTTCAAATGCTTGAAGTTAAAGACCTTGCCATGAAATCAGGGACTCTGTATGTATGTTTTGAAAATTGCTTTTTGGTGTTGAAAAATTGTAGAGTTACCTTCTTACCTCTTGTGTGTAAATTTTTATGCTCTGTATTTCTGATAATGTAGGCTCCTACTGCTGATTTTTTCTGACTATTTCTCAGCAAATTCATCTCATTTCATCTTTTTTGAGATTGCAGTAAGAGCTTCTTGGTATCGTCCGGGGATTGTGCCATGTATCCTCTGGGGTCAGAGCGTGAGCTCTAGCTGGGAAAAGAGTGAGACTTTATTTTTCCTAAATACTTAGGACCGTGCTGATTTGCTGCGGCTATGAAGCTGGCTCCCTGACTTTCCAACTTGCAACTTAAACTGATTTTTCCCCAGTTCTGCCGAAATGAGCGGAATCAAACTCTTAAATGACTTACTACCTTTTCTGTTGACATTCAAAGGGTAGATTAAGGAATGATAAAGTGAAGGGGAATTCCAAGAGACCTTTCTCCCTCCTTGTCTTCAGGTAGCTGTTCAACAGGAAAATGGACAGTTAATTTTGGTAAATGGCACTTATTGTCCCGGTGTATCCATAGGACTGTAGAACTTAGAACTATCTAATAGATTTAGCTTTTGCACAGATACATATTTGAAATTACTTCACTAATATTTGTATGCCAACTAGCAGGCTTTACTTTAGCCCGCTGTAAAATTTGAAAGATTTTCCTCCTCATGCTCGTAGATCAAGGTAAATATATGAATTATATATCCATTTATTTTTACTCTCAAAAGCCATTGGCGGGTAGTGGGCCATGCTCGGTTCTTACATTACGTGGACTCTTTTTTCCCTGACCCGACGCACTCCTGTTTAACAAGAAGATTGCTCTGTCTCTAAGTGCGCTGTTGCAGAATGTCCTGTAATTTATTCTCATTCTAGTCCGTTTGTTAGGGGTCTTCCAGGTGCTGTGTTGCTGCTGTTACTGGGTTGGTTAGTTTGTTCTTTGCTTGCTGCAGATGGTTTAGTGTAAACACCAACAGATCAGGTTGTGCAAAATCCCACAAGAATTTTTTTAGCAATCAGTGGAAAAGCAAAGGGATCTGTAGGTCAGTAGGGAATGTGGGAAAACAGGTGGTCATGTTACCTATTTTGGTACTCTTTTTCTGGAAGACTAAACTGTGAGATAACCTGGATGTGTGATAGTTTATGTTGAGTTGCGCATGACAAAAAGGTGTTCATACAGTACCAGCTTGTTAGAATACACAAACCATCTGTCCCAGCATGAAAATACTCTTGCTGCCCTGGAGTGTATGAATAAGCTGAAGTGATATGTCAGGTTGTTGTGGTTTAACCCCAGCCAGCAACTAAGCACCACACAGCTGCTCACTCACTTCCCCCCCCCCCCAGTGGGATGGGACAGAAAAAATCAGGAAAAGAAGTAAAACTCGTGGGTTGAGATAAGAATGGTTTAATAGAGCAGAAAAGAAGAAACTAATAATGATAATGATAACACTAATAAAATGACAACAGTAATAATAAAAGGATTGGAATATACAAATGATGCGCAGTGCAGTTGCTCACCACCTGCTGATCAACACCCAGTTAGTCCCCAAGCGGCGATCCCCATGCCCCCACTCCCCCCAGTTTCTATACTGGGTATGACCTCACATGGTATGGAATACCCCTTTGGCCAGTTGGGGTCAGCTGCCCTGGCTGTGTCCCCTCCCAGCTTCTTGTGCCCCTCCAGCCTACTTGCTGGCTGGGCATGGGGAGGTGAAAAATCTTTGACTTAGTCTAAATGCTACTTGGCAACAACTGAAAACATCAGGGTGTTATCCACATTCTTCTCATACTGAACCCAAAATATAGCACTGTGCCAGCTACTAGGAAGACAGCTAACTCTATCCCAGCTGAAACCAGGACACAGGTGCAAGGTGCAAGGGAGAAGAGAGGACTAAGTTTCTTCCACTGCTACAAAGATTTTGAGGTAAGGGGTTTTTTTTGTTTGTTTGGGTTTTTTTTTGTTAGTAAGGAGTGTTTGTACTGTCAACTATCCAAGTACTTCTTGTGGTGGAAGTGGAGGGAGATGTCTTCATCAGAGAGGGGAAATGGACCAGCTTGGTGTAGGCACAAAACATGAGCTTGATGTGCTTCTGCATCCATCCAAACACTAAGAAGTCCTGGGTTGGAGATAGATAGGAAATGATGAGAAGCTAATACCAACTTTTGGCGGCAACTTCCCAGTTCTTGAGAGTTCACCTCTGTCCCTTCTCACAGCCTTTAAAGGTTTTTTGTAAATAATGAAAAAGTAGGATGGAGAGAGGGAAGAATGGGGAAGAAGGAACAAAAAATGCAGTAGTAGTGGAAAAAGGAGAGAAAAATAATGGAAGATTGTAAGGGAAGTGGAGAAGGGGTAGCAGTACAGAAAAGGATGTAGAGAAGAAAATCAAAACAATGAAGTGAAAAGTTAAATTCTGGTATAGCAGGTGTAAAGTATTCAGTTACTTTAGCACTGAGAAACTGATGAAAGCTAGAAATACTGAACCTTTAATAAGGAACCTTTTAATTAAGTTTTATTCAATTAAAATGGATAGATAAAAGTAGCTGCTAATAAGCATTTGAAAATGCTGTTGGTTATTTAGGAAAAATTAAAATGAAGCTCAACTCTTTCGGAAAAGCTTCTGTGAACAATTACCTAATTTTGGTACTGGTGTATTTCATGTGTTCAGAGACACACTACAGGTGTCTGCCATACATATGTATGTATTAAATTATGCAGTAATTAAACACAACGATCCATTTTGCAGAGATTATTCCAATTTTGTACTAAACAGCAAATGAGATCTTCCTTGTAGTAATATTTGCAGTCCTTTTGGAATACTATGGTTAGCCAGTTAATAGTTATTTATGCTTTTTATCTTAAAAGGTAGTACTGTAGCATTGAACAGATTGAAGTTTCAGATAATGGAATTTCCTTCTTTCTTTATGTAATAGAGCCTTCAGACTTTGGATTGGAGTGTACTAGTGTTACGAGCTGTGAACTTGGACTTCTCTTTATTTATACCAGTGGTCTTCTCATTGCAGATCAGAAGGGTTGTCCAGATTCTGCTATTTCAGTGCTGCTCTTCCAGCTTGTTCCTTTGTGTTGCCTTCCCCTGGTAACTGACGCCTCCCCCAGCCTTCCTTTAAGCAGCTAATATAATTAGTGAACTTCCCATCCTCAGCCACTTCCACCCTGTTTTATATTCTTCTCCTATTCTCAGAAGCTCTGTGAAGAGGAGGTGTTTTATTTTTTTCCATGGAGACTGGAGCTGGGAGTAAAGCTGGCAGCTTTACTGGAGAAGGATGTCAGAAACATTGAGCAGAAGGCGTTACGGTGAGGGAAAAGCAGGTGACTGGATAGTGTATCTTTAAGAGAGAGGAGGATTGGTTGGTGGAGCAACTTGGGAAGACAGACCAGAGCACATGGAAGATGTCGGAATGAAAATTAAATTGGATGCTTTATTCCCCCCTTTAAAGGGCATAATATTTATCTAAGTGATATACTTCACTTGCTATATAGTCTTACTTATCCATACAAACAGATAAATAGTTACTGGGTGTATGTATATTTTTTCCTACCAGAAAAAAGTGGTGTATATAATACAGTAGCAGTAGAGTAGTGCACTATCTTATGGAAAAATCTTCACTTCCGTCATTTGATTACTCATGGTTTAGGCTATAACCCTTTGTCCGTACCCTTGTGCATGGATAATTCAGTGTAACACTGCTCATGCTGCTTTGAAAAGAAGGTGGTATTCTCATGGTGATGCATGCTTCAAGGCTGACTGTTCCAGAAATAGTGACTGCTCTATGTCTTGCATCCATAGAGATAAACTTATCCGTGTGCTGGAATTTCCAAGCATTCTGATGTATCCCCCAAATTAAATGTTATTCATCTTCTGACAGAAACGGGGTTTAAAGTATGTGAGTATTACCATACCTAGAATCACTTAACTTCTCAGGCCAAGGATGAGATGAAGGTGGATACTTTATCCAGCCTTATGGGCTTTCACAGAAGAGAGGTTAGATTTGCTGAGAGTTTATTAAGAAAGTGTTCAATTGTGGAGCCTGCAGTTGATTAGAGAGCAGCAACCTTCACAGTGATGCGAGCACCAATTCACAAGCCGCGAACTGTTGTATGTCTTTAAAACTAACTTCTGTGCTATCCATAAGTGGAAACAAAGATTTTGGAGATCATGAAAACAGCTTCAAACTGCAAATAGTAAAAAGATTGAGTAAAGCAGTGGACTAAAAAAAGGGAACTTGACTGGTAATTCTGAGGTAAGACTGCTTTGCTATAATAGCAGTTTTTGCATCTCACTGGCTTGCATGATAAGAGAAACAATTGGAATGACTAATTGGGTCACTTAAGTTTCAATTAACATTAATTTTCTCAACTTATGTAATTTAAAGAACATACATGTTTTGTAACACATTGGCAGGCTATGTTACAATTTATTTATTGTAAGGCTTTTCTGGCTAGCTTTAGCACTTGCAATATTACTCAGTAAAGGGTAATTCAGGTGCATTCACTGGTTTAAAACAAAGTGGTGGAGTGAAAATTAGGAAAAGATACAATGCAATAAGATCATTTTTTTCCCCCCAGATTGTTTAGCAGACTCAGCTCTAGCTGTGAGAGCCATGAAATGCGTAACCTAACTCAAATTTCAGGTAAAATGTTTGTCTTTCTGTTGCTAGCATTGGCAGGTGTGGATGTGCACTGCTTGCGTCTCGTTTGTGAGACCGGTGTATTCCAGTGTAAGCACTGCAGTCTTATTTCCCCTGGTTGCGTGGGTCAGCCTACCTCTTGCAGTACAGTGTGACTCTGTTCCCTCTCACATGCTTGTGTTTGTTTCTCAAGAAAACAAGGATTTGGCATAGAGAGAAGTGATGCTGTGTGTTGCAGTTTTGTCCTGGCATTGAGCTGGATGAAGGTTGGAGCTGGGACTTAAGGACAGACTTAATGAGTTTGACTTAAATGAAATATTGACCGCATCTAACACTCCAAGTCAGACTGTGGTGTTTCTTCACTTTTCTTTCCTTATATAAATTAAAATCCTGGGGGATAGATGCCTGCATTAGTTTCCGGCAGCGTGAGCCTTACCACTAACAATTTTTTGTTCAATTGTTCCCTGCTGACGTTTTCTTCATGATTTGTACTGTTCCTTAACAGCATTGGCTGTGGATCAGAATTAAACTCCAGAACCACTTTAAGAGGCATGTTTTTATTTTAACATTATTTTTTAACTTTTTGAAGTCAGGGGTATTGGCTATTTGAGATCTATGTTAAGCCAAACTTCCTTATACATTACTTAAAACCACTGAACTATGGCTTACTACAGTACATCCTATGTCAGATACAGCAGATTAATAAACTAATAGAATTGATATGCAGGATCGTATTATGCGTAGTAGCATCTTCTCGTTAAGTTATTTCAGGAAAGGGAGAACAGTCACCCTGGGGGGAAGAAGCTCAACGAAGTCTTACAGCTTTATGGTTGGATTTCTCCTGCACCCTTCTCCCCCGCCCCAATCAACATAATCAAAATTTTGCCCATGGCATTCCAGAGAGATGATTTGTCGTAGGACAACAATAAGGGTGTTTGCCTTCTGTTTGAATTTTTTTACATGGTCTCTTAGTGGTTTCCTCAATACAAATATTAGTTTGATGGATTTCAGTGGATGTTTCATAACCTGTAATCATGGTGGTGTTCATATATGACTTTTAGCATATTTTATTGAGAAATTGCGATCTTGGAAACTTGGAGCAAAATTTTCTTGTGTACCAAGGGCTTTACCTGAAGCCCTAAAGTGCTTGGCCTTAATCCTTTACCTTAATATAGCAGGCAAAAATTTATTCTGCTAGCCCTCTTGTGATAAGCGTTCTCGTCTTCAGTAACACTGGCAGTAGGAGTCCCTGTTTTGTGTGAAACCACATTATTTATGGATTTTTGTTCCACTGTGTTTTTCCTCAGATTCTGAGGAATTGTAACTGCCAGATTTTTCCAGACTTATTTATGGTCACTTTTAGCTCAAATTGCCATGAGAATATCTAGTTTGATGTTTGTGTCTCCTATTGAATCCTGTTTAGGTATAGCAACACTTTGTTTTCCTTACACCCAAAACACAGAAGTTGTTGGCCCTTAAATCATTGTAGGGGGGCTATTTCAGTACTCTCCAAGATGTGTGGCCATTTTGGTCATGTTTATTCCACAATAATAAAATAGAAAATGGGGATTGTTCCACTACATAATTTCTTTTGTTGCTACTCCGTATTTAGATTTGTTTGCTGTGTACTTTGGGCAGGAGTGGTCGTCATTAGTTGCTTCAGAGGGCTGGATGAGGTGGGATTTCCTTACACAGTTTGCTATCCCAGGGCACCTTTGTATTTTTCCATTTCTCTTGTGGGGCACACAGCTTAGTTATTGTCTATTCCTTACAGTGATCTCTGTTCAATTTACTGTGTTAATTCTTCTCCTGAACATCCTACACTTGCCACTTGAGTCTTAACCCAGCTTTCCGACTCTTTCCAGGGATGTGCCAAATCTTTGGGGATTTGTGTAGTTTATCTAAATTTTTATTGTCCTCGGCCTCATAAAAATGAATCTACCTGGGAGGCACCAATGGTTGTATTGTACCATGGCTTGTTGTTTGCCACAGCATGTTAAGTTCCATGGTCTTTTTATTTAACCACTGATTTCCTCCCATGTGAGGTTTTGCTTCTCTACAGAGTACCTTCTTGTAGCTACAGTCCAAAGTGGGTGGATCTGTTTATGTGCCAAATTCAAGCTGTTTCATTGAAACCTAATGCTGAGTCTTCAAACAGTCTTTTTCTGAGCATCTTTCCCCAGATACGAATTTTCAGTTTCTCTCTTACCGTATGATGCTTGGTCTTCTTACTATTGAAAAACATGTTATTCATCCTTGGGTAATATTCACATTGTTCTACATTGTCAATCTTCTTTTAAATAGTGTAGAAAAGTATAACTGGAGTTTACTATTCTTCATTATTTTAGCAGCTTCGTGTTTTCTTTCTTTTGCTTGAGTTAAATGAAAACTTTTAAAAATCAGGAGCTTCTGAAGATGGGGTTTAGGGGCTATGACCTCACTGACATTTTAGGGGAAAAAAGCCTACTTAAAAATTGTGTGATACTCTTCTCGCACTACGGAAAGCACTGAGTTCAATCAGAGCCTAGGAATGGTGGAATTAAGTATGATGGTATTTAAGAGATAATAAATGTCAAATAAAAGTAATGAGTTCAGATGTTGCTTAGCTCAGAACAGAAGGCACAGATGAGAACATGAAGCTTTCTGGTAGAACTAATGGGAAAAAAACTTAACCTTTTCTAAAAGATGCCACTAAAATTCCCTAGGAGGGAAGTCAATGAAAAGCTGGTTATCAAGTGTCTGTTGTGTCAAACTTGTCAGGTGTCCCTCTAGTGCAGTAAGGAAGAAGCTTGCAATTGGATGTTTTAGCAGCATATACAGGGTTTGTGCATGAAGAAAGACTGCTAGAAACTGAATCGGGACTCCAGAGTTAAATGGCTAATATATGCTAAATTGCTGTCCCAAGTAGCTCTTCTCATAGCCAACAGCTTTCTGGGAGGATGCTGTTCAGGCTGCCCATACACTGGCAATAGAATTTAACAGTACTATTTTTTTTAAAGAAAAATTGAGCTGTAGAGCAAAATGCTAAATTTCAATCACACCATTAAGAGTTATTTTCATGCTTTGTTGAAGCTAGTTTTCTTTTTGAATTTTAGTGTCTGAACTGTTTTCCATTCTTCACATTGCACTATTTAATACAAATTTTTATTCTTTTTAAAGTCAGAATAACAAAAGGTAGATTTAATCTGTACTTTTTAAGTTGGATATTATACTTTGCTCACTCATAGTACGGTTTGTCAGGGGAAAATAAATTGAACCACACCTGAACGTTGTGGGTTTTCTTTGCTTTGATGGTGTTTTGTTAGTTTCCTGAGCTCAAGCATAAATGTGAATGTATTACAGGTATTATTGTGGTATTCATTTAGTCTGAGACAAACTCTTCCTTTGAATGAATTTTGATTACAGCTACCTAAAATATTCCCACCCCCTCTGCCAAAGTCTAACTTTAAGAATACAAAACCTTCCATATTGGGTGTTTCTTTACAAAATCTCCACTTTGTTATTTTTTATGTGTTCATAAAATTTGTGTATCAGTTCAGCAGACAAGTCTATACTTTCACATGGGCATCAGGCATTATGCCAAGTGCAATGTCCTGCACCTGGGTCAGGAGAACCCCTGGTACCAATACAGGCTGGGGGATGAAGGGATTGAGACCAGCCCTGAGGAGAAGGACTCGGGGTTACCGGTGGATGAAAAGCTGGACATCAGCCGGCAATGTGCACTCACAGCCCAGAAAGCTGACTGTGTCGTGGGCTGCATCAAAAGCGGTGTGACCAGCAGGTTGAGGGAGGGGATTCTGCCCCTCTGCTCCGCTCTGGTGAGACCCCACCTGCAGTTCTGCGTTCACATCTGGGGTCCTCAGCATAAGGAGGACATGGACCTGTTGGGGCAGGTCCAAAGGAGGGACACGCAGATGATCAGGGGGCTGGAGCACCTCTCCTGTGAAGACAGGCTGAGAGAGTTGGGGTCGTTCAGCCTGGAGAAGGCTCCGGAGGAGACCTTATAGCAGCCTGCCAGTACCTAAAGGGAACCTACAAGAAAGCTGGAGAGGGACTTCTTACAAGGGCATGTACTGATAGGACAAGGGGTAATGGCTTTAAACTGCAAGAGGGTAGATTTAGATGAGATGTAAGGAAGAAGTTCTTCACTGTGAGGGTGGTGAGGCAATGGAACAGGTTGCCCAGAGAGGTTGTCCCCATCCCTGGCAGTGTTCAAGGCCAGGTTGGATGGGGCTTTGAGCGACCTGGTCTAGCAGAAGGTGTCCCTGCCCGTGGCAGGGGGGTGGAACTAGATGGTCTTTAAGGTCCCTTCCAACCCAAACCATTCTGTGGCTATTACACTGTTTGTTTTGGGACAATTTGTCTAACAGCAAAACAGAGAAAAATGTTTCCACATTCAAATACAAAATATATTAATTGCAGCTAGATGCTACTAAAACATTGTTTGGATCATTACATGTTTGCAGAAACTATAGACTAGTCTTTGGTTTGGCTAAAATATGAGGAAAGGAACAAAGGTCATCCTCTTGGGCCCTGGTGTTTTTTCGTGGCCAGTATATATATAAACACAGTTTTTGTTCTTGTAGAGTAGCAGTTTTTAAATACAGGCATACCACTGTGCTTAACTCTGCATCTATATAGGCATTTGTCATGCATGTTTTTTCACAAAATAAACAGAAAAAGGAATTGGAATTTTAGAGATGAAGAGTTGAGGCACTGAGAGATTAAATTACTTGCACAAGGTCACAGAGGAGATCTGTGATCAGACTGGGAACTGCTCATAGATCTTCTGAGTCCCAGTCTTATTTCCTTTTCTTTGGGTAAGCCTTCCTTTTCTTTGGGTAAGCCCTCCTTTTCACAGAAGATAAAGGATTTGCCTGTTACCGCATTGCTTTTGAGTAAACCTTTCATTCTATAACATAGCTGCTTGGTTGCAGAGGAGCAGGTGTCTTGCTTTTTATCACATACACTACTTCCAAGGGTCTCAGCTTTCCATAGCTGTGAATGTATAGGCAAAAATTCCTTCTAAGGTTCAGGACTACAGGGAAAGCTTCTTTTTTTTTTTCACCTATTATAATGACTTCTTTCTTTGTGATTTTTAGTTTAGTATATTTCTGTATTGTTATAACTGCTTTTTATGGCAAAAAGAAGGAATCTCTTCCCAAGAAGTAGTACTAGACACCAGGTGAAAAGAATGGCATAGAATGATCAGGGGTAACTTACAGGATGTTGCTGCTTTTTTTCTTCTAGACATAGTTAATAATTTAATTTGGATATTAGAAAGGGTAAGGCTTTTCTAAATTAGACTATTCTAAATCTAACAATACGGTTATGGATTCAGAATCTGGTCATAAGGGGATTGCACTGTACAATATGCAGCCACCTGAATATTGTGGATTGCTGTACAGATGCACCACAATCTAAATTTGCAATATCTGTCTGGTCCTTTATTCTTCAGTGTTAAATGTGCTATTTTATTGTTTTTTTTAAACTGCATTGTGATATGGGCTGCCTCAAACAGCTATCCATCAAGGAACACTCCATTGAGTAGTGCAATTTGGGTAGAAAATATAGTGTGTGAATGAGGAAAAAGTAAATAAGGTATTTGGGGCATGTTCTTTCTATTTGTTACTCGACTGAAAATGACATGTTTCTCCAGTGGTCTCCAAAAATACATTCTTGACTCATGATTCTATTGCACAGGTGGCTTCTGGGGTCTCTGCCAACAGGTAGAGATGGAGAACAACATTTTAACCCTCTTTTTTTTAATATAACAACAAAGCCTTTCTCAAAGCTTAACAAAAATAGGATTAAATAATGATATCCTATCCCTACATTGGAAAATTATTTAATTCTCCTATTGTGGTTTATCACTTCTAAAATTTTGTGAAATGACACAATACTGCTCAGTAAAAGCAAGTTCTCTTAACTCGGAAACTGCTGAGAGTATCTGCATTATATTGCCTCTGCCTTCAACTACAGTTTGTGCAGCATGCTGCCACTGATACCAAAGTGATTTTAGATTTTGAGACTAAAGTGGTTTTGAGCTGATCACTTGCCAAGATGTAAAGTTTTTGATACTACTTTTCAAAATCAGCTTTCTTTGTTAATTCATTATTGGCAGATATAATTTCAACCATTAAAATTTTCAGTGTTGTCATATGTTTGTCTTGGAAGCTTTCAATCCAGACAGCAGCTCACTATCTATTTCTTTCCATGGAGGAAGTGAGTGAGTTAAGGTAAAACTGTCTCATAACCCGTGAGAGATCTCTGTTGCTTATGGTATTTTATATGGTACTTTTTGATCTGACTGACAAAAGGCCCTCAGGAATTTAGTCCCTTATTTGAATGCTGAGTAGTGTAAATGCCATTACAAGCTCATGACCTCTGAATTCTAAAACTTCCCCATCTCTCATGATTTAAATGTTTATTGCCTGAGGTGCATGGACTGGGAAACGATGTTTGGTCCAGAGGCATGTCACAGTACTGCCAAGGTAATGATCTTACCCTGGGTAAGAGTTATTCTGAAAGATAAACAGTACCATTTTACAGTAACAATTTATTGGAGACCTTTTAAAAAATAATTTTCAGGCACTACCTACTCAGTCAGATGAGCTCAGATGCCTTGAATTAGGAGTCTTGTAGGATGAAAGTCTGTCTCAGTATTGAAGCAGGCAGGAATCCAAAGATAAACCTATCATAACAGTATTACCATCACTTTAAGAAAAAAAACACCTGCCAACAGCAGGGCGGAGGAAGTAGTCTTTGATGTCCATTTGTGTTCATTCCTAAAGGGATATCTTTCAGCTGTTCTGTGCAACTTTACAAGCAGACCAGTAGTTAGAATACACGGGTACTGATGATTCAGCACTTCAGAGTTTAATTTTTCAGATTTTTCTTTTGTGCCTGAGCATGAGTCGTAACTCATGTTCAAGTCTGTTATTTCTAGCCCTGTGGAAGTATAGAATTAACCTTATGCTGTAAGAAAATTGCATGAACATCAGACTGAGAGGTGATGCAGCCACGTGCCTCCTTGACAAAGTCTGGGAGATGTGTGAGGAATGTAATTACTGCTGGTGAACAAAAGTATTCTTCAGACGCTGAAATATATAATCTCTTTGACTGTTGCTATTGCTTCATTTGAAATGGTTGAATAACCCATGCCCACTAACCATCTTTTCTGGGTGCCATCTTTCTAAGGGTGCCTCATTCCATGGGCCTGTTGGGTACAAAAGCCCTGTAGTGCTTTCTCCCCAGGAATGGGATGTATGGAAGCCTGTGGCTTAAGCTACATAGTGGACTGAGGGGTAGAAAAGTGCTAGTATCTTCTATCTACTTGTATGTGTCAATTTGCCTAAGTCCCTCAGTCTTTCCACCTTTTAGTGAGGATCTTGCACCTAAAAATTCTTAATACTTACTTTATTCTTTTTTCACAATTCTTGCCCTTCCCCTTTCCTGAATTGTAGTTCTATGCCATGTTATTGTGTTGTCTCACTTGGATTAGAGGCTGTAGGAGGCAGGTGTGAGGTGCTCTGTAAATATAGTGTGGTAGTTCATAGAAATGTTTGTCAGGAAACTGATCACTGCAGAACAGAGTTGCCTGTAAATGCCATCAGCAAGGTTTGGAGTTTGTTCTGGAGATGCCCCCTGCCCAAGTGTCACTGTTCATGTCCCCCTGTTCTGTTCGTATTACCTGCTCATTCAAAGCTTCAGCTTGGTTGAGTTCTTCCCTGTGGACATGCCCATAAAGATGCTTTCCATTGCCATCTGTAATAGGTCTGTTTGCTTTGGTAACCTTTGGTCTTTTCCAGTTAAGTACTGAACCCATCATCTCCCCAGCTGTTTTCTCTGTTGGTGTATTTCGAAGTTGTTCTTGACTGTCTCCGCAAGTGTACTAACCAATAACTGGTGCATCCTGGCTGGATAGGAAGGCCTTCCTGCTGTCACAATAGGATCTAGACTGCACTGCTCCTTCTGCAAAATAAAATAATCCAGTCATTGTTAATGTACCTCTTGCAACATGCTGTCATGCTTTTCTAGGCATTGCTTTGTTTCTTAAATAGCAAGCTGCTTCTGCCCACTTCTGATTTTATTCTACCTTTTGTGCACCCACACATTGTATTTTGACTTCAACAAATGTCAAACACATTAAGTTGTAAAACATGTATCTTAATCACTGTTCCATCACTAATCTTATATTTTCAGAGATGAGGTACTAATTTCACAACCTCATAAAACTAAGCAAAGATACAGTAACAGCCTGCATGCTTATCAAATGTACTTCTTTAAAACCAGCATCCTGGGGTTTTTTTCAAGTTAAATAAACACTGATGTATTCAAATTATTAATTCACAGGGTTGCAGCAAAGATGACCAATAATGGATTAGCAGGACAGTGGGAAAAGAAGGGCGAATGCCAGGTTGGATAATATCAGTTTCCTTTTGAGGAAGCAAAAGTTTTTGAGCAGAGAAGCCCAGCATGTGGCTAAGGTACCAGAGCTTAGTTGAATGAATGCCCTGAAGAGCATGTAAGTCCATGCCAATTGAATTGTGTGAATAAAAAATATTTAAGGAAAAAAATCTACAAAACCTCAAACTCCTAGATTGGTAGTCAAAGATGCAGAAAGGCCATACGGGGATAGGCTGAGTTATCAATGAACAGCTACCACAGTGTGGGCTAATAGAGGAGACTTGACATAAGAGGGGTAGGAGACAAGCTAGAGAATTAAACCTGAAATAATTGGAAGGGAAGCTACTGTAAGAGTACAAGAATGTAGGAAGTAAAAACAAGGCAGCATGTAGCTGAAATGAACTGCAAGAGAAGAAACAGTGAGAAAAGTTGAGGTGCAGGGGAGGGAGTGATCCTCATTGCTGTTTGCAGTCATGAAAAGACTACAAAAGATGAGATAGCAGAAGCAAAGTCTAAGGGCAAAAATGGGGTTTCAGTGAAGTCACAGAAGCAGGAAAGTTTTTACATGTGTATTTTAGTGTTATGTGATGGAAGCTGCAAGGGAATAACTATTTGTATCAACAGCTGGAGGAGTTCTGAAAACATATCTTACCATGCTGAGAAAATGCTAACAGTGGTATACAGGAGCATGGCGCACAATGGACACCTGACATGACTTTTTCCTGCTTGACAAAAGCCAGAACTACACTTTTCTTGAAAAATGTTACTTTGCTGCCAGTAAATCCTCTCCATAAGTTAAATGATTTAGCTAGAGGTGGTGTCACATTGCTTTATGTTACCTTATTGGCTGTTAATCACACCTTAATATTCCAGCTTTTTCCATAATAGAAGATTTTTTTTATTAACTGTGATTTGTCAGGTGCTTGTTTTATAACACCTGTTCCTGGTGCTCTGATCTTGCTACTGCTACTTGCTCTTTCAGTGGGAAAGGGCAATTTGGGGAAGATTTACAGGGGACACAGCTGGGAATCTTTTAGCACCAGACTGCCATGTGCATTTCTTTGTCATTGACATGGTATGGCTGCTACACAGCTCCCTTTGAAGAAAGGCTTTGTCTGCCTCTGGAATTTTTGTTTTGACATTAATGTAAATTTTTTTTCACCAGACTGTGAAAACATCTCCTTCTCTAATAATTAAGCATTGTTTTACTAGAACATTTGCTGTTGATGCTTAAGCTAGGAGTGTGATCGTGGCAGCAATATTCTACCTTTAAACACCTGGTGCAGAGCATGCACTGAAGAGTGGAAGCTGGGTATATATTAATGTCAAGGCTACATTTTTCACTCTTGGCATCCTCATTTTCTTTTACATTTGACATCACTTTTCTTCTAGAACTGTACAAAGTGTGAAATAGGGAGAAGTCTTCAGTCATGTAATACAGGATGCAAAGGCAAGTACCAAGTCACACTTTCAGAAACCAAACTCCCATCACTAAGGGATGCAGTTTTTTGCTGTGCTATAGTGGTACAATGATGATAATGGTAATGATAAAATGATACTGTTAAGGCAAATGGCGTCAACTCTGAAGAACTGGTTGGTTTCGGGTGGTCTTTGCAAGGTCTGGAGGCTGTGGGGAGGAAAGAAAAATAATCTTTGTTAGTGTCCCCTTTTCTGTCATTTAACAGGCTCGTACAGAATGGCAAAATGCACATAAAACACAAAACTCCATGTGAAGACCACCTGATTCAAAAGAATAAAAGGCAAAAAAGTTTAATGGCTCAGGTAGAAAAAGCAATTATAATGTTTTCTTATGTTTAAATGGAATTTCTTACATTTGGATTTGTGCCACTTGTCTTCTGTCAGTGGATAGATACCACTTAGAAGAGTCTGCGGTCCATATTCTTTGCACCCTCCATTCAGCTATTTATAGACACTGAGGAGATCCCCTGGAGCCTTCTCTTCTCCAGGCTGAACGGCCCCAGCTCTCTCAGCCTTTCCTCACAGGAGAGATGCTCCAGTCCCTTCATTGTCTTTGTGGCCCTATGCTGGTCACATATCCAGTCTCTCTCCAGTATGTCCATCTCTCTCTTGTACTGGGGAGCCCAGAACTGGCCCAGCACTCCAGGTATGGCCCCACCAGTGCTGAGCAGAGGGGAAGGATCGCCTCCCTCGACCCGCTGGCAGCATTCCTCCCAATGCCGCCCGGGAGGCTGTTGGCCTTCTCTGCAGCAAGGGCAGGTTCTGGCTCATGGTCAACTTGGTGTCTGCTAGAACTGGTAAATCATGTTTTGCAAAGCTGCTTTCCAGCTGTTCGGCCTCCAGCTTGTACCGGTGCATGGGGTTATTCCGGGTGCAGGACTTAGCAGAGGGAAACGCTGAACTGTGAGGTTTGCATTGATGCATTTCTCTGGGCTGTTGAGGTGCCTCTGAAGGGCAGCACAACCCTCTGGTCTACTAGTCACTCCTGCCTGTGTATCGTTTGCAGACTTGCTGAGGGAGCACTCTGTCCTGTCATCCAGCTGCAGATGTTAAATGGTTTGGGACCCAATAATTGAGTCTTAATTAAAGGTGCCTTAATCTTGAATTGAATGCTACCCTTATGTGGAGTCCAAATGTGAATATATTAAGTAGGAAGAATATGGAAAACACGTGCAAATATTGTCAAGATAAGTGAGAAGGCTTTTTTCTTGTTTATGATATCTCTGCAGTTAATGGAGTTAGGAAGATTACTATGATGGGTAGAACGGTAGGAGTCTGTGTGCACTTAATTTGACATAACCTGTTCCTTGCAAGTTGTTCATAATACATCTTTGTCTAATAGTTAAAATGCCACTTCCACAGTAAACATTTAACTTCCTGTAGATTTTTTTCACTAGTATTTTCTCCTTTTGCTATGAGTTTTTTTCTGGATTTTTTTAAGTACTGATGTGTTTCAGTCCAGTAGTCTGGATTCAGCTAGCAGCTTCCTTTGGAACTTACTATTTTTCTGTTAGCACTTATTTTCCTGTATTATAATTTCTTTTCATTGTCTTTGATAGTTTTGTCAGTGTTCTCACCATATTTTATGTAATTCATCTGGTCTTACCTTGAAATATAACCTGCAAATCACTTGCTTTTTAAGTAAAAAAAGTTTTTATAACTGTGTCTGTGTCAGCTAAAGGCTGTCTGGTTGTCATGAATTTGTGTAGGGTATACTGTTTTCTTTGTACCTGGGAGCAAGGCTATGATGTTACACTGATTCAGGAGCTTTGTGGGTATCAGAGCTAGTTTTAAAGAACTGATGTTTTCATGGAATGAAGAATAAACTGTAAGCAAAAGACAAGCAGAACATTAGCCCTTTGGAATAATAGGGAGATACAGAAGATTTATAGGAAACATGCTTGCTCAAGGAATAGGCAGATTGAAATGGGATACCCTCTAATAAAACTCTGTTATTGCAGTACTGTGAAGCTGTTTCTTTTTTCTTTATTTTACAGCAAATGGTAAATAAGAGTGTACAGAAATGTTGGGCAGCTGAGTTTGGGACTGTGAGCAACACAAAACAGGAGGGAAATGAAAGGACAAAAGCTGTAATGCCATTCTGTGTCAATATCTTAAATATTAAATTTCAAGAGTTCTATACCACTGTGTGCACTGTAAAGAGGGTGTTCATTACACGTGGGATGGAAGTGGACTACTCCTGCAAGTCTGCAGACCAAATAAAGCATTACTGCCTCTAACACATGACATCTAAGACTTTCATCCTAATATATATGGTGTTAGTCTTACCAAGAACTGTAATGCTGAGTGACTGACTGCAGCTGTTTTTTCCTGTTCACATAATGAATGATGCTACAGAAGTGAGAAGTGCCCAAGTTTGCTGACTCCATGTTGTGGATGCTTCCCCTGTGGGCTCTCTGCTCTCCTCCAAGGTTTAATTTTTTGCTTACAATGAGATCAGTGTTGTTTAATTCTATTCACTTGACACTGGAACTCTGTCTCCAGGTTCAGCAAGGCTAAACGTTAACCTAGTGCAGCTTGAAAAATAGTTTCGTATTAAAACTAATGGAGGTTGGAGTTGCGTTAATCTCTAGTGATGATTGTATTTGCCAGCTGGGTGCCTCTTTCTCTTTGGCCTAAGAGCCTTCATATTCAGTATCTTGTTATTTTTTTTCCTGATAATATCTTGACTTCTTTATGCTGGAGTTCTTCCCTGCAGGAAGGACGCCAGCATTTCATCTCTAGAGTTTTATTTAAAAAATGTTATGTCTTTTAAGGCGTGATGGGCTGCAGGCAGTGTTTAAACTGCCACTTGCCAAGTCACGTTTTGCTAATCATTTATACATTTAGGTCAGATAATAAAATTGCTACTGGAAGTTCTTACAGCTGCCAAAGAAAATCAAATGCAATTATCTCAATGACACCAATAAATATGGGCTCCTTAACCTGAGATTTTAAAGGACACCAGCTATAAGCCCATATTCATAGCAGTCTAAAAGATAATTGCATTTTGAATAAGTCAAATGTCTGCTTTATTTTTTACAAACTGTAGTAGTAAAGCTTTGTTTGATCTTCAGCTTGAAAAGTCCCCATCAGATCATCTCATAAGTCCACCAAGGTAGTGGAAAACTACAATTCAGAGACTAAATTATAAGGAATTAAGAGGAAAAATAGGGTTTGGAAGGATGAAACTTTAAACTTTTTTATACTGTACAGTCTTCTTTCAAATTTAAGTGTGGTACTAAAAGCTTGATAGGGTGGTCTGGATTTCTTCTGTGGATGCAATTTCAGCTTAAATCTGTTTATATTGCTGACAGAACCCTTATTTAAGTAAAACAAAATTAATTCCTAGCTCTTGTTACCATTTTGTCTCATTTTTAGTGCATTGTTCTAAGTGCAGTGTTGTTAAACTGCTCCTTTGGTTTTACCAGTTGAAAAAATTATCCTTGCAAGTTCAATAGAAGGAACTTATTTTGACAACATCTTCCCAGACATCCCACTGAAAGCATGACATACCATAACACTTCTAGAGTACTGGTGCAAGAGTGGTTTTATGCACTTCTACTGGTGCAAGAGTAGAAGTGAACATTGTTCATCTTAAAGATGCTTGGTTTAAAGAGCTGAACAATTTTCAAAGGTCTTCAGAAATTTGAAACTCTTTGTTATAAAAGCAGATGTGCCATGATTTGTAATAAATCTGAGTTAGCAATTACTGTCTTCTTAATGTTTACAAATATTTTGATAATTTCTACTACTAATTTATTATTTTGTTATTCTTTCCTTTTCTCCTTTTGAAGATTTGGTAGTATTTTAGCTTTTCTAGTCTTTTGAAATCTCATCTTGAATTTTCAAAAATACTTGCTAGCAGCATTGGCATTATCTCAGCCAATTTTCCAAGTCCTGTGCAGTGGTGTCTCATAACCCTTTGATAGGTGCTCCATGTCCCATTAGGTGCAGTTCCTTTCCTCCTTTTTCTTCCCCAAAGACTTCTGCCACTGTCTTTTTGCCTCTCTCTTCTTGTCTTTCCTCTTCCTTTGTTACCAGCTGCCGCAAAGCAGTTGCAACCTCTTTGGCCCCACTTGCAGAGGGCCTGCTGATTGACAGCTGAAGACGCGATAGAGATGCTTGGCCTAACGAGGAAGACTTGATGTCACTGATACGCAGTTCCTGGACCGCGGTGCAGAGAGCAAGCTGCCTTGGCAGAGCAAGTGCAACTTTAGTCGGGATTGTTTGCTTGAGCTTTGTGCAGTGTCTTACCTGCATCAGCTTAGTACAAACCCCCTGAGGTTCAACCAGTGCGAAAACATCTGATTGATCCGAGTAGTCTTTAACCCCAAACTACTCCAAAATCTTTCACTTTTTATGATAATCCTACTGTGTTAATCATCTAATCAAAGCAACTTTTTATTTTTTTTAACAAAGGGTGAAATAAAAAAGGAACTCATTAGCTCTGGGTGTCTTGATGTCATCCATTATTAGCTTTAACCTCCCTTTTTACTAGTCAGAAATGTGTGTAGTAGTGCTTCCTTAAATTTCAGTTTAATCTAAAGTGTGACTTGGTTTATGGTGCCAAGAATTTTAAAAACAAATGAATAACACCATTTCTAAAATGCACTGCTAGTAAATCCAGATTTCTTCCGTAAGGACAAAAATATACCTTTGAATGCTTGGGTTTTGATAATTGTATTCTTTTAAGGTATCATCTTTTATTTTAAAACACCAAATTACAGTATAAAGTAGCTAAATAAGAAAAATTATAATACTGAACTAACATACATGAAGTATTCATTTTAGATGATTTCTCTACCCAAATACAACTACTTTCCTCTACTAACACATTTGTTTGAAATGTTGAAAATCAAATTCACGATGATGTTTTATGTTCTGAATTAAAATGGAAACAAATTTGCTGTTCTGCAGATGCTGTTAGCTTCCTGCTCCCTCAACAACTTCCTTCTCCAGTGTTGACCCTGCACATGTTTACGTTAATTTACAATTACCAGTGATTGAGAAACTGAGTCATCTCTATTTGAGATACATTTCTGTCTTGTACTTAAGTCAGTAAGTGAGAATGCTTTGCATGTCTTTGCAACTCTCCTGTCAAATCTGGACTCTCTATTGATAATGTCAAGCAAAGAATCAAGAAACTTGGAAGAATGTCATTGTTTAGAAGCAAGTAATTGTCAATGTAGCTCAGAGACCAGAGTTTACATAGAAATAAGCTCATAGATAACTGCAAACAGAAATCGATGGTAGCTAGTAAGTTGTTTTCTTTGTTCCTCATCGCAACCTATAAAAAAAAATCATGGACTACTGAATGCAGTTAGCCACAGTAGTAGTGATGAGCCATAAAAATTAATATAATAAAAACAACCCAATTACATAAAACAGATACTTCTATCCTGTCTGCCTGCTCCCTAACCCAAAGTTTCCCTTCCTGTTTCTAACTCTGTTACTAAACCTTTACTAACTTATGTGGGCATTCAGTTTTACGCTGCTTTGAACACAGGAGGGGGCTCTCAGTGTGTGTTCTCCACATGGTCAACTATTGCTGGCTTTCCTATGCTTAATGTTTTTTTTCTAAAGCAAGCCAATTATTTTCTTTTTCACTTTAATTTTCCCCCATTTGTTCTGGCAATAGTGTGGGAATAATAAAGTGTGTGTACACATGTATATGCATTTTTATGTATGTATATATGGAAAAAACAGTGGAGAAACAGTAGTTAGCCAAACAACTCCTAAATAGCCCACAGCAAATCAATTCTGTGTAAAGATAGCATAGCAGATGGTATAAACTGTGGTAGTGTAGTTCAGCAGTCAGTCACCAGTAAAAAATAGGCAGTAACATCTTGGCATAACTATGACCATCTTGTAGCTTTTTGCTCCTAAACAATTCCTCCCCAGTAGTTATATATATGTTAGTTTGCTTGGAGGTAAAACTGCCAGCTTATTTCTCTTCTGTGCTTCTTCAGCTCATTTTCCCCCAGCTAGCTTTTTCAGGAATGACAGCCAGAGAAGGCCACTATTCCCTCATCTGCTAGGATCTTCAGAGGCTCCTCTACTCCAAGCCACTTTCTCTTATGTCAATTGGACAGAGATGCCAGTAAGAAAAAAGGAAAAAAAAAAAAAGGGGGGGGGGGGTAAGCTGGAGTGCTACATTTAAGTATAATATGTACCTATGTACCTCAGTCCATCAAGTACTTGGAGAAAATAAGGTTTGAGCGTGAGCTTCATGTTTTCTAACAAAGAATTAATCCCAGTTTGAAGCCTGATACTTGAATTACACCACTGAAAACTGCTATGATGTTGTAGTGAACAAATGGCTTTGAGAGTATATTTTGACGTGGATAGTCTTGTTTGCAACACAATAGTTTAAGATCAGCTATTGGCATATGTGTTTTTGTTTTAAATAATTCCCTAATCTTTTGGAAAGTAGTTATCAGTCTTTCATGTTATGGGAGATTGTATTGGTGATGTAACTATATATATGCACACTCACATATAATACAGCTTTCTAGCTGTATATGTTGTTTCACTTCCACTTTCTGTGGTTCCCTAAAGTGAGAATCAAAATTATTATTTCATAAAACATCTGATTGAATAATATATTATTTCTCTCCATAGAAATACCCATATGAAATAAAGCAGAAGTGAAATAGATCTAGATAATGTTCCTCTAAATAGCTTTATGAACTAGGCTGTAAATTTCACAGGACAGAGACTTGGCCTGCTGTTATGTATCTATGAAGTGTCATATATACTTTAGAGCATTATGCAAATTTTAAATACTCTGAACAAAACCATTTATGAAAATGGAGAACTGGTAGAACATACTGTATTTCTTAACCAGTAATTGTTGCGGAAGACTGCAGCATCACTACTGTGATACTGTCCTTACAAGAGCAGGCAGGAGATTGTGAGTTGCAGTCCAAGAGGTTTCCTGAGAATTTCAGGTAAATTGAAGATTATAATTAAAGACAGAATAGTACCTTTGTGTAGTATGACGGGCTGAAAGCATCAGAGTTCCACTAAGGAAGATTGTGCATTTTTGGCCTGCCAGAGTTCTTTGAAAATAAGTGGGTAAAGTACATAAAGGTTACTTGTCAGACATAATGTTCTAGGATTTTCACAAAGCTGTTGATAAGATTCTTCATAGTAGTCTGCAAAGAAAATGAATAGCAGCGGAGGAAGCAGCATAACTTAGGTATGGTTTAAAAACTGTTTACGCTGAAAACAATTGTAGAAGTAGCCTGCTTCTGAAACATTAGTAGGACCAGAGTTAATGAATGCTACTGATTCTGATGAAGGGGGCTGCACAAGGGCAGAACTTCCTGTTATGTGTAACTTCTGATTAGGAACAGCTGTTCAGAATGATATGAAATTCCAGATTATAAATGTGATGCCATCAGATGCACCTACATTTGGTTAACTAGCTTAACGGGTAAGGGTTTTTGGACAGGAGGCTATAATTTCCTGTGGATATTTAGTGCAGGATGAAGTACTAAGGGACCAACTGTCTTTATGTAACTAAGTGCTAACAGAAAATAATTATAACATATTGTCAGAATATTTTACTTGGTAAGGATGAGTTATGAAAATATATTAATTCTACCAGAAGCAATTGGTGTGTTTAGTCATTTTACTTTAAAGAACCAGTGAAGGAGGAAATGCAGTTAACCATGACATGACTGACTTGCAGTGAATTATGAAAAAATAACTTTATTTTATAGGAAAGTTAAAGAAAAGAATCATAGAACAGCCTAGGTTAGAAGGGACCTCGAAAGATTATCTGGTCTAACTTTTCGTGGGAAAGGGAGCCTAGATGAGATTATCTAGCACCCTGTCCAGTCGCATCTTGAAAACCTCCAGTGATGGGGACTATACCACGTCCTTGGGAGGTTGTTCCGGTGGCTGAAGACATGCTTTGGTGAGGTATTTAGGAAAATTAATTGATAGTGTCTTTTTACCCTTTCCGAAAAATAATAAAACAAGCAGACAGTTGTAAAATTAAGGAGTGCATTAAAAACCTATAAAATAGAATAATTATGTACTGTAGTCATCCTGTGAAACTAATTAACTCTACAGGGCATTTAATCAGAAACTAAGGCTTGCCTTTCATTTTCTGTAAGTACTGCATACCTAGCAACAAATAAATCAAGATGACTCTCCATTACAGACTGCTTTATATATTCTTTTAAATCTACGGAAAAGTTGGTGGAAAAAATGCTATCGGAGCAGGAAAACAGTATTTTACTGTTTCTTATCTTGGGTGGAAATAACTAAGTAAGTTCATGATCAATGGAAATTCAGGCTGCATCTGCTTACAAGTTTGAGTAGGGACTTCTAAACGGCTAGTCTTTCAGCGTTGAGTTCAGTCGGTCATTTCACTGGGAACAACGGGATGCTGGAACGCTTCTAAAAGTTGACTCCATATGTCCACATTTACCTTGTCTTGGTAGGTCATGAAATGATCCTGGTCACTTCATAATCCAGAAGCCCTACATTGTTGTTGCAAAGGAACATACAGAGATGGTTGTTTCTCTGTGCCTGTACATATATATATAAATATTAACACAAGGTCTAATGCCTAACTGAATTCGCATAGTTTGAGTGCACTGTTGAGGATTTTGTGGAACAGGCTGACGATGTAACACTTAACGACCACTACCCTGCACTGGATCATGTTTGCCTGATGTACTGGCAGAGGCATGAGGCTTGGATGGAAGGACCTGAAACCTTCTCACTTTAAAGTGACCTGGAATTTATCTCTGCTAGGGAGCCTGTGTAGGTTGTGCAAAAGTGGTGAGGGAATCGAAGAGCGTACGTTCTTCTGTAATCCCCTGCCTATTTGTCCTGCCATACACAAAGGCTGTATCTATAGCCATAAATTAAATGGGACCAGGACTCTGGCACAAGGACTGGCACTTTGGCCCACACTGTTAAATTTGTGGGACATTTCCTGATATGGTTTGGGGGCAGTCCAACTGGAATTCTCCCAGACAAGGCCTGGGCACGGTTCAGAGTTTAGCTCAAGCTAGGCACTATTCAGGATAGGCATTTGCCTTGGTTAGAGGAGTTTAGGTGAACGGATGTGAGCTGTGTGTGACAGCTGGTCTCGGGGCCAGATGAAGGTTGTTTGCCTTATTGTATTTAGTTAGTAGGTGTAAATTGAGATGTTTGATAATGTCAAATCCCTTTCATTTGTCCTTTTTCCTGCTGTCAGGTTTGTACAGTTCCACATCATGAGACTACATCCCTCACTGTACACTTTCCCTCCTCATTCTTCACAAAACAGCTTTCATACTACAGTCATGACTTTTTTCTACTTTCGCTATTGAGTGCATTTTAGGTGATTCTTTCTATCCTATTTCCCTAAGCTGCCATGTTTCCTGCTCCCGCCTTAAAATGTCAGTTATTCTATGTTATTTAATAAATGACTTAGAATTGTTACAATTTGAAAGAATGATTTAAAAAGCAAAGCACATACGATCTCTCTCCTAGGTTCCTAATTGTCTCCCCTCTCGCCTTACATGCACACACTCCAACATGGTTTTACTTTTGCTGTATTTTACGTTCTAATTTCTGTAGGCAGGAAGCATCTGTGCCTTGTTCTGGACATTTTTCATGAGTAATGGGAAATGGTGATAGAAGCATCTTGATTTTCAGAAGCTCCTGCTAATCTTTCTAAAAACATAATGCTACTGATGGCCACAGAGTTGTCCATACTTATTATTTATAGCTAGGATGAGCTAAGTTCAGTTTTGTGTCGGACGTAGGTAACAGAGAAACGGGATGTTAGAGAAGAGATTCAAATGGTGCTACATGCAAAAAACAGTCTTGCTGCTTCTGATTTACTCTTCTTCCAAAAATATCAAAGCTCTATTCTTTATTGCAGAAAATGAAAATAAAGGTTGAAAATATTGGAGAAGAAAATAAATTAAAGATAATTTTGATTTAAATTACATCTTCAGAATTAGTAAGTCATAGAGTAGGATGCCTGTAACAGTATGCTTGTTTCCATTGACTGCCTGCAAACCATTAACACAAGTTAAAAGCCACTCTCAAACTTCCTTGCAGATGGTAGCTGAAGAGAGCCTGTTTTGTTGGGTGTTTTCACAGTGGCTGTAGAATACACACAAAAGTAAAGTGAAGGAGCCTCACTGTTTTATGTTGTTTGGGTTTCCTGGATTGTGGACACAGAATTATTCTCAGTGTTTGCACATCAAAGGAATGGGCCAGAAGCTGTGGAGTTCATGCTTGCTTAAAGCTGCTGACGTTCTATTGGAGATTAGAAATTTCAAACTGTTCAATTTGGCGATGCACAATATGTGCAAGATACAGTGCTGTCCACAGCGTATTTTTTTAGCAGTGCTTGTCCATGTGCCAGAAAGACTGGGATGACAGGATTTAAAGGAGTTAAGGGCCTCTGAAATATAAACAAATGAGGAGAATACACATGGCAGCAGAAGGGAACAGAAAATCCAGTAAACTTAGCTATTGAAATATATGCTTTTTTCTTAAGCTTTTTAGGTCTGTTGAAATATACATGTGTAACATAATATATTCATGTAAGTAGTTTTAAATGTTGCATCTGCCCATGTTAAGAGATTCTTAAAAATTATTCCTTCTAAAGTCAGCTCGGGGTTCCACATAGGAACTGCTCAGTTCTGAACCCAGCATCTATCAGTATTTGCTTTCGTCAAGTTATTCATGTGGAGTCAAGTGGAATGCCCAGTGTTCAATATCTTGTACCACTTTTAAAAGTCATTGCAAAAGCACAGATTTCTGAAAAGGCAGTTACCCATTTTTGTTCACATGATAAAGTTAGTTAAATATGGTTTAAAAAATAGTCTTAAACACTCAAAATTAGAAAAATACAGCCTAACCTTCTGTGGTTATGTTTCTACAGATATAATTGTATTATGATGTATACTGTTTGCTGCCTGGTAATATTATTTACGCCAAGATTTGCATAGCATCTGGAAGACTAAGCATGGCATGAGTACTTAATTTATATCTGTCTGAACTGACTAGAATACTGACAAATTTGTATCCAAACTGCTCCCAGGATGATTAGGGAGAGGAATCCACTTTTCAGATGTCTGTGGTGCATGTGGTAATGGGTCCAGAGAAATGCTGTGAGAGCTGAACAGCAGCTCAGGTGGTTTTGTCCTGGCAATGAAAGGATGTGGTGTCTGTACACCCTTCTCCGCGTAGTTATCAATTCCTACGTTCACTTTGCAGCCAAAGTCATGCTCCAAGGAGATTTTTTGATTCAAAATGATTTCTTAGGGCACCCTGAGTAGACTGAGACCTCCAGCTTTGAATAAAATATTTATGACAGCACCTGAAAGATAGAACAGGAAGTCCTAAAAATTGTCAAATAATTTAACAGGCTGCTGTAAAAGCTCTCAATCTGTATTGCTCTGAAGACAAAAGAGTTAAATGGAAATAGACTGTTAAGTCTTTACTTAAGAAATGTCTTTTCGATTGAGGTGAGAAAAATAGATTTAAAAAAACTTTTATTTTTGAACTGTAAATATATTTGGTTTTATTTTCTGTAATCACTGTGAACTTAGCAGTTTCTTGGGATAGGGATGGGAGGAAAATTATATTTTACTTGCAGTGTGTTGCTAAAATTAAGAACAAGCATATTTTGAGTCTTGCATAGGTTGGCCATTCTGTCTTTTAGTATATTAAAGCAGATTGGTGCTGATGATTTTTGCTTAAGTCAAAGTAATGGACTAGGAAAAAATACAGTACATTGCGTTGTGGTTGATGATTGAAAAATGCATGAAGAGGTAATTCCCACCTGTGAAAATGTCTGTCTGACAGTTGGCTTAGATGTTTCCCAAGCCAGTTGAAGTCTGACTGTGCCCTGTATCTGTTGCTTGTGTCTGGAGTGGTTGGCTTCTCTTTCAAGAACAGTAAAAGCGGTGAAGACAGATAACTCAGGTTCTGTGCTACTACAGTCCTATTAAAATGTCATGAATTTTGAGTATCTAGGAGACCAAGGAATGGCACATTATGTTAGCCTGGAGAACACCCTGCTGCTAAAACCGACATTTTTCCTCAGAAGGGTCGGTGTGGTGTTTCTCTGCAGTGCAAAGGTAAAGTAAGGTTCTTTTCTCTATAAGTTGAACAGGGGAATGTATGTTTTTGCCTTGTCTATTACAAAGACTGTGAAGACTGTATTAAACCTGCTTTCCCTTGGCATATGAAACATAATTCAGAACACTGGAAGGAAATAGATGTAACTGGGAAGAGTTCATCTTGTGCTCAATATAGCTTGAGTTTCTAGCCCCAGAAACAGAGATAAGGAATTTCTGAATCCAGTGGTTCCCATCTAGAGGATTGGAGCTGAGGTGCTGCCCAAAGTTGCCATCTTGTTTACAGAAGGGATATAGTTCTCTAATATAATTTGGGAATGAAAAATGAGCTGAAACTGTCACGGTCTCAGGGACATGCTGCTGCTTTACAGAAGAGTGCTTAGAAGGACTGCCCTGCAATATATCTTAAGATTAATTGAAATATTAGGGAACTGAGTGGGAATTTGTCTATGGGTTTTAATATCCCAAAGTAAATGTTACTAATCAAAAGCTTCAGCTTGATTATGAGGACTTCTAGATGAGATAATTTTGAAACCCTGAGCAGAAATCAGGCTGAAAATAGTAATGTTGGAAAGACACTTCTTTCTGAAGTATTTTACTTTATATCACAAAAGAAATGTGATTTTTTTAATCATTAAGTATTTAAATAAATCAGGAAAACTCCAAATTGTTAAAACTTTTTTAATAACTGACAACTCAGAGGTAACTAACAGACCATTGTTTTCATCCAACTCTGAACCATGCCACTAGATCCATGTGCTGTAAACCCCTCTCTTGTAGTACCTTTAAAATGGCCATTTCCTGCTGAATTCGGTGCCAGGCGGTGTCTGTCAGTGCAGCATGGCCTGTCCAGACTCTGCCTGCCTCTGGTTGGGGTAACTGTAATCCTCTATCACTGTTCTCTCAGATCTGCGCTTTTCAGCCAATATTTCAGTACGTCCTGTGTGTCACTAGATGCGTTTAACCTGTTTTTTTTCTTCTGCATAGTAGGGCCTGGAAATAATTTAGGCTCAAAAAAGCCCACCAGTGTAATACTTTCAGATGCTGGGACAATCTGCAAAGTGGGGATGACACATTCACGTTCTGCCTTGCAGAATGAGTTGTCTGGGATGATATTCTTCTTTCTGCGTGTAACATTTGGGTGCAGTTCAGTTCTTTACCAAGGCATGTACATTTACGGGTCTGTGTGCCAGATAAGCTCTAGGCTCTCGTGACAGTTGATGGAGATCTAGTGAATGCCATCTGTGGGAAGGGGAGAGATTCAGCTGAATGTCTGCTTCACTGAGCTGAGCTGTTTTGTTGGCTTCTATCTCTGTTGATAGGGTATCTCAGGTGGGATTGGTTCATTTATCTGAAGATGGTCCAGTGCCATCGTAGATGTCCCGTGGTGTTGGAGACATCGCTAGACCTGAAGGCAGAGGTGTGACATGGGGCCCGTGGGAGACCTGGACCCTTCCAGAGCGGCAGCTGGAGGCTCGACAGGGTATCTGGCATCTCGGGTGGTAGTAAATAGCTGTACTTGGGTAACTGCATCAAATCCTTACATCTTCAGCAGACATCAAAATTGGTGTGTCTTGATCTGAAGCTGAATTCCACTCAGATCTGTGACATCCAGGAAAGGCTGGCAAGTAAGGCACGGGAACCTAGAGGAGATTTGCATTCTGCTGCATTGGCAGCTTCAGGACAGGTGAGGGGTCCTTCCGTATCTCACATTGCGCTAGGTGCTTAAGTTTAAGAAACTGAAAGAACGGCAGTGTGTACTGTAGTGTAACTTTATCTGAGTTGTAATAAAAAGAAAAAATTATAGTAATGTAAAGGAAATCGCTGAAATCAGTTAAATTTTATGTGGTTATGCCAGACCAGGGAAGTCTTTGTGACCAAACTGTCTGAAATCTGAACAAGAGTGGAACGTCGATGCTGTTTTGTATTCCAGAGTTATATAATTCTGCCCTCAAATAAAATGTTTATACAGCACAGTTAACTCTTAAATTTTATCTTCCATCTGAGACTGAATTCACAACTGTGGTTACCAGGATTTTTGAGCTTTATTTCATGTAAAATCTACTTTAAAACCTATATTGTGAAATCTGTATTGAAGTTTTTAAAAATAATTTTTCATTTGCATATTGAATAACATATGAAACTTTGTTTCAAAAATTATCCTGTATGCTTGCTAATATGTGTGGATATAAGGAAGGGTGGGGGGTTCTGTTTTAAGAGATACCATATGTGACTTGAGTTCCTATTTGATATTGACATGCCTGATAACCAGTATGTATTAAGGGAGAAACTAGCTGGAAAGGAAACAGTGGAAAAGATAAAATTCCCAGGATAAACAGCTTCAAATGAATTAAGATAGCCGTGTCTGCAGTATCATTTCAGAAGTAATTACTCATTTGGCTCTATCCAGGCTGGCATGTTTTATATTCCCAGGGCTGGCAGCCTAGGAACTATGGGGATCCTAAACCTTAAAGTGGTATCTTAGGTAAACAGAAGAGTTGATGTATTAAAACATTCCAAGTAACTGGCTTGTATAAACACAGTGAGTCAGCAGGACAGGGTGGCCATCCTTACAGCTATAATACGCTGCCTTACACTGTTGGTAGGAAGTTTAAGAGTAAGACAGGGATCGTGCATGAAGTGTTTTCTTGCCCTGTTTTTTCAGTCTTTGCTTCCTGGATGTTCAGTCTTTGGATAAAAGAATATGTTCTCCTTTTCTGTTGTTGAAAATTCTATAGATAAGTTCTAATGAAAAGTGTATTTGGGTCATGAGCAAAATTGTTAGCTAGTAATTTTATTAATTATTCAAATTATTAAAGTTAGTTTCAGAAAAAGCAATTTTATGGCACTATGAAGTAATTAAGTGCAGGGTAACCACAAGTCTTTCAACATTAAAGTACAAGAACAAAATGATCTATCTTTGGCTGCTTTTGAAGTCTAATAGGTTAAACTTGAATTTCTGTGTTGGAAGATTTGTTTTTTAAAATGCTGCATAGAACTAAGCATTTTCATGCATGTATTCAAGCTGTGCATAATAATATCTGTCCGTTTTATTAAGTTTCATTGTTGGAGGCTCTGGAAGTTTTGAAATTGGCCATCAAAGAGTGATGGGACCATCTGTAGTGCTAGACTGAAGCTTTATAATTATGATCTATGTTGAAGTCTTGTGGAAAAACTGAGGTTCAATGCTGAAACAAATGCATCAACTGAGCATTGTATCCATATGGTATCAGCAGCTTTTTTAAACTTACTAATGAAATGTCATTACTCAGTTCTGACCTTTAACTTATCGGTAACTCTGTTAAGAATGATCCTCAGACATTAAGCACAGAGGACACTGTTAGTTTTGTAGGAGAATTCAGCAGAACGCTTACTGTATAAGCAGGTTTAAAAATGGTTGATTTGTGTGACATTAGTGTAATTTGTCTGACCTTAAATCTCAAGTACATGGAGAACTTCAGTGGACCTTAGTGTGGCAAGAACCTCATACTTCATCAGCAGCATTTAGAGAAATACTTGAAATACTAAACATAACAATACATTACGTTTAAGCACATTCCATTATACAGCAGTCTTTAAAGAGGCCAAAAGTGTCATGCTTATTACTAGTTACCATTATAAGTATGGCCGAAAATAGGTGAAAGCTGCCCTTCCTTTTTAAAACACTTTTGCTAGTTCAAATGATAACAGAAGAAAAATCTTCTTTAACATCCTCTTCTTCAACATTCTCTTCTTCAGTTAGTTCCTGGCCTATGTTTCAAAAGTACATGCTCATCTTCAAAATCACCTTCAAAATGTGTTCACCTTTTTTTTTTCCCCTTGTATAAGAGCCATTGTGACTACGAAAAAAAAAATCATGTCATAGTTGTGATGGCTCTCATACGGGGTGTGGGGGGGAAAGCATTGTGCCCAGTAAGCCTCCTGAAATCTATCACAAACTACACATTATGTCACTTTACATTTTAACACTTTCACTGTAGTCTTGCTTTTATATTGATCAGTCTGGGTGAAATGACAGCTTCATTGAACAGTTGAATTTAAGGATAGCATCGTGATGTATATTTGAGAAATATTTGGAAGTGCTGATTGGAGACCAAGGAGGGAAGATTGGTGGTGGGAAGTTACGATGCCAGGGTTGGAATGACGGAGGAGGGAAGAGGTCAAAGAGAAGAGTTTTTGATCACGTGAAGTTCGGAGGGGAGGCTGGAAGGAAGCAGTATGCCGAACATGGAGCAGGAGGAAAGCCTCTGCCTGGGAACCTGTGAAACTGCAAGTTTTACACATGGTGTTCATCAGGTTTTTTTTTAAGTGACGTCTCTTTCCTGTTCCTCCTCAAGGTTGACTCATGTTCTGTATCCAAACACATGAGCAGTGCTGACTGCAAACAGTTTGGTCGAGCTTTTTGATGATGCTCAGTGTGTTAACACTAAAATTTGGAAAGAAAATTGCTTAAGTTGGTCATCATAAAATAAAAACACCAGCTATATTTATACAAAGCAGTTCAGCTGTTAATCTTATCTGCGTTATTGGGAAGAGGATGTAAACATCTGAAGGTACCTCTTCATAGCATCCATGAGGTTTGCAAAGGGTGAAACAAAGATCGATATCAAAAAGAGTTGTGGAGAAGCACAGAGTGATTACAGTGAATTTGGTATTCTGATATTGTGGACAGGTATTTACTTTATGTCACTGATTCAATACAAAGCAGTATTAAGCTTTTTAATAAAGATAAAAGTAGCCATGGATAAGCCTCATTGAAATTCATAGCTGGATCTAATTATTAATTGAAAATGAGAATGGAAATTAAAATCAGATTTTAAATTCTGCAGGCAAAACACTTAAGGAGTCTAAATTAGATTTCATTGCTATTTGGACAACAAAGAGGCCTAGCCTCTTCATAAGATTGTGTTTTTATTTTGAGCTCTTTCTGACCCTCACTTACATATACTTTGAAATCCACAAAAATACTAGAAGGGAGAGGTATGTGAAAAATAGCCATACTTCATTTACTCTTCTGTTGTTATGGGGCTAAGAGTCTGTAACAGAATTGCAAAACTGATGTTTTAATTGAGATCAAATTATGGAAATCCTTTTTTGTCTGTGTTTGATGTCAAAAAACAGGCCGGAAAACCTTAGGGCAGGCTTTCATCTTAAAATACAGGGGATTCTTCTCAACCATTGACTTAACCATTCATCGATACAATTTTGGTCAACTTTCCCAATGGCATCAAAAGGCCGTAGTAGTGAACGTAGGATAGTCTTTACAGAATGTACATGTCATTATTAAAATTTGTTAGCCTGAAAGATAATACAAATAGAATATATTCCAGTAAATAAAATGCAGTTGAAATTGGCGAATGTTTAATAGTTGTCACGATAGAAGTGAAAATTGCTTTATAATCATATATTAACTTCTTCGGGATGAAGTTTATTAATATTTAATCCATAAGGGAAAGCATTCATGATTTTTCTAAAATATTGAGCCAGTCACTGACTCTTCAGGTAAAGGTTCTCAGCATCTGCTTCTATTAACTCACATTTTCTAAATAAAAGGTAGGTTGTACATACTGCTGAGACCTATTGCTTGTTGTTGACACATTTAACAAGTGTATCAATATATGTAATTCAGTGTTTCCAAATACCTTGAAATATACTATAATTTTTCTTTAGCCTTCTTAATACTACCGATACACTGAAATAGTGCTCAGATTTAACTTTGATATGTTACACGAGACTGCTTTATATTATTTAAATCTCTTAAATCCTGTTAGTGCCAAGAGGAAATGCCTGAGAGCCAATTTGGTTTTCAATGCAAACAAAATGCAGGCATCCTACTCGGAACAAATTACCCTATGAATGCTTATCATTGTAAAGATCGATTACAAGACAGACATAATTTTTCAGAGTGTTATGGGAAAGAATGGGAAGGAACTGAGGTAGCCATAAGATGAGAGCAATTGCATATCTGTTTTCTACTTTGTAAGAGTTACTGCTCTGCGAGAAGTATTAGTGGCTTGGTCGTGGACCTTTAAGTATTAATAGTTGAATTAAAGAAATTATAATAACTGTAGGTTTTTCTGTGAAAAAAGATCGCTCCTTAAATAGTAAACTGGAAGCATCTTGATGTTACTCACATTGCTGCTCTCTTGTGACCTACGTAGAAAAACAGTACTGTTATTACCAACACATTTATCTTTATACTAGGAATATCTGACCTTAAACCAGTTACCAAATCTAGAAGTAGCATAACATGAATGGCACTGTGTAACATACACAAACATTGAGTTTGTCCCTCTGACCTGTCCTCTTCCCAATTCACCTGAACTTACACATTGAAATAAGTTGCATTCTCAGACCAGTAATGCTGTAAACACATTGTGAGGCTTTATATTTCCATGGGACTGTGGCATCTAAATGTAGGACTGTGCAGTCTTGTCTTGAACAAGAAGGACAAACAGAACAGAACAGGAAGGGGAACCTGGAGTTTCAGGCTGCCTTCTTCATTTCAGATGGGGTGGGCGGGGAAAGAGATAGGTTAAAGTACATTGCGCCAGGGGACGTTTAGATTGGCTATTAGGAAAAATTTCTTCACCAAAAGGGCTGTCAGGCAGTGGAAGAGGCTGCCCAGGGAAGTGGTGGAGTCGCCATCCCTGGAGGTGTTTAAAAGACGTGTAGACGTGGTGCTTAGGGACGTGGTTTAGTGGTGGACTTGGCGGTATTAGGCTTATGGTGGGACTTGATGACCTTAAGGGTCTTTTCCAACCTAAATGATTCTATGATTAGGGCAACTCGCTTTTGTTTTGTTATGTCCTTAATCACAAGTATCTTACCCCTTTAGGCTTTATGCTTTAAAAAATATAGTTGTCAATAGTTTTAACTATATCAGTCACCATCATCAACATGTCTGCACTGTGCCTCTCATTAAATATACATGTATCAATTACCATTCATTCAGAAGGCTTATAGCATTCCCTTCACTCAACCTCAGTAATTCTATTAGCTTTCCAAACTCTTCAATACTCCTGTTGTTGGTGTTAAAAGGCAATTCTTCATTATGGAATGCAATTTGGAAAAATTACATTAATTTACTTAAATATTTTTATTAGTCTGATTAGTTGAAGAGGTCGATATATAGGCCTTAGTCTGCTGAGGCTGTGTGCATGCTGAAGTTCATGAATTGGAATAGCGAGTCAGTTATGAGAAAAATCTTATTTGTCCATAAGTTGCGACAAGTCAGTTGTAAAACTTAATCTAGTAAGAGGAAGGTGCTTGGCAGGCTGAAGGTGATCTGTGATTGTGGCAATTAGTCGTTTCTGTGATGGAAAGGTATCAAATGTGCACTTTAGGCAGTCTGTTCATTCCTTTCTCATTTACCTGATGCGGAAGCTGGTTGTCCCAGTTAATCAGTGTGAAGAGGCGAGCTCTCCATTTTTTCTTCCTAAAGAGATTTAATATTTTAAATACAGAAAACAGATTCTGTTGATGTAGTAATCTTCTTTCTTTCAATCAACCTGTTGTTCAGCCAGCTGCAGTTTTGGGGAATTACTTAGTGCTGAAAAAGCCACAAATGCTTGCTTTCCTTCTGGCTAAGAGGATACGAATCCCTCAGGGAGGGTTTAATATGAAATAGTGTTTGGATTTTCATTAAACCTGTAATCCAGGCAGAGCAATCTAGTTTAACATATTTTATGTAATTAGTAGAGATATCAATTAGTGATAGGTATTATAGTCTTGACAATCATTTAAAGTTGGGGATTGAGAAACCAACCAGTGTTAGCACTGTAACATTGTCTTTTTTTTTAAATTTTTTTATTGTGACTGCTTTCTATTTTCTGTCCTTTCTCAATGTCAATGCACAGTGTGGAAAGGAACTGTCAATTGTCACATTGCAGAAAGATAAAAGATATTCCATGATAAACTTTCTCATTGGGCTGAGGGTAGCATTTATCTGGATTTTAATTTCAGTTATGGTCTTGGAATCCGTCATTAAACCCTACTTTTATCATGCAGAATGCAGAGGTGCTCCAGTACAAGAGTTTATGCATGCCGTGGTTGCAGTAGCATGGGTTTTGACTATTATTCCTCCATATGTTGGGTGAGTTGTTTGGCCTCTGCTTCTTTAACGTAGGTAACGCTGACCAGTTATGCTGAAGGCTTTTTGTGTCAACAGAATCACAAGGACATCCTTTTTTAATGAGGCAGTGGGATGTTTATGTATGAGTTAGGCATGGATAGCATATGATTGAGCTATCATTTAATATTCCTTGTAAACTTGAAGTGAAATAAACATGCAAAAAACTAAGAGTAGTTTGGGGACTAATTTGTTTGGAGCAACTTTTGTGGTCAAGTGTGAGTCAGAACAGTTTCAAAAGAAAATATTTGGGGTTTTTTTCACTTTATTGAATATGTTGCAATTTCTACAAAAACTTCATTCTATGCTGTAGCTCTAGCTGACTTGCACATTCTTAGAGGACAGGTGTTTAAAAACCAGTGCCTACTAGGTCTGCGTTGCTTTTTCAATTATTTCAGTGTGACTGTTGCCATAGGATGTGTTTAAATTAGAGATACGTTTATTAAAACTTCAAAATTACCTGTGTATAGTCTATAGTTCTAATAATACAATAGTTCTAGTAATAGTAATACAATAGATCTCCTTGTTATAAGAAAAGTTACAAGGCTGATTTTTATTTTGACATTTGATGACGTGAGTTTGAGGTACCTGGATGTCTAATATACAGGGAATCTAATTTAATGATTTTTAAAATTATTTTAAAGATGGTTACCACTGCTGTCATATCCCAGAACTGTCCCGTGGGGGTGCATGTAGTTAACATTAGTGCCTTGGATGCTCAGTAGTGAGCAGTGGGCACTGAAATTCAATGGATCAGATCTGTCTTGCTCTTGGCAGTGTATGAGTAGAAAAAGAGGGTTTTCTCGCTTGTGTGGACTACCCATCTTTGCAAGTATTCCATTGCATGTGCTGCTTTCCACTGACTAGAGAGGAGATTTAGCTGTCTATTCTAGGACATTCACTTCCAGACCTACTTACCCAAAGCTTAGACAAAGCAAGGCAGCCTACATTTAAAGTGGATCTTATTCCATAATTCCCAATTCTTATGTGAGTTCTGTAATTATTGAAATGTTGAACTAGAACAGTAATTGCTTTTACTACACACACTTTCTTTTGCCAGTCTGGCCTTACGCAACTATGAAGAGTTAATCCACGCCTGTATTTCAGGCTCAGTTTTGAAATGTGTAGATCTATGACTTTTACTTATTATGTAGTTACTGAGTGCTTTAATGTCTTCGGAGTGTAAAGGCTACTCCATTCTCCAGGGTGGACAGCTTAAGCAATGTTGACTTCTGGGCATTGCTTTGTGGTAGTTCTGCATTCATAATAGTGCAGTAATTAGTAAAGCTGCTAATGCCTGCAGAGCCAACGGCAGAGCACTGTTCTAGGTTTGGCCATAGCATTATTGGAGCCTCAAACACTTAACCAGGCTACCTCACAATTTTATCTAACACAGAGTGCTGCATAGTTACTGCTACGCTTCTTCATCTGATTAAGTACAAAATAATAGTAATAACCACAGAAAATATAGGAAAATAAATACTACTTTCAGATTTTTGTGAGAAAAATTAACTTCTAAGCCTTTCATAACTATTGCTATTAGTTGTTTATGCTTAAATCCGTTTGCCTTTATTAAATTCCCATGACCGCCTTAAATTACATTTATTAGTTGTGCGCAGTGAGAAATACTTTTGTTTCTTGATTGCCTTTCTTCCTCTGTTACTTACTATGCCCCTCAGAAAGGAACAGTACTAGATTCACTCCATCTTAATAATTTTTCTTTGGAATGTATTTTTGTATGTTGTAAATACACGTTTGTTTAAAAAAAAACCAAACGCTAAGAAGCTTCCAGGATACTTCTGTCGCTGGAAGGTGAGCACTGGCGGTAGTTCGGTGTGAGTTCTGCCTGTGGGCAGAACTGCTGGAGGAGAGCCCGGCAGGGGCAGCTGGGGGGGTAAGAGGGGCAGTCCCCTGACACGGTCTGTTGCTTCAGAAAGTTCGGGAGCCACTGTTACTTCAGCCTATCAAGCAGTTAAAGTTACTTTACCTCTCTAAATGAGCACCCAAAGATACTATTTTATGGTTTGGTTTGTTTTTACTGAATTCTGGTATGTTCCAACTTTCTGCCAAGTTCTGCCTTCCTTCCCTATGGAGCAGCTGGCTTCTATCTTCATACACATTGCTGTTTCAAGTTGATACTTCTCAAGTGCGTATTTTATGAATGTGTTGATTTATCAAAGATATGTAAACCAGCATTAACTTATTTCCAGTCCAGTGATGGTACCTGCAATATATTGTATTACAGCAAGCCCCATGCAAATTTTGGCTAAATAAAAATGTCTCAGCAGCGTAAAATACTAAAAATACGTTTGCATTACAGAAAAACAAGGCTCTTTGGAAAGTCACATCCTCTATATCACCATGCCCTACACTCAATCAGCTGTGTTGTTATAAGATTCCTTCAATGTCCAGATTGATCTGGAAAATGCCAGGTGATGGAAATTGCACAACCTGTTTCCCTGGATACTCTACGCCACTGCATAGAGTTTGGGGAAAATATTTATTCTCCAGTCGTAGCCTTTTTGCAGATACCTGTTCTGTAGTTTAAACTACTGTCATTTCTTCACTCAGTTATTCCTTCTTAGCTCTGCACCTTTGATTCCTTCCATTCAGCCCTCTCAGTGCAGCTTGGAGAGCAGTTCAGTAAATTAATCCTGCAAACCCTGGGTGTGTACTGGTCAGCTTAGTAGTCAGCTTTTCCAGCTTTATATTTGATAATGGTGTATGCATTCTCTGACTGTGAACTTGCTTAAAAAGATGGTCGGGCATGTGTATTTTCATTTGAATGTCTGCTGGTGAAAATGTTCTATTGCAAATATCAGTCGAAAATAATGTGGATTAGGGACACTCTTGGGAGGATTTCATGTCCATAAAATAAACTGGTACTCTGTGACATATATGATCTTTCTCCTGTAAGTTTCAAGTAATTTTAAATGAATTTCCAGTTAATTGCAGCATGATGAAATTCCAGTGTGGTGTGTATAAAAATGAACTCGACAGCATCCTTGAAAATTGAGTCCAACACTGTTCCTGATCAGTGATAGCTCAAATGCTTTTTAGCTGATGAGAATCTCAACAGGAGCTGGTGCAGCAGTGATGTGGATGTGTGCATCCGCATGGAGCGTGAGAGGAAAGAGCATGCAGAACAAGAGCAGCGTAGGGTTTTCATGATCCAGATGATCTTAACAAAATGAGAACGTTTAGCTGTTGTAAATTAGAAGACAGAAACCAGCCATCTCCTTGTAAATGGCTTTGTCCTTGTCTCCCATATGTCCCTTTTCACCCTTGGCCGTAGGCTGGCAGCGTTAGCGATGCTGGGAGGCGGGAGCGGGAGCCCCTGTGCCGGTGCTGGGTACTCCCTGCTGCGGTGGTCGTCACTGGTCCGGCAGGTACTCCAGCTCCGGTGGGCTGTGGTGCCAGCCTCGGTGCTAGCACGTGCCTCTTGAGAAAGAGGGAAACGACACGTGGAAGGGTTTTGCTGGGGGTTACGAAGGTGTGAAGGTGGACTGTCCAAGCAATGAAATCTGACCCTAGTCACTGTCATGCAGCAAACCCTTTATGTGCATAGCTTAAAGCTGTTAGTAATTTCTGTTTCTCACCTTAAATTTTGCCACGTTACTCCACTGTTACAACAGTAGCATGCTCTTTCAAACATCTAGAAAGCACCTGTTTAGAATTTCTTTTTATTTATTCTATGCGGTGTTCCATCATATGTTTTAAAATCTGTCTGCAGGAGGAAAAGCAGAGATCCTCTTCTATTTACATAATTTCACATGGGTAATCAGAACACACTGTGTAGGAGGATCCAAGAATTAGAATTTATTGTTGCTTTAATGCTTTAGTGATCTAATCAAAATATAACAACCACTTATTTTTACTCTGGTTGTAACAATGCTCACAGAATCAAAATAATACCATTTCTATTGAGGTTCGTTAGTAATACAGTGAAATCAATAGATGTAAATACCTTCTCCTTTCTTCTGATTTCTCATCTCTCTGATAATTTACAGTCCTAGGTCAAGGGCAGGATGGTTTAGTGAGTTGTCAGCGTTCCAGTTCTTCACCAGCAATACAGTGTCAATGGTGGTGGAGGGTTTCCTCCCTGATACTGAGTTTGCTCAGGGTTATTTTTATCTATTTCAACCCCATATTTGGTAATGGATTATAGTTTTTGCTTTTCCTTTGATCTGTAGGGCTTCTTATAGCATGATTGCTCAGGTTTGTTAGTCTTTTCCCTATGTGATATTATTTCTTTTGGTAAAGGAGAAGCACACAAGTGGAAAGCTGAGGAAAAGTTAACCTTAAAAAAAGTTAGGTGATAACAGCAGAACTTACACGAGCTCAAAGGTATGGAGTAGATGCCTGACCTTTGGGTACTCTTGCTGTTTTAGCTAGGAGAAGCTAGTCAAGTCTTACCTGATCTTAGAGCAAGTTGCAGCGGAAGTTTCTCAAATAATTTTTGCAGATACAGCTAAGATCAAGCGAAAATAAGTTCAAGACCAAAGAAGGCAGTTAAGGCTTGTGGGCTGGTATGACTAGTTATTGTTATAAAATTGAAGGCCTGTTGCTACCACGTGGCAAAACCGAATTTCCTGATCCACCGGGCTACACTGCTGCTGGGCTGTGATGCTAAAGGGGATCTATTTAGAAGGTTACCATTGGAGTGGACAAATTTGTCTCTGGGTTACCTTAATAGTGGTATTTCAGAGATACTGTACTCTTCTTCTGTAGTTAATAGAGCAACCTGTAAAATATGTACTTATATTCTACCTATATAATTCTACATGCTATCTATTATAATTTATTTTAATAATTAAATACATATTGTTTCATGAATTGTTACCTACCATTGTTATGATTGCACAGAGTATAAACTACCCTGGGGAAGTGGAACAACTCCTTCATTAGAACCAATAAAACATCACTTCAACATCTTCCGTCGTATCTGTATGTGCTTGTGACTTCTTCACAGGCCACCACTCCCTTTTGCTCCCCACGTGTCTTTGGAGTGTCAGGGAAGCCGAAGAATGAAAAACGAGGGGGAAGCACGTGCGAGTCAGAAGAGCGTGGGGACAACTTGAGTGGGAATTTGAAAGGAGCCACAAGCGCGTGTTGGTTGAAGCTGGAAGGCGTGTGCTGGATAGGAATGTCCAGAGGACCCGTTCCAGGGTGCCGACCCTTCGGCTGTATTCCTCGTTCAGGGCTCTCTTCTCCGGTCTCGCCAACCAGCTCCCCGTCCGCGCCGTTCGGTCGCTGTGTTGCTGTCCTCCTCTCGTGTCTCTCTGCCGCCTCGTCTGCCTCCTGGCTTCTGCAGCAAGCCAACTTGTGACTCTGCCCTCTGGAGCCACAATAAGCGTGTAATGAGTAACGTGAAAACAAATGTCTTCAAAAATGGCTTCCATCTGAGGTGGCAGATGCTTTATTCATTAATGTGTCCGTGTTTCATGATGTTGTTAAAAGATGGAGAACCTCAGTAGTCCATTTCCATAATTTGGATAGAAGGGATTACATCTAAGGCTGGCTTTAGAAGTATTCTTCTAAGCCTGTCTGCGTGCTGATATTGTTTGTTAATAATGACCATATGGCTGTCATCTCGATTATCCTTAATTTACTGAAAAGTCCTAGGATTTTCCTTTCTCCCATCATTGTGTTTTGATATCTTTTCATCTTTACTGTGGCACGTGTCTGCATTTAATTAAATTTCTTCTTCAAATAATTTTTTTCTCCTTGTAAATAAATGTCCCACTGTTAGTCTGGTTATTTTACTTGACATTTAGTTTCAGGTCCTGTATTTTTTCGCATGAGTGTTTCTTCAGAACTCTTGCTATCAGTGAAAGATATGCTCAAACAAATTAAGTTGATTTTGGTTGTATATTTAAGTAGTGTGTGTAAAGATTTGCTGATAAACCCTGAAGAATTGATTTAAAGTTGTGAGATGACACATTTCTGTGACTCATATAATGATATATACACCTGAGATGATCAGATTCATAATTTTCCAAGGAATAATAAACATATTTGAGTTTAGTAACCTAACATTGTGTTTCAGCATTAGATTGCATCAGAAAGTCAAAAGATTTCAAAATACATTCATCTATTCAACAATGCATGTATTCATTATGAAAAATGGCGGATTAATGTTTGTAAGAAATATTTACAAAATCACACTATAAAGAATTCATCATCAGGCAATCAAGACAGATTAGTAGCTGAGGAGTACATAAAAATAGCAATGCAATTTATTTTAACCTTGTCACAATAAACATAAGTAAATGCTTTTTAAGTAAAACATAGACCTATGGTCATTGGGAAGGAGAAAATGTACAGTAGTTAAATTATGTTCATTGTACTTGCTTTGCCTGATCATGAGAATTGAACAGAAATGTATGTGACCAGAAGTGTAAATTGCGTGGTCTGTTATTATTCTGCTGGTTTTACCATGAGATACTTGCTAGAGATAAGTACACAGATGTAGTGGGCTTTAACCTGCTTACTCAACACTTTTTGCTTATACTTTGATAGTAAATTTTTTGTGTTATTTTTTAAATTTTGTTGTTGTTGTTTGAAGAATCACATGATTTTATGAAATAGTGTATTAAAACATAGCTTTTTTCCACAGTATAGTTCAGACTTGCAGGAAGACAAGTGGGTAGGATTATACAGTACTGATTTTATGCATACCCCTTTTGAAATAAATTTACTTACCCTCATGTATCTGCTGAGATCCTAGACCCTGTGGGAAACTGTCTGATGGAGGTCGTTAGACAACATCTGAGCACAGTCTCTGCCAGAAACTGCTCCTAAAATTCACTCTTCCAGCCTACTGTTAGCCTCACGTTGGCATGCAAAGGTTGAGATGGTGCAATCCTTACTCATTTCACTCTTCTTTGAGGATTGGGCTGTTAGGGGGTTTATTTACACCTGTGTTACAATGTGAGGTGTAAGTTGTCATGGTTCTAGTAAAAGCATGATAATTATACTGCCTGGAAGTGGAGTTTCTAGTATCTATCAAATGGTCCGTGACTCTCTGGAGATAAACTGGTATTTGAAAATCTAGATCTTTTTTATTGGAATATCTCTATATCAGCTTTTTCATGAAGCCACAATTATAAGTAACATGGGCAACGAACATCTCCTTCAACAAACACATTTCTAAATACTGTGATTTTTTTAAAAGTAAGAGTATAGATTAAAATAGTGTACTTTATAATAGAAGGCTATAAAGGCAATAATGAAAGAACAGGTCTATTATTCAGAGCCTCATATGGAGTAGCAAATCTTGCCATTCTTTTATTTCACGTGATGTCTTCACATTTTGTATTGCTTTGCATTCCAGCCTTCTTTGCTATCTTCAGTGACACGAGGTAGAGTGATTTATCTGTATGGTATCAATATAATTGCAGGCTGTACAGAAAGCATACAGCGCTTGGAATATTTGGAAGAATTCTGATTTTGCATAGGGACTTCTGGAAGTGTATATTACAGTATATAGATGGCTGCTGAATGTCAGCCTTCAACAGGTACGTCATGCTTTTCATTGAAAATAAGGTAGCATTGAGAGTGCAAATACTTCATCTTTTTAGAGTATCTGGTATTCGGTGGAGTAGAAAATCAGATGTCATCATCCTTACCACGATTTAAGCGATTTATGTGGAGCCATTCAGATGAAGTGAGCTTTTTGAGGGTGGTGACAGAGAGTGACCAGAATCTAATATGTGTGAGCTAGAGACTGATAGTGAAACTGGGGACACACGGAGAGCAACCAGAAAGCTTTGCACAGTGAGAATCCAGCACACTGCTCAGCAGTGCTGCTCTTATGGTGGGAGTAATAGGAGTAAAACAAGGATATAATAATCTCCATAAGAATTGGACTGATCTTTCAAAGAGTCAGAAGTACTGTGTTCAAGACCTCTTGAACTCAAGAACTCTTAAGGCAGCCCCAGATCTTTGGATTTTTTTATGTGCCATTTTATTCACTACCATGGCAGTGAGTGGAAAAAAATGTTAAAAAGCATATTTAAATTAGAAAAATAACCAAAATACAGAAGATACTTCTGTGTAGGTGGACAGCCCGTTTTTGCTGTGATCATTCTGGCTTCATTGTAAAGTGACTACAGTTATGCTCAGGTTATTTTATGCCTCCTGTCACTGCAGAATATTCCACCACTCTGATTAAGGGACTAACATCTGCTGTGAGGTGTTTTTCTTCTTTCTGCATTACCCATGACTTAATCAATTTTGGACTATGACAAACACAACACAGTGCAGAATAATTCATAACATTGGCTATATTTGACAGCTATAATGTTTACATTATTGTTTTTCTAATTTATTTATGCATCTTGCCTAGCTAATAGCAAGATTGGACTATTAAAATGTTTACTAATGCTTCCTTCAGCTTGCTTCTTTACAATTATGATTCTAACACAATTACTATAAATAAATACGTCTCTAAACCAAAAAAATGGTGATCATTACCCTATTAGTTTATTTTCCAGTTTAATCTTGAATCCAAAATTAATTTAACTTGAACACATATGACTCGTTTCCTGCTTCAGTTCAGTATGAATTCGTATACAATGAGCAGCTGAATTTACTTATGTTGCTCAGCAATCGTTATGCAAAACTACTGGCATTGTTTAAGGCCACCCTAGGGAAAAGATTTGATGGCCTAGTGAAAGTATTTCAGAAGATTGAATGATTTGTTGATGAATACTTACTTTTATTTATGAAACCAAAATTCTGTTGTGCTTGATGACCTTTTGCATATAGAAATAATTTTGAACAGTCACAGCAGAAAGCATGTCCCAGCAGCATAAGGAATGATGCAATTCACTTCAGAACTTTACTGGTTCTGCACCCACAATACCTTATGTTCTATAAAATAGAGAACTATAATAATCATTAAGAATGTAGAGTTGTACCTATACTACTAGCTTTTCACAAAGAACAGTGGAGATTGGGGGGGGGGGGGGGGCGTGATGGCAGGGAGGGGGGAAGAAAAGAAAAAGAATGACAGCAACTTTTTCATTTCTGATTGCCTTTATTAGGTGTATGGAAGATATTCATCTGCCAGCAGGAAAAGGAGTAAATCATTATAAAATGTACCTGAACTATAAATAAAACCAGTGACTTTACTAATAGAATATGGTTATTAACATTCTGTTATGAAAAAGTTTAACTTTTAACCATCTGTATTTATGACAATTCATATAGAGGAGAAACTTTATAAAATTAGGAATAGCTTTTGCTCGCAGCACATAATGCAATGCAAGATGAACATTTAAGGGTTTGTGAGTTTGATCGCAAGTTCTGACTAGGCAATATCGCATTGCCTTCAGTGCCAGATGCATACAAGACAATTCAGGGTGCTACCCAAACCCAGGGGTGTCAGGAGAGAATGCAGGTTCACTTCCCTCTTTCCTGCCATAGACACACAGGTGAGCAATGTAGGATCAGTCTTTCCTATCTATCTATCCATCCACCTGATTTTCTCATGTAGGCTGTTTTCCTCTCTCGTTGCTTCCGCATCCTTCTTTCTAGATGGCAGCTTAAATCTGCCTTATTTGTATCCCTTCAAAACACTACTGAAATAACCACCTTGGTGGGTATTGTCCTTTCTTAGAGTTTCACCTGTGATTTTTCTCTCTTCTTTTTACACCAAACAGGATATATATTTCTGTCTTCAGATCTCTTCATAGAATATTCTTGGTTCTGCCACCCACCCAGCCATTTATCATTTGTTACTGAGATGTCATCTCCCAGCTAAGATCTGCCTGCTGAGCTAACCATCATCACCCTTCTTACAGATCCTCAAGGAGATATCTTTATGCTGCTCATGTGGTGGTCCTCCGTGCTAACACCTATAAACTGTATCTCAATCCCTACACCTCCAATTACTACAAAAAATTTCCCTCGCTCATTATAGCAACAAAATCACTGAGAAGCAGTAGCTGAATTGTTATATTTTTTCTTTCTCTGGTGATTTATACTGTTCTAGTATTTGAAATTGAGAAGCTTCCCATTTACCTTTTTACATAGTTTAATGTATTGTTATGAACAGATTTTCAGAAAGAAAAGTCCTTGTGAGTAGTGACTGTGTGTATCCATTCTGCTATTAATCAGTTCATCAGTTTCATATTAGAAAACAATTCTTAAATTTTAAACAAACACTTTTATTTGTATCTCTTTCCTAATACTTAATAATGAAGATTTAATGGGGAAAAAAATATATAAACTGGCATTGAAATAAAAGCAGATAACGTGTACTAGAGGCAACTACATTTTGCAAATCCTGAAAAAATACTGCAAATATATGAGCAAGGAAGGTAGTTTTATTATGCAGGTAGTAATAGTTGTATTACTTTTTGGCATTAGTTTATGTTACTGTTTATGACTATTTAGTATTTAAATACTAACCGTTACATAATGGACCCTTTTTAAAGGATGTGCCCTGCAGTGTAGATTTTGGTTCTTGATACTTATGTTTGAATAAGGTCCAGGTTCATGTAAATGCCTAAGGGAAATTATCTTTTAAGTAGAAATTTTAAGATGACTCCTGAATGTCACTTTGCTAATGCGCTTTTCATGTAGTCCTTCATACGTGGGATGAAATTCCTTTAAAAGTTATGATGCCATTACCTCATCCTTCTGCAAGTGCTTTCTGAAGTGTCGCCTCCACTTCAGTGTCCGCTGAACACTGCAGCACGACACACTGTAGGCAGGTGGCAAGCTGAGATTTCCCTCACCACGCAAAATAGGCTGGTTTTACTCTAACTGCAAATTCTCATTCCTCCATCAACATCTTTGTTTTTGTTCTCCTAATATGTCTGATTTGGTAACTTGATGAGGAATTACCAGGAACAGGTTCAGTCTGTTGGTTTTTTTTTCATTATTTTTCTCACTGTAATGGAGACCAGTTTTGTGCCTGTACCCAAACTTACAGTCTTAAGAATATGATTATTGAACAGCTTTATTTAATATTGTCCTATGAGATTTACACTATTCAGAATAGTTGAACTCTTTTGGAGGTTTATTACACTTTGTAAATATTTCATCTCAAGTCCAGAATTCATGGAGTTGAATTGGGTGCTCACTTATCAGCTACTTGAATTCCTTCAAAAATCTGGCTCCTAGAAGTCAATATACAATCAGCCTAGTTCAAGGTTAGCATTAGGTGCCTTCTTGAGTTTTGAGGGTAGGAACTCGGCTCCTAAATAATTCCGTGGTTTTGAAAGTGTCGCCCTTACTGTTTAGCACCAATATAAAAAAGGTTCTGATTTGGAAAACATTTTGTGCATTTTTCCCAGTGAGAGGAAACCCAAAAGATCTGGTTCTGACCATTGTAGAGGGACTTCTGCTCCAACGTGACAAGTGTATTTGGGATCCAGACATGGGTTTATCTTTTGGTTGTCAGGCAATAAGCAGATATCCACAAGGGTTTTCTTCTTCCATAAGTACAAAAATTAATTGGAAATTATAAAATTGAAAGATTTCAGTAGAAACTCAGCTGCTGTTTATGTCTAGAGATCAACAATAGAAGAAAATGTATTGTTACTACGTGCGGAAGGTTTGTTACCTCAACAATTTCTTATTGCGATAACAATATAAACAAGATTAAGACTAGTCCTTTCTTTTCTTTAAACAGTAGTATTGAAGAGGGTAGTAGGGGTATGTTCATTGCTCACATACCACTGTTTGGTTGGGATTTTGCATAACAGGAAGAACAGACAAGCAAAAATGGGGTGGATTATTTCATGTTTGCTGAAAAAAAAGTCATGGGTTTATCTTGTCTCATTCCCACTGGTTTCCTAATGGTGTATTTCTTGATCTGACCGTATTTGGTGGAATCTGAATCTCAGAAGAGCCCTTTCATCCTACAAATGAGACTGTGTTGGCACAATGGTGGGAATCACATGCAAGTTTCATAGTGTTGGATCTAGTGTTATACTTGTCTGTAGAGAACTTCATGATCCAGTCCTGGCCTTAGTGATAAACATTAAGGAGGAGGCCTCGAAAGATATTTAGTCATCTGACTCCTCTTAATTTCAGTATGAATTAAGCACTTAAATGTCTTTAAAATGCAGGGCTAAATTATTTTTTCCATAAGCATGACAGTTTTAGAATGTATCTGTTAACACTAATGTGTTTTTATATCTCTCTTTAATTTAGGGTTTTGACAGCATGTTTTATGCTGATCCCAATGGCATACAGTTGTTAGAGCTGCTGTCACAAGTAAAAGATTCTGCCCCAGTTTCACGATGCCTTTTGTTTACCCCATTCGGCACTGCTTATGATTTGGTTGTGTCAGCTAAGTGTTTCGACGGACTCTTACACATAGCTTTCTCAGACGCTTCTCCGTTAATAAAAACAGCGTGCGTACTTCTGAAACATTTATTTTCAAATCTATAGAATTTGTCTTTATGAAATGTTTCCCATATGGTATGAGGAAGAGAAGTTTAATAGAAGACAATAGACAATACCCAAAATATAGTATAGATCACAAAGGTAAATCTGTATGCTTTCCATTTCCTCTTGGAAGATAGCCAGGCAACCACTTATGAAAAGTTACATTATTCCAGGGGTTTCAGTTAACTACATGAATAATTACACCATTTTTGTTTGCACATATTGGAATCTGTCTTCATGTTATAACAATAGCCTAGCTTTTACTTTGTGTGCTGCAGTTTTAATTGGTAAAGATGTTCGCTGTAGCAGCATACATCATTTGAAACAGAGCAGTGTACATCTTTTGATTAATGAAGGCTAAGTCACTGGAGTGTTCGTGTTAGCAGCATCAATTTCTAGGCAAAAAAGCTAGAAAGAATGCAGAAAGAATAACAAGCCTGTTATTATTCCATGTCACTTCATATTCTGATATTCCAAAATCTGAATTGTTGCCTGCCAATGTGCCATTCAAAGAATATTTTCTATTAGCAAGTTGTTGATATTTTTTTGTTTTGATTACAGAATGATGTTTTTTCCTGCACTGTTCTAAACTACTGGTAGATAGATGCATGGACTCAAATGTAACATGACTTTTTTTTTCTCAAACCTGAAATTAATCAATTCCATGGAAAATTCCTTTCATGTCTGTCTGTGTAATTTCAGCTGTAGAAGTATTTTAAAGTAGGACGTTGTTATTATCTGAATTGCTGAAACAGTCGAGTGCATTTGCTTGATCTCGCTTGACTTGGATGCCTTGGTCTTTCTAGGATACCCTAGCAAATACCACAGTAGCATTTAACGTGTAGCCTATGCTTAAACTGCATTTATACAAAAGATATAATCTGATGTAATGGATTGGTTTTGTTTAGTTTCACCCTTGGAAGGTTCCTTGCAGGACCTGATCTTTACACCCTCATTTCACTGATCTGCTACAGCTTCCTTTACCAGGTATTGCTTCTTTGCAGTAAACATTAACCAGGTTGCGTACTGTACAAAGCTTTGCCCTTTTTTTTTCTTTTTTTTTCCCCTCCACATCCCTGAGATACTAGAGCTGATTTTAAGAATCTGCAAAGACTAAAAGAATAGATAAGACATACAAATTTTGTCTCAGGTTTTACTTTCTGTTTTTAAGCCTTTATATATGAAGTCCCAAAGAAGAGGCTCTTAAGGAAGTGACATGGCCATAGGGAAAAGGCAGACATGACCTAATCTCAGAGTGTACCCCACCTGTTATATTTAATCTCAGAAAAACTGAAATGAACTTCAGAATTACTAAACTAATTCTCAATGCACCAGGCTCTGATACATGCAGACATAAGCTATGTCTAGGTAAGTATATTAAGCATACCTGGGAACATTCTTCGGTGCTGAAACTAACTGGCACAAAAATTGCTGCATCTGTGCTATTGATGTCTCCCACACTCCAAAACAGAGGGTACATGCAGACTTTTTATTGTGAATGGTCCCTGGACTTTGGTCCTGTGCTCCTCAGCTGTGCTCCAGAATAGTCTGGGAGAATGCTAGCGAGTCTAAGTCCTGCCAGGTCCTTTCTGGCAATTGGGTGGTACAGTTGGTCAGGTTCTAGTTCACAGGGTCACTCACTGACACTCAGGGATCTTGTGATTTGGAGAAAGCACTGGTTAGCTTGTAATATAAAACTATCGCCCACTCTTCTGTCTTTTTGCAGTAGTTTGGGCTCAAGTGGAAGAAGATAGACTCTTTAGTGCCCCTAAGTGTCCCCTGCACCCTCATTCCCGTTAATTGGTGCACCTGAGTCTGTGCTCCCAGTCCTGATTGTCCCCACCCTTCCAGGAGGCAGGAAGAATTGCCAGGCTCTGGAGCGTTTGGCACTTTATGCTTTGATGCCCGAGAATCGCCAGCCTCGGCTTTTTCTCCATGGTGGTGTATTTAGTTCAAAATGCACTATCTAAACCTACAAATATTGAGTGAGAAGCGAGGTTTGCTGGCAAGTTAAGTTTAGTTCAGAGAGACAAAAATTAATGTGTGTATTAACATTTCATAGACAGAAAAAAACATAGGTATTTATATGTATAGATAGCATAAATTAATATTTAACATTAAGAGTTCAAAGTGTGCTTAATCAGTGAGAGGGTCTACGTTTGCCTATTTCTCTTCTAGCTCCTGTTCAGAAACAATTCTGTTTCTCCTCTCTGTTTGATATCCCTGCTTGTTCTCTGCCTCAGGCACAGTCTTCAGATTTGTTCCCGTGATTTCTCATGTCCTGCCTGATAACTTGGCTGTCTTCTTCAAACAGAAGATGGAGTAAGTAAACATGAACTTTTGCATTTTTTTGGTTTTTGGTTACCTTGATTGATCCGGTCATTTCTTTTTTTGTTTTTCTGCTGTGTATTTCCTTGAGAGTCTTTTGGCCATCTCCTGACATCTTTCTCTCCAGATTCCCAGATTCCTTGCCTTCCAGCTTCATCCTGGGTTTCTCCTTTTCCAGAAATATTTTTACAATGAAAACCGAGCTCGCTCTATGGAGTGTCTAATGCCATCTCTTGTACAATACTTTGGAAATTGTCAAAGTGCTTCATTTTACTTTCTAGAATTAAAGTCTTTTCAGCCAAGAAAGGATTTTAAACCATTGGAGGTTTCAGAGAAACCAGAAGAAAATCACTTTGTGTGTCTTGTCTCTCCTACCACTCTTTTTTTTTTAATCTTTTAATTATTTAGGTATTTTTCTTTTAATATTGCTCACACTTTCTATTTTTGTAGGTGCATGAAAAGACCCATATTTCTTTCTTGGAACAGCCTTCTAAGCAACTACTTTTAAAATGGACATTAACATTCTCAGTCATCCATCTGGGCAGCCATGAAGCTCTGTGTGTGTGCAAGAGCTGGCATGCTCGCAGTGATTATTAACAATTCTACCTCTCCAGTACTAAGACTGCTGGATATTTTCTGACTGAAACAAAAATCTATCTTCTGTTTTCATTACTCCATAAAATTGAAATGATGGATCTGTGAGTGCTGTCAGCTGTTGTTATTAGTGGCATCCATCCTAAAACAAAGGGAAAGCTATATGGTTTTTATCAGCATTAAAAAAACCCAACAATATAGATACGAAGTCCCGATGGGATGTTTTTTGTATAAAATCGTTACAATTTGTGGAGAAAAGAAACACTTCCACAAAAATATTGAATTCCTTATTAACTCAGCATCAAATTGCAGTTCTTGTGTTGGGCTGAGCCTAAGCAGACCTGTTTTGCAACAGAACAGGTTGTCTTGCAACATGGTGTGCTCCTGGAAATTTTCTTCTTCTTCAAGAATAAGCCTGTGGCATTTTCTGAACTTGAGAGGCTGTTTCCTGTGCTAATCAAGGCAGCTGACAAACTCTTCAGCATGCTTGAATCAATGCAGGTTTGCCCAAGTTCTTTCTCTGCCCTGTACACCCTTAGGAACAGGAACAGATTGACAGATGTTTCTTTTTACCAGCTGCTGAGATCATCAGTGACAGACGTGTAACCAGATGAAAGGCTTGTTAGTCTGAGACATAAGATGCAGGCAAACAGAGTAATTTCCTTTAATGTTTTCATTGTGAATTGCATTTTTCCCTATTTATTAAATATTTCATGATACCTAAGCTGCAGCAGCATAAGCCGTTTCATCTGGGCATCTTTAAGTAGGATGTTTGTTGTGAAGCAGGACAGTTCTCAAATCTGGCCAGCCTTAGAGACCTTGCTACTGTTTCACCAGTGTGCTGGGAAAAAAGAGATCTCAGCAGAAGGACTTCTTTGTACGCCCGTTAATGAACAGTAAGAGTGAGGTAATTCACAAAGGTGACATATAAAATGGAAGAGATGGGAAAGAAGAAAAGGTGTTACCAGATACACAGAAGTATAAAGAGCGTTTTCATTAGCTCGACAATTCTAAGTATGGCAGTTGTTCTTTTCCACACTTAAAATGAAAGGCTTACCTACCAGCTACCTTCACTGGAGGAAAGAATTGCTTCTGAAGAAAAGTAGATTTGTATGGCTAGCTTCTGGATAACAAAATAAAACAGCATTCAAATTGGTGAAAAAAACAAGCTGAAAGGTACTTATGCTTTTTAGATGAAATTTAATGTCTCTAGTTAATTTCCTGAATTCTATTCTAGTTCTTTATCCTGTCCTAAACAAGCATTCATATTGGGTTCATAGTGCCTTACCTAGCTGCTAAGCAGTTTAATTATATAGCTACACTAGTAAGGAGAAAGGTAATGAAGAGCCTGCAGTAGTGGCAGCCTACAGGCTCCTTCATCAAATATAATTTTATTATGTTCCCTCCCATTCATGTAACCTGTGCTTCTGCATTTTTCAGTATTTAATGTTCTCAAGTCCTAGGGAAAAACAGGAGTATTGAAATATCTTTTATGGGAATTTTAAGGAAATATTTCCAAGGAAGTACAGTTAGTTTGTACAATTAAGTGGTCTATTTGTTCTTTTTCCCAAATAATTTTTGAACACGTTGGCTAATTTCAGCCATATTTGATATAAGGATAAAAATCCATGCATGTGAGGTTCCTACATGTTGTTAAGAAGGAAGACTGGTCGTTGTGTCTAAAGGAGATACTCCAAATATCCCATGTTGAGGGAAAACGTGACAGCTCAGCCTCACATCCATTCTGAGAGGTAGAAAACAGATGCTTAAACTAACCTCTGAGTCAGCCAAAACATCTGCTGCCTCCTTATCCACCTAAGCAGATGAGAGATCTGGGAGGAAGGTGAGATGAAAACGACACATGAAACAAATAAGGATATTGTGTGCAAGGACAGGTGATGAAAGATATTGTTCACAGATATATAGGAAACCAAAATTCATTAGTTATTCTCTTTTTACCATATATTTGTGGTAGTGACAACAGGATAAAAGCAATGCATGAGGTCAGGTATTTGGAAAAGAGTCACAGCAGACCTTTGTCTTCTGGAAAGACTGGCCCCTGGAAAAACTGTTATCTCCTACAGAACTGAACCCAAGCTTTTCCACACTGATAATATAGTGAGTTGCACTGTGCTTGAAGAGTGAACTCACTTCTCATAAGGTCTGGCATAGACTTTTAGGCCAGCTTTTGTATACCCTGGGCCATGGGCTAGGAAGTTCCTTGAAAATGGATGCCATTGCTTTGAACTTGACTTGAAAACATGAAAAGCCGTATTTGGGAGCTGAGAATATATCTGGTTTTATGATGTAGAATTATAGAATCATTTAGGTTGGAAAAGACCCTTAAGATCATCAAGTCCAGCTGTTAACCTAACGCTGCCAAGTCCACCACTAAACCATGTTCTAAGCACCACATCTACACGTCTTTTAAATACCTCCAGGGATGGTGACACTTCCCTGGGCAGCCTGTTCCAATGCCTGACAGCCCTTTTGGTGAAGAAATTTTTCCTAATATCCAATCTAAACCTCCCCTGCTGCAACTTGAGGCCATTTTCTCTCATTCTATCGCTAGTTACTTGATAGAAGAGACTGACCCCCACCTCACTACTCCCTCCTTTCAGGTAGTTGCAGAGAGCGATCAGGTCTCCCCTCAGCCTCCTCTTCTCCAGGGTGAACCACCCCAGTTCCCTCACCTGCTCCTCATAACACTTGTGCTCCAGGCGCCTCACCAGCTTCGTTGCTCTTCTCCGGACACGCATGTGTCCTTCTTTGGACACACATGTTGCTGTTACAGCTGCAGCACCGAAGTGGAGTTGAAAACAAGAATGCATCTTGTTGACAGGGTGAAAAAAGATACCTGGTCATTTTATGCCAGCATGGGGTCTTCCAGCCAGCTGGAGTTAGGAGTACAATGCCTAGGTATGATTTATGGGTACCTACTTGTGTAAGGGCTCAGCAAGGGTTCAAACTTACTCCTAGACTGCAACAAATTAGGCAGCTGTGTAGATTCATCACAAGCAGGTTTCATTGCTGTTGGGAACTTCTCAGGTTGCTTGCCCAGTTTCCTGACTGTCAGCACTCCTGCTTACTCTGGATTCAGTTTCATCTAACTGGTCTTTGTTAGTGCGCTTGTCTGCGATACAGTTATTCTTGGCATGTGAATCCATACTGTGTGGTTAGTACGGCTGCTGACATGGATCTTAACTCTCAAAGGTTTTGTGCTTTGTTTTTTTTTTCTTTTTTTTTATTGAATTAGAAGCAAAGGATCTAGTGGGAAAAAAAGGGAGGCTTCCCATCATTGATTTTTTGGATATATGCCACGAGCATACACTGTACTTGTATTTGAAAACATTATCCTGGGCCCCTTTCTTCCCCTTGACAAGATAACAGGCTTTTATGTTTAGCAGTGATGAAGTGGGTTGCACACAGGTTCAAATAGGTCTTCCTCACCTTTTAAAATTGATTCCTAGAAACATAGTTGGAGGAATTGAAGGATGTTTGCAGGAAATGAAACAAGTCTCCTTGACATCTGTATGTTTTAATTTATTGCTGTGGCCTCTACAATGAAAACAAGTACTCTTAAGGCAAGGCAACAAGCCTATGAAAAACATGCATCTTGTTTGCCGCAATATCAGGCTGTAATACCACTCTAGGATGAGTTTTAATTCCTTGATGTCAGATAACCTGGTGTAATGAAATCAGATTACCTGGTGCTAATGTGTTTTCTTTCCTATGAATACAAGTCTCGCTTGAATTTTTCTTTTCTAAAATTGCCATAAAGAATCCTATTTCCAGGCAGGGCTCAGGTTTCCTGCTTTTTGTGGAATAGTTTGTAGATACTTGGTTTATATTCAATCCTAAGAATGGCCCTGATCTTGCCTCAGTTGCCAAATGCTTTTTCCTGCATAGATAAATGATAGCCAAGAACACTCGGGGTCACTTAACTAAAACTAATGTAGTTGCTAAACCTATCTGTTTAGATAGGTTGTTCAACTAGTTGAACAACTAGCGCTTGTTCCTGCTTCTGGGGTGATTACTGTGCTAGTTTCTGTACCCTTACATTATGGCCATGTCATTAAACTGAACAGGAATGGTACACACTGGCCCAAGAATTAGCACCTTGTTGGCATGTCCCCTGTCATGCCTGCAAATCGATATTTTAGCGGTTAATGCTTAGATATGGCTTGAAGAGTAGTATGAAGGAGGAAAACCTAATGAGTGTGGTGTGGGCATGAGTGTGTTCTGTCAAATTCATTGAAAATTCTGCAGAAAAAAATCCACAGGAGACTTTATACAATAAAATCTCTACAGATTATTAAAGTATCTTAAATTTTACTCATTTTCTCCACTTCAGCTTCTTCGGTTTTCACTGCACATTTATAACTGTGTGAATTTATGTTACTGCATAAACCATGTATTTTTAGATTTTGCTGACAATTTCTCCTGAAGAGGCAGTACAGGAAGGTTGATCATCTTTTAGTGTACATTACTGATCCTCTGGAGGAAGGATCTGTTTGTACAGACTTCAAAGTGGAGGCTGAGAGCAAAGATATGCTCTCCAGTGGGTTTGTGAGTGAAGGTTTACATACCTTTTTGCTGTTAGATATCACTAGTTTAGTCCTTCAATTAAAATAACCAATTTATCCAAAAGGTATTATTTGTAATTGTTGCTCTCAGTCTGAAATAAGGTAAATTAAAATGTCCTGCAATGGAAACAGATCAGTAATCTTCCATTGTGATAGGAAACAGGGTGATCTTTTGGATGAATTATGAAATCCTGGTAACATTTAGTGATTCTCTGAACATCATTAAACTTGACATTTTCCAGAAACAAACTTAATGTGTATGTTGGCAATATAGTCCTAATGAGCACCTGGATGCAACTTTTCTGTAAATGAACTCTTTTGGGATGAAGCAATGAATATTTGGGAGATAATGTCATTGTAGAGAGGTGGATATGATATATATGATCATATCATATATACCAGCAGTGAATCTTTGGTTTACTTCTTTCATGCTTTTTTACCAGTTATGAATAAAAGGTATATTTATTTTATATATAACTATTCATTTTATATATGAGTATGTGTACACACACAGAATGTTCTCCTGCATGTGTAGCACTCAGAGCTAATCTTTTCTATTTGCTGACAGAAAGATAGTAGGAAGCAAAGGTCATATTCTGAGACACTCTTCTACCTCTCAGCAATTCCTCACATTTGTTTGGGGTCTCATCATCTTTTCCCCAGTGAACTTCAGTTTTCCTGTCACTCTTGCAGGTACAGTCGACTTTCTGAGCCCAAGATCTGAAATGCCATCCTAAATGGAAACTACTGTTTAGAAGGTTTGTAGGCTCCTTTTGGATACTTTGATAACTGTGTGAGCAGAGGTTATTAGCTCATTAGTGGCACTGCTAACTGGAAAACCAAGAGAGGTCAGTGGGAAGCCGGAACTCCAAGCAAAATTTTATACCAGTTCTTAACTTCAGTAAGTGGCATCTTTTCGTTATTTTCTATGCTGTGTACTTCCAGATGTCAGTCTTACTCTGTAGCTGTTCTACCTCACAGTACAGAAAAACCCTAAAAAGCCTAAATAAGATCAGGAAAAAAAAAAAAAATTGCCTGCTGTTCATCTCTCTCTCTTGCTCTGAGGACAGAATAGCAGACATTTTTATCGCTAATAAGTTCTAGGACTGAAGAGATAAAAAGAAAGTATTTCCTCCTTTCCAGAAACTGCGAAGAGACAGAAAAGCTTCCTTTTTGCTAGTTGCTCCAGCTGGGCAGAGCCACCCTCTCAAGAATACCATCAGCTTTCAGATAGTCAGGGATAGGTAATTAATATCTCACTGGGGGAGTTAGCCGTGACTTCATTGATCGATTCATCTTTCACCCCTACTTATCTGTTTCGCTCCATAGAATATGTAGCACAGCATTGATGTTTTCTCTTTGGATTAATCCAGGAGAGCACTTCAGCATGTCTTAAAGTGCCTTGTTGAATGGACTTTAGCACGGTAGAAGCTACAAAAATCCATGTTGACAAAGGACTACTTTCTTTTTCTTACACATCATAGCAACACAGTTTTCTAGGATGTTAAATTCAAGGACACCTAGAGATATGTTCAGCAATAAATACACTCTTGATATTTTTGGTGGGTTTTGCTTTCTTTTTTTTCTGGTCTGAGTAAATCTTCATGCTCTCTACTTCCTCTTTTTATGAGTAGTTTCATTCTCAGATGAAAGAAAACCAGAATTAAATAAAAAAATATATCAGCAACTTTCAAGTGTGCCTTTCATCTGACTAGTGGCATATTCATAATACTATCTGAGCTGCTCTGAAGGTAAGAGGTAAGAAGGGAGAACTGTACTGAGTTCAGGTACTTAGTGAACTGCACACTGTAGTTCTAGCAATACAACAGCTGCCAACACCAAACTTTCATCACAGCCTATGCAGGCTAACTCCCCAAAGATATATTGGACTTCAAAGACACTTTTGAAAGAACCTTAGTCTTGAAAATCTAACCCGGTGGCTTGCTTTCTTTTTAACAATTTCATAAAAAATATATTTAATCAATGTTGTAATTGCCGAGTCCTTTTAATAACAGTGTTCTCCCAAAAGCAATAAAAAGTATATCTTGTAGCTAACATTGCTGTGACTCTTTAATTTTATCAACAACTGTATTTAGTAGGCTGTTGCACTCAAAATGCATCCCAGACTTTTTCTTTATACTGCACATGCTGATGCTGACTGTGAATGATTGCTGTTTGTTATTTTTGCTACAGTAAATTTCATCATAAATACTAATTTTTTCATTATTACAGTTGGTATATATCTAGAATTACATGGAATAGTGTATCGAATTATTTGGCAGTCAAACTAGAATCATATGGAATAGTGTACTGAGGAACTGCTTGGCAATCAGGTTCAAAATTCTCCCTAGAAAGCTGTATGTCTGAGCAGATGATGTTCATAAATTTAGCAAGAACTGATATTTCCACCTGAGAACTTTTCTAGTTATTTAACACTATTAATATTCTCTTTATAGCTTTTTTTAATCTATACTGATCTAGCCATAGATCAGTAGATAGATACATTAGGTAACAGTATTTCTACCAACACTATAATTTGGAGAGGAAACAACCCCTTTGGCATACCTCTGCAAGTTGCTGAGAGTTCTATGGGTAGAGTCAATAGTAGCCAGGCAGTGAAAATCGGTTGCCTGTATAGAGAAGAGGACAGGAAATCTAAGTTCAGTTTTACTCAGTCTTTGCTCACTTTCATTTTCTCCTTTGTTTCTTTGTTAATTCTCTTTTGGTTTTAGTCAATTAGAAATATGAAGTTCTTTAGATCTTTAATTTCTTTTCTACCTATATGATTACATTTTGTTAAAAAAGTTTCCTAAGGATACAGGGCTTATGCGATCGTGCTGTTTCTGTGTCCTTTTCTAACTTTATCTGCAATTACATTTAAATCTTTTGGATAAGTTTAAGCAAGTTTGACAGACAAGTATAGGTCTGAAAGGGATTGCATTTATAGGATCACAGGATAGGTCAGGTGTGAAGGGACCTCGGGAGGTCTCTAATCCAAGTTCCTGCTCAAAGCAGGGCCAGCTATGGGGTCAGACTGGGTCATTCAGAGATTGATCCAAGTCAGTCTTGAAAGCCTCCAAAGGAGGAGATGGCACAAGATCTCTGGGCAACCTGCAGCTCTGCTGGGCTGTCCTCACGGAGAGAAAGTTTTTCCTTATACCCAGTCCAAACCTTTCTTGTTTCACCTTTTCCCTGTTGTCCCTCATCCCCGATACACACCACTGTGAAGAGCCTGACTCTGTCTTCCCGTAGGCACTGGGGACCTGCTGTTCAGTCCCCCAAAGCTGTCTCTTATCCACAATAACCGGGTCCAGGTCCCTCAGCCTCTCCTCACAGGGCATGTGCTCCAGCCCCAGCTGTCTTGGGTGGCCTCTGCTGAGCTCACTCCACTTTGACAATGTCTTTCTTCTTCTGGGAAAGAGGGGGGCAAATCTGGACCCAGCATTCTAGAAATGGTCTACTGAGTACTAACTAAAGGGTATGGACACTTCCCTACTTTTCCTCTACGTTTTGTAAAATAGGCAACTTGATAGAGGCTCATGGTCATTAGGACCAACAGTGAAAAAAGCCTGCAGTATAAATGAAACTTTTGATGGACGCTGCATTTTTAGATGTGCCCAACTTGAAAAGACATTCAGTAGGACATCTTGCCTTATGGGACATCATAGTATCTAATCATAAGAGAATAATCTGTAAAAGACTTGATTTCATCCATATGGATGCTTTCAGTAGTTCTGCAATGTAATTACACATTGTACGTAAAAATAATTTTTTGTTTGTTTTCAATCTGTAACATGACAAATTGATGCTTTCCCCTCCTGAGAAACAGTGAATACCCATTTTCTGTTCCTTCTCATACCATTCCTGATCTTACAGGTCTTTGTCATTCCTTTTTGACTTGGCTTTTAGAATTCTTTCCTAACTTTATTTTAATAGCCACTTTTCTTGCCTGAGAGCCAAGGTAGTTCAGTTTGAGTTAATATGGTTACAAAGCTTCTGGTGATTTTGAGTGTAGATAAATTCAGTTCAGATCCATCTACAATAGATAACATAGGCATGTAGATTTGATCCACAGTTTTCTTACAGGTACTAAGTTCATCACTGGCAGAGGTACTGCCTTACTTGTGTGTGTTGTAATAGGAGTTGCTCATTTATCCTCCCTGAATTGTCCCAACTAGCTGTGTGAGTTAACGAGTATGCGTACATGTAGGGGAGGAATGTTGTTAACAGGTGCATGCGTTTCTGGGTGAATGCAGTGAGCCACTGGCTAATTTTTCAGAGCTTGTGGCTGATTGTGCTGTCCCGATAACCTCTCCCAACTCCTATTAGACACTGAGTGCTTTTACTTTTAAATTACCTATCCTTAGGGGTTTGGATGTCCTTTTCATGACTGGAAACCTCTTAGGATGTTCCCTTCTCATGAATTAACTTCACTTTAATTTGTCCAACTCTTTTTATTGAGCCATCTGGTTTTTTTTTTCTCTCCTAAAATCCAATAGCCCTGCTTTCAATTAAAACTGAAACACCTTAGACAGAAAAGGAGCCTTCATGTATATTTTCAGTATTTAGTGTTTTAAATATACGGTTGGATTTTTGTGTTATTTTAACATCATTGTAGGCATTCAGGGTTCCAACTGTATAATTTTTTAATGATCTTTAATTAAAAAAGCTCTTTTTAAAATAGAGATGTCAGTGATTTAGCAATTGTTATTTTTTTACTGACATTGGCTCATTCTTTCTCTTCCAGTTCAAACATTCTTCCATTCACCTCCAGAAAAAGCATACTTCTCAGAGTACTAGATGGCCTTGATATGCATAATACTACGTACAGGCAAGATGGTGATATTCCCATTCTGGCAATCACTCCCATTAATGGAAGCATATCATTCTTTAAAAGGGCCAGACCTTGTAACAGCAGCTTATGCTTCTTTAATGAAGTAAGGCCAGTACTTCAAGCACAAAAATGAGAAAAGCCAGATAGGTAAGGTGCAAGGTAGGCTTGCGGAATTCCTTTAAGTGGGAGGCAAATGTTGACAGCAGAAAGGGATGTGTAGATTTCATTTTTTGGTAGGTTGGACAGCCTGACAAGAACAACATTATTTTTTGATGAGTTTTGACATGACTCAAAGTGTAGCAAAAGGATGTTTTTACTGTGGGATGCCTAATTTTAATGGAAAAACTATATTCATGACAGAAGTTTTGTAATAGGTGTCAAGTACTTTGAAGTGAACTATAATTAACATCATTTTATTGGCACTGTAAGAGTAAAGCAGATAGTTTTGAAAAAGTAAGAGCTACTCACTCAGCTATTCCATTTTATGCTAAATCGGTGAAGAGAAGGAAAAAGAAGGTAGACCCCTCAAAAAAATTGTAAACGGGCTGACAGTATTTCCAGAATTTTACAGCTCCACGTCTGGAGAGAGCTGAAGATCAATTTTCATAGGGAAGAATATCTCTAAAAAGATGCTCAAAATGCCTTTAGTCTCTAACACTTCTTTAGTGGTGACCTCTTTTGCGTGACTGTGATATGCATGTTCTTTTCCAATTAAGAGGGATGAGGTACATATGTATTATACAGAAGCAAGTGACAAGTGCGAGAGTACTGTGTTACTGCTGAAAGGCGAGAATGAAGCATGCTTGGGGATTGACAGGTCCTGTAGGAGGTAATTGAATAGCTCTCTGTCTCCCTGCTTTAATTCAGTTAGCTCAGAGCAAAAGTGGGTGGAAGATGTGTGAAGTTTCTTCTCAAGGAATGCTTTCTTTTCTCTTTTTGCCTAAGATCAGTGTTGTTGAAAATGTACCGTTGAGTTCCTTGTGTTTGTCCTTGCTGGAAGAATGCTTCTGATCCTGGACCTTCTTTTTCCATTGTTCCCAAAATCCTATACTAACTATGGCTTTCAGTGAACACAAAATGTGTAATGGTTGCACTCATGAACATAAACATGTAGTTTTAAAATCTAAAAGTATTGGTTATGTTTTCATAGTGTGTGTTACATGTGACCATAGTTTTCCCAGTTGGTCAGCAGGTCACAATTAATAACTAATGCAACTTGCTGCACGTCGGTGCCGTGAACCAGCAAGTTGGCAGCTTGATTCTGATCTGAATTCCTTCATGGCAGCAGCAGCCTGCTCCTGATCTGTGGTGGTCCTAGTCATGAAGTGACAGAAGCAGTGTACAGAATAGAGGTCGACTTCAGTTAAATACAAAGATTTAAAACAGTTTGTCTTGGTCCAGTAACTTATTGTATCACCTCTGTCTTTTGAGAAGGCTCCTCTTCCCACCAGTCTTCCATAACAGTGATGATGTTCTTGGTACACCATTGTTTTTCAGTGACTTTGGTAGTCTTTGGACATGGTCTGAAGAGTCTGTAGCATGTACTCCCACCGAGGGCATTAAACGTGAAGCTCTGTACAGAGCATACCACAGGGGCAGGTTTCTCTATGAAGGCTTTGGGGGTTACTTTTAAAATCTCTTAGGGAGGAAGGAGAGAAAATAAGCTTTTCAAAGGCTTGCTAGCAGCCGTTAAATTTGGACTGGCATTATAGGCAGTCCCTTGGCGGATAGAGCAGAATAATGGTAAATTGACCTCACTTACCACTGCCACCTTGTGAGAAGAGTGGTAAGTAACAGGAACGGTTATTCTGGGGTATTTGGGATAGACTGTGAAAAAACAGGTGATGTGGAAGGACAAGAGGTTTTCTAATAAGTCATTGGTACCAGGGCAGAAAGGAGAAAAAGCAATAAAATCTTCAGTTGATCATACTGTGGAAATGCACTGTAAGGAGAAAAGGCACACCCACAGAAAGTGTTCAGTATAATGTTTTATAGACAAGTGTAACATAGAAGAGCATGAGAAGACCAGCACCCAAGTTTCTATCCTGTTACCATCGTAACCCTGAAAGGCCTTGTGAGAGTCCCTTTAGATTTTCAGATGTGTTGTATAATGGAGATTAGGTCCTTGGCTGCAAGCTTTAGAGTTGCATTTGACGTTATTTTTGCGGTTGTTAGTAGGAGCAGTTTTGGTGTAAAGCAGTGTATTTTCTGACACTGGTAGCAGGGCGTACAGTAATACCCTTCTTGGTAGGGTGTACTACCAGGCCCTGCGCCCGGCAGGGCTGCGGGACCTCCGCCGGGATCGGCTCCCTGTCGCCCGCCGTTCCCTGGAGGAAGCCCGGCCTCCCCGCTGACGGTGGTCGCTTCTCCTGGAATAAGCTGGGGCTCGCCGCTGGGGATGTCGAGCTCGGCCCTCATCGCGATCCCTCCTCCTTCGCTGCTCCCACTGCGTTTGGCGCCAAGGGCTGCGGGACCTCCGCCGGGGTCGGCTCCCTGTCGCCCGCCGTTCCCTGGAGGAAGCCCGGCCTCCCCGCTGATGGCGGTCGCTCCTCCCCGAGGACGACGGGACATCCCGTTCGGGCCGTGGAGCTCGGCCCTCGTCGCGGGCAGCGTCACGGGCCCTGCTCTGCCACCGTCTCCTGCTGCTCGAGGGGTTGTAGCCCTGGGCGTGCCGAACCCTGCTGCGGCCGTCGCGGTGCCGCCGCGGGGACCTGCTTCGGCCCCTCTCTGGGACCCTGGCGCGGCCACCGCTGCGGTCCCTGCCGGCAGATCTGCCGTGCCGGTGGCCTGAGGAATGGCGCCGCCTCCTTTCCGCAGAGCGGGGCCGAGGTCTCCCTCCTCGAGCACGGCTGCTGGAGCCATTGCGCTGCGCGATGCGGTGCACCTCGTAGTTGCTGGCTCCCGCCTTGCGGTAGATGTAGCGGAAAGGCCACTGGCAGATCGGGCACACAGCTCTTCTGCGGGACCACTCCAATATGCAGGAAAAACAGAAGATGTGCCGGCACCAGGCCACGGAGGCTTCATCGTTGACGGCGTCCTGGCAGATTGGGCACGTGAGGTCCTCGGAGGCATCCAGCGGCGCGGCCTGGGGCACCTGGCTGGTGCCGGCAGCAGGGGAGGAGGTGCCATCTTCCACCAGGTCCTCCTCCGACGCCATCTCGCACCGCAAACAACAGAGATAACAAAGCTCGTGACCTGCCCTGGAGACAGCCCGCAGGCAGCCGTGACACCATGCAAGCCGAAGGCTGAAGAGTTGCCCGCCGTGCCTGGGGGCTGCGCTCGCGCTGCCGCGAGCGCCAGGGACGGTCCCAGGGCGGAGGGGTGACACCAGGGACGTCTTGGCGTGCTCCTGCTCTCGGGGCAGGGCAGGGACTGACCTCTGCGGCACGTGCAGGCGGGAATCGGGAAGGCAGGAAAGCGGTTCCTGGCCTGTCGGCAGCGGCGGCGGCAGCTTGAGCCCGGAGGTGCGGCCGGTCGGGAGCGGTGTCCCGGGCCCTGCCGGCATCCCCGGCCGGCAGATCATCTCTGCGCCCTCGGAAGGGAGCCTGCCGCACGGGGGTCCTTCGTCCCCCCACCTACAGACATCTGCCCCTGACGGACGAGGACAGCGCTGTGGCCCTTCAGGGCTGCCCAGTGCTGGAAAAGGGTTGATGTCACGGGGGTCACGGTGACTCTCCGGTGGCATCGCGGGGCTTTTGGGGACCATGCCCAGAAGACACAAGCCCCAGCCTCAGGGAACAAAAATTTCCCAGATAGCTCATCTCACAAGTCTGCCCTGCTGTCGAGCAGAATCCCGTTGCTGTATTTGTCATATAAATTTGGACACCAAGTTCCAGCGTTCACATCCAGCGCTACATTCCGTTTTAGAAATAAACCATCTCAAGATATTTCTTACTCCTCGGCTGACTTTGCAGGTCAAGGGAGGTGATCCTTGCCCTCTGCTTCGCACTGGCTGCACCTGGACTGCTGTGTCCAGTGCTGGGCTCCCCAGCCCAAGAGAGAGATGGACGTGGTGGAGAGAGTCCAGCAAAGGGCCACAAGGATGACGAAGGGACTGCAGCATCTCTCCTGCAGGAAGGGCTGAGAGAGCTGCCTCCAGGCTGTTCAGCCTGGAGAAGGGAAGACTCTGGGGGAGTCTTTTTCAATGTATGTAAATACATCAAGGGAGGGTGCAAAGAAGACAGACCCAGGCTCTTTTCAGGAGTGGCTAGTGACAGTGGGCACAAACCGAAACACAGGAGCTTCCCTCTGAACATCAGGAAACCCTTTTTTTTTCTGTGAGGGTGACCGAGCACTGGCACAGGTTGCCCAGGGAGGTTGTGGAGTCTCCTTGGAGGTATTCAGAACCCATCTGGACATGGTCCTGGGCCACCATCTCTAGCAGGGTCCCTTCCCACCTCAACTATTCCGTGATTCCGTGACTCAAAGCACACTCGTGCAAGTTGAGAAAAGATGGTATTTAAAAGGTATTGGAGGTATTTAAAAGATGTGTAGACATGGTGCTTAGGGACATGGTTTAGTGGTGGACTTGGCAGTGCTAGGTTAATGGTGGGACTTGGTGATCTTAAAGGTCTTTTCCAACCTAAACGATTCTATGATTCTAGTTTAATATATGTGTACAAAGAGATACAATTTCCTCACTTGCCCTTGAGAATTGCCTAGCTTACTAGTGTTCACAATGCATCTGAGAAATTAATTCCTTCATTTCATTCCAATACTAAACTGCACTTGCAACACTGTTCCCTCTTTTGTTCACCTTTGTCTCTACCCTCTGCACCCCCATAGCACAAACCTTGGTATAACTGCATTGGAGCTATCTTAAAAGAACTTTCTGTCTATTAGACCTACCTGAACTGAGTATTTTACTGCGGAATATTGCTTTGTAAGCTCGTGCTTAATTGATGCTTGCTCCCACTGAATGCAACATACCACATTTTTTTCCAGGTATATTAAAGTATTTTATAAAAATGAAACTTGTCGTCCTGATGCTTTTAGTGATTATTAAAATAACTTTCTAACCCTAAATTAGGGAAGGTGTATCCCATCCGAGTTCTTTTAGCTGTGTTCTCTGAGAGGTTTTAAAAGAGCTTCTAACAGTGGCATTCAAGATGTGTCTGCTGGTGCAGGCTTCAAATAAATTATTTGATCTAGAATAGGCAGCAGAAACATTTATTAAGAAATCCTGACGTGGGCTGTTGTCTTACATACATTTTTCCTTATGCTTGTCATAAGTCAAAGAAACTTGTATACGTGTTACAGATTGCTGTCACTGTGTTACTCTGCTCCATGCTTGCTTACTGGGCCTTGAAACTGCATGTTTCTCAGACCCACAGCTGTCCCTTTTCAGCTATAATTTAGTTATAATTAACTCATTAGGAGTATTGCCCTTTTCTTTGCTATCAGTAATGACATTGCTGCAAATGCAGCTGTTTCAATAGTCCCTATACTCTCAGGAAGCTCTCAGGCATTGTATTAGATGTTCTTTGCAGGGTAATAAATTCAGTTGTTATTATCTGTTGCTTATAGAGCTTTAAGGAATAAAGAAGTCAAAACTATTCAACCAGAGTACATTTTGGGGTTGGTTTTGTAAATTCTATCAAATGTTCTACATACCATCATTATTATTTATATAAGAATTACTTAGTGCATTTCTTCAATGAAGAATCTTTTTGTGCAAGAGTTAACTTTATTTCGTATCTTACTTTGTACAACCTTTAAGTAATTCAGAAGCATTTAAATGGAAACTAACAACAAGAAGTTTCTCTTGATTTTTTTATTACTCTTACTAGTAAAGTTAGCCATTGCAATTAGAGTCCGGTTTAGTTCTGGCAGGTCACATTTACAAAATAGCATCAAGCATCAAGATGATGTGATCCTGTTTAAAAGTCTGATAGACTGAATCATAAACCTTATCTGTTCCTGCTCCCATGGAGATCATTTGGCTTCAGTTTCAGCTGGGGAAGAATTAGCTGAGGAGTACAACCTGTGGGCTGTCACCTCTGCCTCTCAGCACTGGTGGCAGTCCCCTTTTTTTCAGACAACAGTACCCATCACGTGAGTGCAAATAGCACAGGTGTTTGGTGCACAGCTGGTATTATGATGTGTGACTTTAAAGTCTCTGAGGGTGATAAATATCCTGTCACTGATTGCTCTCTTTCTTACTATTTTTCAGAAATCGAAAAATTTCAGGGTTCTGAAGGCAAGAAGGAAGATGAAGAAAAGAAATACCTTGATGTTATCAGCAACAAAAACATAAAGCTGTCAGAAAGAGTTCTGATCCCTGTCAAACAATATCCAAAGGTACTGTAAATATAGTCTAACACTTGTTTAATCTTTCTTAATAGAATGATGAAAAAGTCATACACTTAACCATTTTTTTTATTGACTTTTGGTGTGCAGGCTTCATGGTATAAAAAAAACCCCAAACTAGAAATGAAGCTCCTATTTGAGTTTACCTGTTATTAGCTGTTACATGTTCTAACTTCTGCGTCAGGGCTTTTCAGAAAAGCTGTTGAAGTGAATGAGAATTTTTTTTTTTTTACTTCAAGTAGGTTTTGTAGCTGGGCCTTAGACAAACTGTTGAGGTGTTTTCTTATAGTTGCTTTTTTCACATGTACCATCTTTTTGGAAAATAAAAGACCAGTTGACAAAAAAATATTCTAGCAGAATAAAGAAAAAATGTTTCACTAACTCTGAAAAGTCAACTTAAGTGTGCTGCAGCTGCTTCATGTAGGAATTGGGGGTTTTTCTCTGCTGTAGTAAGTTTTAAAAGATAAAGTAGCAGGATTACCACAAGCTATGACTTTGACAATGTATGTCCCTGTTTATAAAACTCAAATGTCTTTCCACTACATACTGTCTTCATATTATGTTTTGTTCTCCTTACTGCTACAAACTATGATTAAAAAAACATTTTTTTCTTGCAAAAGAGGCCCAAACTCAGCTGCTTGTCTGAACTTTTAGTTTTTATTTTACATGAAAGAAGAGAATGTTGATTTTATTTTTTTGGGGGGGGGGGTGTACAGTGTTGTATTTTACATAAACAGTTGTTCTAATAGTATTTAAAGCAAAATGGTAAACATTGCCATTTATCTCTAGAGTATTTTTTTCTTGCTGATTTATTATCACATGGTATTTGGTTCACCATTAGCCTTGATTACACTCTCAGGTTTTTGCTTTATAGTTTCATCAGTAAGAGCAATAAATTACAATGGGTAAAAAGCCTATCAAACAAAATGAAAGGTTTAAAAAATTGAGATTCAATGATTCCAGCTGACATTTACCTCCTGACTAGTGAATATAAAACTGAGGTAATGTAATCATCCAAATGGTAAAGACATTAGAAATACACACAGTGCTATACAGAATTACTTTCTTGCTGCATAGCCTGAGGTGCTTTGACTAGATTTGTGGTATTTTGTGTAAATGCTATAGGTGACCTGAAGTTCTTAATAAGAATGTAATAGTGCTGTAACTTCATAATGACAATGTGATCATTATTCAGAATACTATTTGATGAAGATAGTAGAATGAAAGACAAACTATTCAAAAGACAAATGCAATAATCTATCCAATATAGTGCCTGAATATGATTAAATTAACCTTCATTTACTTTAATGAGCTTGTTATATTAATGAGTAGTAAAAGATAGAAAGCATTTCTACAGGTTTGGAGTAGTGAAACAAAAAAATCAGTGCGCTGGAAATGAAATACTTATTCAGTAAGGCAAGGCACATTCTTGGAAAGTTTCTGTAGTTGATTTGCTAGCAATATTCTGTGCTCAGCATGGAGTTATTCCCAGAGCTGCAGGTTTCCTGCTACCATCTAGTAACCATCCTTCAAGGATTGCTTTTGCCATTTGTATCAAACTGCCGATTGCTGTGGTCTAGTGTCTTATCTTTTCTTGATAAATTGTATATATTAGGATAGTCAAAATCAGTACATAGTGGTTGCTTCAGATTGCTTTATAAATAACCAAAAAAAAAGTAGAAATTGGGTAAAAAAAAAAAAGACATTAGTACTATATATTTAGCAGAATATGGTATTAAGAGCAGTTGATCAGACCTGTACTTATAAACGGTTAAGAGAATTGCTGTATGATTTCACCTGAGAGGCATTTATATTTGAGAGAACATTATTTTAAATTATTCATTGATTGTTTGCTGATAAGCTTTTTTGGGCAGTGTTGGGTGAGCAGGGTTCTGTAAACCTGAAGAAAGTGTCCAAGAGCATAAAATTTTGGAAAAAAAATCTGACCAGTTTAAAAAAAATCAAAAAAAATCATGTGGTTTACAGACTCTCTATTTAGGAACGAGATCAATCTTTTAAAGACATTTGGTCTTATTTTAACTACATGTAGAAATATAAATTGCTCTAAAGGAACCATTGGCCTAAAGTTTTATTATGGTCTGAATGTTAAGCTGCAGCGAGGGTAGATCCCTTCAGTGGCAGCTATAGAGTCAGAAGCAGTATTTTAAGGTTTGAGCAAAAGTTAACTGAACACAAAAGGCTTCTAGTAGCTAAACAGCTCTTGAAGTTGCAGAATAAGTATTATAAAATTGTCTCTACTCAAGTGCCTATGTAATTTCTGAAATTGCTGGTGCAGACAACAGGAAAATAAAATCGAAGACTGTGATTAGCAACAGCTGTCTTATGTTACCAGCTCTGTTAAAGATACAGGCCTCTTCTGTAAAATAGAGATCTAGAAAAGAGATAAGGGTATTACATGAAAGTTCAGCAATGCCCATTTCTGAGATTATTTTAAATCTCAGCAGCCCAAGTAAAAACAGCATCTCATTTACTCACGCTCCTCTATGCAGAAGATCTTTTTAATGCCCTCAAAATTTCTTCTGAAACAGTGGTGCAGTGTCTTGTGTTTGTTGATCCTTTTTACTGTCCCATAGTGCTATTTTTTTACTTTCATGGTATGTGAATTCCAGCTAAGGCAGACAAACAAAAATACCGAGAAGACAATTTGTTACAGACTTTTCAATTTTTCAGGTTTTGTAGCTGTTCAGTTTAAAACTTTCATGAAAATATCCAGGGCTTGTTTGTAAAGATTTTGCCATTTATCAGTTGAATGTTGTATTTCAAATACATCAAATATGGGAAAAGAATGGGCTATTTTAAAAAAAGAAAGAAAGAAGGAAACAGAAGTCTGAAATTACCTTGTTGCTGAAAAACTAAAAGCCACAATTTAGAGGCTTGATGGGAAACTTTGTCATTTGCCTGCCAATACCTAGCTCTCAGAGAGTCAGTTACTCTATGGGCTTAGGGTCAAAACACCCAATTGTCATGAAAATTTTTCTGGAAAACCTTGAATTTTCAGTATTTTCTCTTCATATGAATGACAAAAAAGATACTTTGCTTTGAGTTACTACCTCATCAACTCCCAAAACCACTATTGTATGTTCCAAACGAAGGAACCCAAATCAGTTCAAATATATAGATTTAATGATTTCATTCCAGTTGTTCTTTCTAAAAATTAAATTCGTATTTGGTTAAATCTGGGGTTGGGTATATTCTTCTGATCTATCAACAGGTAAATTAGTCTAAATCTAATGGACTTGAAATCACGTGGACAAATTTAGAGCCAAAATGCTGAGTTAAGTTATTTAATTGTATGACAGTTCACATTCAAGGTGAAGAATTTTGAGTTTTATCAGATTTCGATTACATTGAAATTGCACATTCTGTAAAAAAACAAACAGCAGTTAATTAAGGAAGAAAGTTTTCAAGTTACTTAGTTACTGAAAATGGGGTGGGTACAGCAAAGTTGGAGGTAATGACACCTGGAAATAATGAACTCTCCTTTTTTCGGTGAGGGTCAGAAATCAATACAATGTCTTCTGTACAAAAGTCAGTGTTTAATAGTTTTCTAATGATATGGTTATTGAATAAAGGTAGATTTTTCTCCTATGAATAAAAGAGGATAGGGTATTTATATAAATATAATTATGTAAGTATAATACAAAATGAAATTAATTACAACTTGCTCTGATGCTAGAGTGAGTCATAAATTTAGAAAGTTTTAAAACAAAATCTCAGTTTAAGAACAGAATTATATTTCAATTTTCCTTTTAATGGCTTGTTAGATAATGAAAACTATCAAAATATAAGATGCTGGAAGCATGTCCTGCAAACTACCAGGATCTGGTAGGAGTGACAAAGATGACAAGCAGGTTGATTCTTCTGAATTACTTCCATGGTGTAGATTTGCAAACTGGGAGGCAATGTGTCTTCAGAGGATGCAGTGTAATAAAGCCTCACCTCTTCCCTGCGCAAAGGCTCAGCTGCTGGGCAATAATGGTCTTGTTCAGAAATATGGTCTGGCTTCAGCTGAGCTTCCGAACTCCTGCTGGCATCCTCCTGGATGTTTAACTACCATGTTGGGGGTAGGGGGGGAAGGCTATAATCCAGCCCCTTACCCTTTGAAAGGCTGGCACCATGCTTTAGAGTAGGTGTTTCTGGGGAATAGACTTAAGATAATGTTGATAAATACTGTAAATTAAGTTAAATTCCAGATTCTTGATGTTCTTTGTTTTGCCTGTTTCATGACAGTTCCTTGAATGATGAACGACTCAGCTAAATTCACCTTTCTCATTCTTAGTTGTTTTTTAAACTGGTGAGGTTGTATATAACATGTCAGGTTCGAGACACTGCTCTTGAAATGAAATTTATTTGTTCAGCTAAAGTCTTGTAGTTTAATCTCTGTGATATATTAAAACAGAATTCACAGGTGATTTGAATAACAGTACTATATTTCTTTTGTATACATTATACCTCAGAGTGAATCTCTCCACTAAAAACTTTCTGAAAGGGCATTTGAAACAAATGTTGAATTTGCAGGAGAAGAACTGGTTTTTCTAATAAATCTAGTAGAATTCAGTGGGATTATTTTATTTGTTTTAAATAGTCCTATATGGAAGTACAAATAATTCCAATGAGCATGAACACAGAGATTGTACTGATAAAAGTCCTGTCCAGGTACCAGCAGTAAGGCAGTTATCAGCACTTGATTAGTCATTTCTCAACTCTATCAAGTATGTGATTCATTAAATAGGTAGAGTTCATTGGTCCTCAGTAACCTAAAACATTCCTTTTTCACATTTATATAAAAAGTATCCTTCCCTTATATATGTTGTTATGTAGATCAGATTAGAAATATAATTAAGAGGCTGTCTTTATTAGTATAGCGGAAATTTCTCAGGCCAAGAAGATATACATAACTGAGCTGAGATTTGTTACTGAAATTTCCCCATTAACCATTATTCTAGTTAATTACTGTATTTTCTAGTGTGTCAATTCTGTGTTAAAAACATAGAAGCAAAAAAAAATTCTGAAATAATTCAGAAGACTCCTAGCTGTGGCAGATCTGTGAATATTATTCTCCCCCAAAATGGAAAGAAGAACTTACTTTCTTGGTATACTTTATTCAGTAGTATTTCATACAGAGAACCAAAACGTTTCTGATGTTTCTGTTCAGTATATTTGGAATTTTAATTACAGGCACAAACTCAAAAGAAAAAATGAAATTGAGAGTAAGGGGCAGATGTCATATACTGGTGAAGATGTGGTAAGAGAATTGAAAGAAAACAGGGTAAAGATTTTGGATAGAAATGGGTGTAGAGAAACTTCAGTCACAGTATCAGTAGAAAAATACCCTCATTAATGAGGAGAGAGTGAAAAAGGATAGTTGTGCCTGAGACAGAGGGAAGAGCAGATAGACTGGAGGATGGGACAGAAGGTTGGATGCACAAAAAGGAAATACTGTATGTGCCGTGATGTTTCATTATATCGGGAAATGATTAGGAAAAGGGACATAAAAGAGGTAAGAGACAGGAAGAGTAAGAGAAATGAAATGATTGAACTTGAAGACAAGGCAAAAAGAACAATTCATTACTGCCTTAAGAGAACAGTCAGGAGTGGGTGCGGGGGCCGGTCTGAACTGGTGGATAGCCTGATTCTGTGGCAAGCACTTATCTACTGATTGACATCCGCTGCCAAACAAAATCCTATTTTCCAAGGAATTTGACCTCCTTCTTTCTTTAACTTTTGGTTCCTTCTACAAAGACTTTTGAGAAATCAGGGTGCATTGCTTTTCTCTTGGCATGAATTTGTGAACTGTTTTTTAAGTATGAAAACAAACTTTATTGTAGACATAGTTCCTGATACAAGTGTGTGAGCAAAGGAAGAAAAGATGTCGCGTGGAGGCAGTTCAGTTGTCCCTTAGTATTTTCAAATGTGTACGTTTCTCTGTGTGTTTTAAGAATCTATTTGGTCTGATCTTTTATTGCTCTGATGTCCAAAAAATTCATCCAAATGTGCTGTTCTTAAAAATAGTGTATGACTTAAGCAGCTTTATACACTTAAGCCTCTGTGAGCAATTTCTGCAGTTCCTTGAAGGATTTTTGCCATTTACTAACCAATAGTTTGGCTTTCGTTGTTTTGTATAGTCATCTCCTTTTTTTGTGATAACTTGTTTAAGCAGCATGTAAACCTGGCTTTGCAAATTTGTTCCTTTGTACAGTTTAAGAATTTGAGACTTTGTTGAAAACCTTAGCTTTATGTAGCACATTATATAGAAAGTTTTTGTTTGCAAGCTTGTCCAGTGCACAGTCTAAATTAAAATGATGTTGACTTTCGTGAAATTCTGCCCCCTCTGTGCTTGGCTTCAGCTTAGCTGGATTTCAGCCTTTAAAGGATGACTCGTTTTGTTCATTACTTTTGTTTTCTGTAAGTGCAGATACATAAAATAGCTGACAAGTCAGAAAAATAAACAGTATGTATATAAAAAAAACCTTTAATATTGCAGTACATCTTTCACTATTGCAAAGATTTAAATAAAACTCAAAAAAGTTGTCACAGCTCTGAACAATATTTGTTTATATCGTTTTATACTTCATAAACGTAAGACTTCAAATAACTCATACAAACTCGCCAGTGCTAAAGAATCCATAGTGAAGGGTGAGCTTTTCTGTTCTTGTTCTGTCTTTAATGTGGGGCTCAGACAATGAATATGGTGATTTTTCTTTTTATGTGGCATTCTCCTTCTTTTATGCTTTGTTTCTCTCAAACCTGACAGTTGCTATTCTGCTTTCAAAGCAATTGTTGTCATATTAATCATCTCCAGGTGATTTGTGTGTTTAGTTCCCTTTTAAGTAAGATAGGAAGAAAAAGATGTAGTGATATGTCCATTAGATGGATGGAAAAGAAAATAGAAAATTTCTTAGGAAAATGGGACCTCAGCTGTCGGTTCAGTGAGTAGCCAGGACTTCAAACTGTGATTTATATTGCTGTAATGAAATGAGGACCTTGTTGATGCATAAGGCAAAAGGAAAATTTGATCTGTCACTCAGTCCTGGAGATGTTTCAGGAGAGCGGAAAAAAACTCCAATATTTTTAATAGAAACAGAGCTAAGTGTCTAACTACAGAGTAGGGATTTTTGCCTGCCCTACCAGCATTTTTTTTCTCCCATGTAAGACAAGAAAAGCCTTTATACTTGAAAGGATACTAGAATTTAGACTGATGCCACACTAAATCTAAAGATTACGCTTGTTCTGTTTTTCAGCTGAATTCTTTAAAGAGAAGCCTGAACAATGGAAGGCAGAAAATTATTAATTTTGATAAAGTATACTGCACTGAAATTGGTGCCGTGAATAGTTGTTTAAATAATGAATGCTTTCTCATATATCTTGAAAGATTTCCACCCCTACCAGGTCTTGAAGAAGTAACTGAACATACAGCTCTGTAACAAAGTATTGCTTTTTAGTTTATAATTTAGGGGGGGAATTCAAACTTCCTTTATAATTAAGGCCATTTTCTTTTTCATATTCAAGTGTAATTGTTGCCCATAATCTCTGGTCCACACAACACCGGGAATAATAGGGTCAAAAGCTTGTTTATGTTCTGTGTTTAATCTGGAATTTAATAGTATTTCATGCTTTCATTAAATCTCTGGTTTCTGGAGTCACTGATGTACAGAAAATTATTACAGAAAATTTACATAAGGTGTTTAGTACTTAAGGTTCAGAAAAATGTCTTGAAAAGGTACTTGAATAAAAGTGATTCAGTGATGAAAGACCAGGCCCTAATCAAGCTGCTCAGTATTAGAAAAAGTATCTTTGAGTTGTATACTGTTTCATTCCTGCTTCATACCAAGTTTCCTATTAATCTATATTTTCCATCCTGATAATCAATTTTATTTCAAAGACACTAGCAGAAATATCTCAAAATTCAAATTACAGTTTTTCAGTATTGTCAACTTCTTTGCTGCAAATAAATAGCTGTTTGTAACCAAGGTAGTTGCTTTAAGTCACTCCTGTATGAAGTGTCCAACTAATTCTGAAAACTGAAATCAAGTGTGTGAACACTTGAATAGAGAAAAAGTGTAAAAGCAGTAATCTTCTTTTTTTTTTTCCTCGATGTCTTCCTGTATTCCAGCTGAAGAGAAAAGACAAAACCTCTCAAACCTCAAAACCTCATTCTACCTCTCCGAAATTTTCTTAGGAGTGATGTAATTCTGCTACTCAGTACAGTTTTTCAGTATTTCCAACTGTACTTAGAAACCAAAATGCATCTGAATCTTCGGTTCTGCATTTCATGACAACAAGTATTTCGAAAATTAAGACAAATACTTTAGCTGTACTTGCAGTGAAATACATGAACAAGGCATCACACACATATTTTTCTTTTCTGACTTACCTAGGACCCGACCTTTCATCCATCTCTGTACTTACCTTTTCCATCAGGAGATGAACCCTGACTCCAGTGTTTTCAGGCCCTATGCCAATCTTGCAGAACTCCTGAGTGGATACAGAAAGTAACTTGATTCTAATAGGTCCCCATTTTTGTTAATGATTTATTTGTTTTCATAACACTGCTGTTGAAATCAGCTCCCACAACATTAGCTGACCTCTTTGTCATGCTGAGAAATTTTGCTCTGTACAGATGTCTTTAAAAATTGCTTCATAAAATTGTTCCTGGCTGCAGACAATAACATGTATTCCAGAGAACATTGTAGAGAGTTGCCTGTTTCATTTAACCATCCATGGCTGTATAAATCTTTAGCAATGTAATTAAAACAGCAGCAACATAATCAAAAACAAGTGGCACAAAAAATATTCCCAACATTAAAGGACTTTTTTTCCCCCTCTGATTATGTGATTTTTGAAAGATTTTTCACAGGTTATCTTTCCTTTATTTATACATGCAGATACATAGTTCAGCTTCTAGCTTTTACTGTTTTCTTCCTTGAACTCATCCTTAAAATTACAAACAGGGGCACTAAATTGCTACTTTGTGATTTACAAGGACCTACTCTGTGCTATTATGGTGAAACGCAGTATTGCCTTCCATATTTCAAGGTAGGCTTTTAGAGTAGTTATAATTTACCATTTCATATCGCAGAGCACTCAGAGGCCGAGACTAAGTTGGAGATACCCTTTGTACTCAACATGCTCAATAAGTAAACTGGTCCTGCTCCAAGGAGTTGACAGGCTGGAAAACACAACATAACTAGGAAATGAGACCGAAAGATCAGCCAGAGAGAGATAGTAGCTGGTAGCAGCAGTGTGGAATACAGACAAGTCCTAGCCACTTGACAGTGGGAATGTTGGTCGTGTCTCTTGTTTTCTAAGCCACCAAAACTCTTGCATTCCTCTCTATTCTTCTTTTATTACTCCTAATTGAGGGGGGGGGGGAATTAGGATTCATAACATCCATAAAATAAGTTTGAGAGCAGGCAGGAATTCAGCCTGCATTAACAGACAATTCTAACTGGGAGCATGACTTCATGTTAATGGTATATGGATTGTGTATGATTGATTGTGGAGATGTGCTCCATCTACACTGAAGGAGATTTAGGGTTTTGTTTGCAATTACAGCAGCATTGTTTCTTCCTCTGCTGTTTGGATTAATTAAGGATCAGTATCATCAGTGCAAGTTCGACATTTTCAGAGGACTCAGCTTTTGGAAACTGAGTGGAGTTCAGCAAGCAAGTCTGTTGGCCATTTATGATAAGAAATAGAGCCTAGCTCACTTCCACTTACCTGTGTCACTGCTTAAGGACTAAAAAGGGTAGTGAACAGTAAAAATTAAATTTTGTCTCTAAATACACAGTGTATGAGATCTAGTAAAACTTTCAAATTGGACCTATGCTTCATGAGATATATAAAGCAAACCATTAGTTAGGGTGAGATTTATCAAAGTACTGTTGAGCAGAACTAAGGCAACGATGTGTACTGATCAAAAAGCTCACCTTCTTTGTGATCAGTTTGGGATGACTTATTTCCTTTTTTCCTTCTAGCTTTTAAGAGGATGAGTTACCAGTTATGTTAGCATTTATAACATCAATATTGTAAAGTTGCAAGGCAGTAGAAGAAAATGCTTTATGGTAAACTGGTTTTTTTACATGATTTTTTTAAAATATCCTTAAAAATAGCAAGTTTAAAAAATACACAGAGGTCTATTATTTCATAGGCAATGAGAAATGTATCTTGTGGAAGCGAGTTTGTATAATATGGTAACTTAGATAAGGACAGAATGCATAAGATAGATATATATTATGCTACATCTTGATGAAAGAGAAAGATGCTTTTCCTGTAAGTGTAAACCAAAATACTTACTGCAAGAAGTTTAAAACAGCTGGACAGGCTTTTGTTGTGGGTAGGCAGCTAAACCACTCGCTCACTCCCCCACAGCGGGATGGGGGAGTGAATCAGAAGGGTAGAAGCAAGAAAATTCGTGGGTTGAGATAAAGACAGTTTAATAGGTAAAGCAAAAGCTGCATGTGCAAGCAAATTGGAATTCATTTACACAAAGCAAACCAAGGAATTCATCCACCACTTCCCATCGTCAGGCAGGTGTTCAGCCATCTCCAGGACAGCAGGGCTCCATCACACGTAACGGTCACTTGGGAAGACAAACGCCATCATGCTGAACATCCGCCCTCTTCCTTCTTCTTCCCCCAGCTTTATCTGCCGAGCATGACGCCCTCTGGTGTGGGATGTCCCTGGGGTCAGTCGGGGTCAGCTGTCCTGGCTGTGTCCCCCCCCGACTCCTTGTGCCCCCCCCAGCCTCCTCGCTGGTGGGGTGGGGGGAGAAACAGAGACAGCCTTGATGCTGTGCTAGCAATAGCTAGAACATCAGTCTGTTATCAACACTGTTTTGGTCACGAATCCAAAACACAGCACCATACTGTCTGCTATGAGGAAAATTAACTCCAGCCAACCAGATCTAATACAGCTTTTCAATTTGAAATGCTACTGTCATATAGGATATGAGATTTACTTTCTTTTAGTTGTGGTACTCTTTCATATAAATTTTGTTAATAATAATGTTTTTAATAAGGAAGTCTAATGCAGTATGAATATCATATGCTAATTTTTTTCTCTTATAGACAGTCAGTCTACTTGGGCTCACTTATAAAATAAAATACTAACACAAAAGCTAATGCTCTGCATTGATCCCTTTGCAGTAGACCTAATGATTAGGCAGGAGGTAATATGGCTCATCATAGAACAGTTTGGGTTTCAGCCGTACCTAAATACACAGCAGTTCCTTGAACGGTGGAGCTAGGGAAGCTGTTTCTGCACATCTGTGTCTCGTGGTTAGCTGTGAGCTCTGATTTGACTTTTTACCGATGGCAGTATGGTGACGAATCTCTTCTGTGGATCTTCAGACCTCTTAGAACATGAATTTATGGCACAGCCTTTGCCTTAGTTTGAACGTGTCCCATCCAGCTCCATCCTCTCTCCAAACTTCGGAGATCTTACTTGTCTTTGAAGTAGCCTCCTCTTTCAAACTGAGTTGAAGTCGACCTATGAGGACAGTAGTTACTAGGGAAGAAGACTACACATGATGCACGATCGCCTTGCCTTGGTTCCCTGTGAAAGGCTTGGAAAGCACATGGCCTGAAAACCCGTGGGTCATTGCCTGCTCGCGCCGGGCACAGAGAAAGCCTAGGCCAAATACGGCGGCAGGGGCGTACAAGGAGCCTTCTCCAGAGCCGGTGAGCCCCAAGCAGTGTGAGCGTGAGTCTGTCTGGACTGGTCAGTTTAGTGACAGGGGTTTCCTCCCTCTTCAGGATTGTCATTTGAATGGTTTTGTAACTCCATTGCAACTCGCCATGGATTTTGGTGGGTTCTTCCCCGTTTCTCAAGCTTCCCACATATCATCAGAGATCCTTAAAACATAATTATGTGTCGCTATATAGAGGGCTATGGTGGTGAAAGGCATTTAGATTCAAAATGCTCTCTTACTTGCCGTGTCACAGCTATTTAGCCTGGAGTGTGTTTGACCTCAGCTTACTTCTTTTCTGTTTTGTTTTTACTCACATTGAGCAAACAAAATAAACAGGTGATGCTTTCATATGATGAGCACGCAAAGGATGTGTGCTAGTTTTGAAGAACTCTGTTTCGTAAATATATCTTTCAGGGGTTTATTAGAATATATATTTTATTGTCTTTTATTAAAACTTACTAAAAATAAATCTCCCATTTTCAGCCTTTATAGCCCAGTAGTAGCATCAGTATATAAATATTCTCAGGAACTCGAGGAATCAATTGCAGGCCTATTCAGTTGATGAACTTAGATATTCAATTAATAGCAGAACCACAGTTTTATGCAGAAGCTATTGTGTTTCCATGGTTTGGGATTGGGAGTCAGAAGGAGAATACTACAAACTGGGAGGAAACCATGCCTTCCCTCTTTTATTTCAAGAAATGTAGCAATGCACCATGCTGTCACTCATACCTTCTTAAAAAAAAAGGTGAGGGGGAGGCAGTTCTTCCATCACTTTCCCTAGACATGAAACCATAGTTTTGTTCCAACAGGATAGATTTAGAATGGGTGACAAATATAGCAAAGATATATTTCCATCTACCTTCTGAGATAATAATCCTGTTATCTAGGTAAGGAGTAAGTAGCACTAAGGCAAATGCTATCACATATGAATTATTCTACTGCAGGAAATGTACACCATGGCATGCATAGCATGATCGCACACCATTGGCTCCCTAGTCACTGGTTTCCAAGCTGATAGACCGTCTACTGTCTGATGAGAGAAACTGTTTACTGTTTATGTCAACTCAGCAAGAGAGAATTAAATCTTCTTCAGCTGGTTATTTTTAAACAAGGAAAATTCACTGGAGCAATGTGTAATGAAATAGTAAAAGAAAAATGATAATGGGGTATAGAGAGTCATTCAATAATGATAATAATAATAATGAACCTGTTTCTTAGAAATTAAAGAAATTTAGTTAGTTTTGAATGAGCTATTTCTCTGTCATTTATTGAGAAACAAACTGGTGGGTAGCAGAGAGCCAGAAAAATACTTCTTCTGCAAGAGAACAATTTGTTACTGCTTTTACCGGCAAGGAAATTTTTTTGTCCTTTTGTCTTGTTTTCTTTTTCTGATATACTGGCAAAATTGTTTTTTCAAGCATATAAATCACATTTTGGATGGGTTTTGTCTTATTGCATTGTCTTTCTTTAGTCACAAGTTGCTGGTGATTTACACCATGTAACAGACAAGGGAGTTACAAAATTTCAAACTGAAATTTAAGCCGTTTTAGGAAAATGTCACTAATGAAGCCATTAACAACCATGTTGTGTACTCCTATAAGAGTAGCTAACTAATGTGGAACAGAGTTAGAAACCCCTGAAATGAGGGGTTCATAATGTAAGCGCTGACACTAAACAGAATTGTAGAGACATGAGTGGTGTCACAACGATTAGCTTAGCGCTAGTACTGATCACGTTTTAGTATTCTTTCACCCTCTGCAAGAAGAGATGGTTTATTTCTTTCAGGCATAATTACATTTGTCACATTTTTGAGATTGCAAAAATCATACCAGCATAAAAAAGCAAGATGACTTTCAGAGCACTTAACATCATGTTGTTTGTAATATCATTAGAGGGAAGAGACGATGGGGGGGAAAAAGTGGAAAACAGAACTTTCTACTTTTCAGATAATTTCTCTGTCTTCTGCCCCCCCCCCCCCCCCCCTTTTAAGGATTTCTTTTCAGAAGAGTCTATAGGATAGTGGGAGCAGAAAACATCTTGTCCTGTGGATATACCTGAATGATGAGATATAGGGAAGAGACGATCTGTACAAATCCTCTCATGATCGTCCCCACAATGGAGAGAGAAAATTCTGGTTTTTTTCCAGAACACGCCATGTCTCTGCAAGGATGTGTTTTGGTAGGCTTAGGCTCAAGCTTACAGACCAAGTACATGGACTAAGTTGCATCTGCAGGGACAGAACTAGGTGCAGGTCGGCGCTCTACGCTGCTGAATTTGTTGCTTAGTAAGCAAGTTGACTCTATCTGCTCTGGAGCGAGAGCGCCAAGATCTTCTTCGCATTCAAGGTAGGGATGTGTAGGCTGGGAAGGGAACGATGACGGGGCAATCAGCGTGTCCATCTGCTGCTAATACAAAACGATTACCTACGTGCCTGTGTCCAGTTTTAATTCTCCAAATACAAGAAAGACACAGACAAACGGGAGTGAGTTCAGCGGAGGGCCGCCGAGCTCGTCAAGGGCTGGAGCACTTGCCCTGTGTGGAGAGGCTGAGGGAGCTGGGCTGAACAATTCAGAAGAAGACCTGGCTCCAGGGGACCTAGGAGCAGCCTCCCTAGTGTCTGTGTCTGCGGGCAGGGTCTTGAGGAGACCCTTCACGGTGGTGCATGGTGGGGCCGTAAGAGACAGCAGGTGTTGCTTGAAACAAGAAATGTTCAGGCTGGATGAAAGGAGAAACTTCATCAGCAGGAGGACAGTGAAGCTGTGGAGCAGGTTGCCCAGAGAGGTTGTACAGATAGAAGACATTCAAATGGTATTTGACTGCAGCCCATCAAAACATGGCAACTATCTTTAAATTAGCTTGTTGGGGTTTTTTGGTAGGTTTTCCTCCTTTTTTCCCCCTAGTAATCTAGTGGCAGTAGCTCAGAGTTCAGGAATAGTTTCCCAGCTGCAGACCTAGATTTCTGAGTGGGCTGAGGAGCCCAGATCAGCTTCAGTGCTTTTGTGTCTTCATTGTTAGCAGTAAGTAATTAGTGTATTTAAAGGCAATTTAGGTATGGCCCAAAGTGCCCACAGCTGTTGCATATGTAGAAATACCCTTAATTCTGTACAGGGTAATGTTACTAGGGTTTTAGTCTATACAGAGGCCTAGCATATGATCCAAACAAATCAAGAAAAGAAGAAAAAAAGAAAAATCCTTTTTTTTTCTCCCACTGTCAAAAAGTAGTGTTCAGAATAGAGACAGCAACTAATAAAAGTGATACCAGTATAAGAAGAGCCTTATTATATAGCAGTTGCAGAGACTTGGTTACTTTCATATAACAGCTGGCAAGAGAAAACTGCCAAACAAATCGCTGTTCATAGCAGTTATTCAGCGCAATGAAGAAACAAGACTATTTTTAAATAATATATGATTTTTTTATTTGCATTTCTGATATATTAGGAGTACTGCAATCTCAAAATGCCTATTTAGTCAGACAAGAAAATGAATGCTAATATGAGGCATTTATGCATGTGAGCTTTCTACTGCAAATGGGATCATAAGGGATGAATTAACTGGTACCACAGAGGAAGATACTTTTGTTCTGGGGAAGGAGAATCAGAAGTCACTTTTGAGATAACAGTTTGACTTTGAGTTTATCACTGAACAAAGTGATCAATCATTAAAGTAGTTTGGAAACTGTAAAAGATTCTGTGAATGCATTGCCCTTTCACGCTTGTCAAGTTTGGCTAAAGGTGATGCTGGAACAACAGTGGGACAAGTCCCTTCCCTCCAGTCAGAGAGGGAAGGAAAAGGAGAGGAGGGGTCCTCCTAGAAAGGATTCCATCTCAACTATGTCCCCTGCACTCCCCCAGAAGCCACATGTCTGCAGACTGTATGATGTACAATTTTAGAGGGAGGCACTCCATAAAAGAGCACTTTTTTTAGAGGGCACTTACGTTGGTTGTAGGCGATTGGGGGTTAAAATGCTACCTCATCCTTTTAAGACTAGAAGCTTACAGGAAGAGAAAAATAGGCTCTTCCAGGGTGATTAATCCTAAATGTTCACATGTAAATAGGTTTCCTAAAAGCTGACAACTTCAACTCTAAAGTTAGTGAAATGAAACCACCTAAGAAAAGGTAGTTACTGTACTCTTGGAAGTACCACATAAATGCAGAACCTGATCAAAACCATTGAAAGCTATTGGAAAAGCCTCTTCAGTTGTTTTTCTAAAGGTGTTCTTTTGAAGATGCTAGCTCTCTTGACCCATGTATCTTCTTACACCTTAGAAGCAGAGGTTTTATTCCCCAGTGTTTGCACATCTTCTGAAGGCAACACCTCATAGGTCCACTTTTCTTTCCAAATTTCTATATAATGTTAAAAAAAGTTGCTATGGGATGAAAGATACTGAAACCCAAATGTTCATTGCATAAAGCATGCACATGTGCACACACACGTACAACAACCTTTTAAGATGAACAATTCAAATTACACATCAACTGACAAGATATGGCTAATTTTACCACTGTCAGCCTGGGAAAGATTTGCCTTGCATAGAGAGAGTATGCAAAGGCTGCCAAAACTACCAAACAGATAATCAGAAGAAAACTAGCTTATCCATGTCTAGATGGCTAGTACTATCCTGTACAAAAAAACAAAACAACAACAAAAATTCACAATAGACTGTACATAACATTAGACTTTATGACAAGATAGATTGTTTTTTTCTGAAGGAAATATGCGCCTACATTTTTATGGCAAAACCAAGTATCCTTATACCTAGAAAGCTGGATCACTATCAACTCCCCTGTCTTATCCCAAAAAAGGCATATATATGGCTTTTCCTTGTGACTGAGAAAATAAAAGTCAGTTTTGGTTACAGGCTAATTTCCTGATCTAGGATGATGGGGGTGCGTTGATGGGGTGTAGAACAAGCTAGTTCATGCATTTAGGAAAGGCATATGAGCCATATTACAACTGCTACAACCAGGGCTTGGGACAGACTAAAGAGAGTTGTAGAGATCATCTTTAATTCAAGTTGCTGTGGTGGTGTACCAGCAGCACTCATACGTGGTCTCAGTCTTTTCTGGTAGTCACTGCTAACTTCAGATGTAATGTGAAAATATTCTTGAGTGCTCTGGAAGTAGTGACTTTAATGTTGCTAAGGGTCAAGCTGTAGTTTCAGACAGTTGAGGGTGGGTTTTTGGTTTTTTTTGCAGTGTGCTAGCTTAACTGCTGTCAATGTGATGTTGTGAAGATTGTGTACAGACATCGATGTATAAACTGAAAAACAAATATAGTAGAATTCTGGAAGTTATTTTGAGACCCAACTGCTGCTTCTTCATCTTACTGTGTAGTGTTCTTCTCTAATATTCCATATTAGTGGGATTAAATAGATATAAAAATGCAAAATGTAGTCTTTTTCTTCCTTGTCTGCCCCCTGCCCTGACCAATTCTTTACATTATGATCTTGAATTGTGTAATTGTGTTTTTGCAGCTATGATAGATACATCTTATCCAGTACCCGGTACAATCATGATACATATGGCTTGGGTGTAGCATCCCAAGAACAGAGTCTGTTTCTTACAGGAGAACAAGGCTGGGCAGTTTTGCGGTACTATGTGCCTTCGGAGGAAGTTTTCCTCTGAATCAGAGATTCTGGTGCCAGCTGACCATAATCAGATGCCCTGCATGTGTCACTGCTCTTCAATTTTTAGAGGGAGTGACTACATCTGGGAACAATTTGTATTTTTACTGATATTTGGATAAGTAGCCTACAGGAACTTTTCTCATTTATTACAGTTATATTTAAAATAGATGATGCTTAAGGAAAAGAAATGCTAACGCTGCAGGCATCTATTTGTAAATGAAGACTGCATTTATGTCATACAGTGAAGAAACAAGTCAGGTCACTAAGGAGACCTTTATCATAACAAGTTTATTGGGTTTTGCGGGGGGGTGATAAAAATGAGATTTCTCTGGAAATACAGTAGTCTGAAGTGACATTAAAAATAAATATTTCTTATGTATTGGTATAACAGCTTGAGATTAATGGTGTATTAGGAATTTGATGGTGGCATTGCAAAGTCTTGCATATATTTTAGATTTTTACATGCTCTGTTTGGTTTTAGTGAAGACAGTGGAAGTATTCTTAGGATGAATAAAAATAGAATTTCTTTTTCTAGAATGAAGACTTCACTTATAGCAACACAAGTTTAAAAAAAGAAAAAGTGATATTGTGGAGTCTGCTGTGCTTGAAAAATACCTGCACAAAACTGCTTTCCTAAAATCATATGCATTAAGTTACTGTTCAAGCTTATCGTGAACATATTCTCTTCAACAGTTAATTTCAGCCTGGAAATAAATAACTGTAGCAGCAAGGCCTTTATTCTCCTACCTCAGGTAACTTGAAATCTGTTGAAAAATATGGTCTCTAACATGAATAAGTAAATTTTTTTGTTCAGTTAGTATGCTGTTTCTCATTTTCTGAATAATTGTCTCCCTCATACTTTTATAACTAAGAAAATAGAAAGAAAACACAGGCTATTTCAGTCTGGTACTATAGCTGTGTATAACAGGTGTGTCAAATACCAAATATTCTTTTCAGGCCTTGAATGGTGAAAATATATAGGATTTGATTTACTAATGTACAACTTTACTTTTCTTCACTTCTACATTACTTGAGTTCATGGCCTCTGGAGACTATCAATTATTCAAGAAATGAGCTGAGATAAAGTTGGAGGTTTATCAGCCAGCACAATGTCTTATAATGAAAACCAGCAAGTGTAGGACTCAGGAGATATTGTAATATACCTATTAACTGTCCCTTTTGATTTTTAGGCAATTTTCAATTAAATTCTTTGCATAACACTCATTATTACTCTGCTATATAACTTAAGGAGAATGAGGTACTCTGTTTCGGTGGGGTGCTGCTCATGGAGACATCCTAAATCTTTTTCTGGATGAAAGGAGGAATATTCTCTGAAACTTACAGAAGAGTAGCGGTAATAGTACTTCCAAGAATTATTATCAACTAACTTTGCAGTAAGTCTTAAAGGAAAAGACTGTACTGGTCTTAAATTAAAAGTAAAGATTTCTCAGTCTAGTGAGTGGAGGACTGAAAAGATGATTAGGAAACAAAAAAGGTATTGTGCAGTTTTTCTTCCCAGGGTACAGAAGGCCAATGGTTATTTTGAAACGTCAAGCATTTTTTCTGTTTTAGGAGGGTGGTTAGAAGATGTAGTAGATTTCATGGGCATTGTTATTACTATGTTATTCTGGTATCCAGTATATTTGTCAAGTTTTAAATGAAATTTCCAACACAGGAAGTTTAAGGTCATCATTTGACATACATCTTGTGTTAATTTGAAAAACAGTGAAAAGTGGTTGTTATTGTATCCATCTGTAGCAGTGTAAAGCAATTTTACTGGGCTTTGGAATAAATACATATAAGATGATACGCATTTTTCAGCTGAGTCTGACATCTAGCTTCATGAATAAAAAAGACCCTATTAATCATGAGGTGATAGAGTCACATACATTGTATTTATCATTCTTGTAAGAGAGTGAGTTGTCTTTTGTTAATGTTTTGAGGAAATGCATAGTAATTATACAGAACAAATACGAAAGTAAAAAATAGAGTTAACTTGTACAGAAGCTTAAATGTTGATCTCTTAACTTTTATGCTAATACTTTACAAATGATAGTGTGTGCAAGTGGTCAATGTAATTTCTTAATGCATAGTTGAGTAGTATGCATATGTCAATGTATATGTGAATAATAGTTAATTTCATGGCCGGAAAACAATTTAAGGTAACTATATGTACTTTGATGTGCAATGTCAGATGTGCTCGTGACGTCTACAGAAAGTATACAAGGACTCTGCAGCAAGGATACAGAAATAGTGTTTTCAGATAATCTTTAATAGTATAAATGATCAATAGTTCAATATCGCAGTATTTATTCTCTGGAATCAACACAGCATGTTGACATGTATAACCAGAGTATATGGGGAGCAGTCTGTTATCACTTGGCTGTGAGCACAAGACTACGGATATTTATTGAAATACTCATTTTTTATCTATACCAGATGATTTTGTGGGAAATGCAGAATCTTCACTTCTGGGTCAGACTTTCAAAGAGGAGCTTACTCATATGCCCCTTGAAGCAAGCAGAAGTCATGACTATCAGACTACCATTCTGATATACAAATGAAATAATTTTATTATTTCAGTTGATTTGTAACAATCTTAGTGGTTTTTTAACAAAAACAAATGGATTAGAAACCCCAGTTTGTGCACTCTGTCCAACCTTATTTTGTACATATGTATGCATAACTCTTGGGGATTCCTGAATTTTTTACCTATGCCTTTAGATCTTGCTTGCCTTTCTTCAAGAAAGGGAAGAATTCAAATCCTGACTCTTTGACTGCATAAGTGACTTTCTAGTGTAAGACAGTTTCTTTTCTCCTCCTGTTCTTTGCACCTCTTCTTCCATCATTTTCCTTTGAATTCCATTCAGTGCATTGTACTGATGGATAAAATTTTTCAGTAAGTATTGGAAACAATCTTAGAACAAATATTGAAAATTTGGGACCTCATCTTACTGAGTTGAACAGCCTACCCAAAGCCAGAGGATCACAGGCTGGACTCCTGACTATGTTTGAAGGAAGAGAGAACATTTCAACAGGTAGGTATAAGTGTTTACCAGACCAGTGAAATACATCCTTAAGTCTTACAGAGCTTGGATTTAGGTTCTTTTTAAAGCTTCCCACCTCTTTTCAAGGTGTTCTCTCTAACGCTATTGTTCATGCTATTGTGTTCTGCAAAAAGAAGAGTAGTAACACTTTACTGCTACTCCATATTTCTTTTCTTACCTCTTAAAAGCATTGAAGTATGCCAGTGTCTTTTTCTTTCTTAGATGTGTAACAGGACATTCTTTAAAGCTGCATTCCATAAAAATGGACAGGCTTTAAACTTTATGGATGACGAAGTGTGCAAGTACCAAAAGTATCTGTTATTTTCCCTTGTAATTATTTTAAAATAACTGTAGGCAAGCCTTACGTATTACAGAAGTAGTCTTCCAAGCTCCAGTTTAATATCAATATGCACTGTAAGTTAGGAGTCATCAATATGTATGACAGGGTGGCAGACTTCAGCTTTTAGAGCTGAAAACAGATTTAGTACAAAATGGTGAGGTAAAATAGGATACAGCAGGGCTGGCAACATCATTTCTATGATACTTTTAAAATCTTTTTTAAAGTCTTTCTAATGGTTGTATTTTTCTGAGAGCTTTGTTTTCTTCTGCCTCCTGTACATACCCTGGTTTCTGGCTCTTGGTCTTTTCTACTAGGACTTAAGTCTATCATAGGATGTTGGTGACTGTTCTGTGTCTTTTTGTGTGTAGGAGAAACAGGTATTTTGTGAGCTACCATATATAGTGTTAAGTCTGCATTCAGACTCGATGATCCCCATGGTCCTTCTCAGTGCTGTGTGACTGTGAAAACTCCCCACATATTTTCATCTCACTGGTTCGGGAAATCTGGAACTGGAAATGGAAAATCCCCTTTCTTCTCCCCCAAGCCCATCACTGCCTTTGTGTGGATCCAGCTGTAACCATCAGACCTGCATGAATTTTCAGGAGGGGAGGTGACACTAACAGCACATGTGAGGCAGTCACACCTCTGCATCTGCGTGGGAGCAGCACTACATCTTCACCTGCCACCGGCCGCTGCTAATGCCAGTTACTTGTCTAGTCAGACATGAATTCCGAGGGCAATTTTTGAGGCCATAAACTAGAATTCGGCAGGAGCTGAAACTATAAATTGTATATGATGAGTAATAATATGTAATGAATTGCTTTTTATCAGCTGTCCTCAGTTACTGAATGTGCAAACCAAAGCATCAGTCGTCCTCTCAGTGATAAAAGTAGCTGAGAGTCAACCCCTGCAAGTCCCTCTCACTTTGCAGACCTTTCTGGACTCTGGCTTGGCATCCCTTAGTGCAGTTCTGTCTGACAGCTGTTTGCTGATACTCTTGCTGGAAGGTAGCGACCATGAGTATGTGTGACTGGTTTTCCAAGCTGTTAGGTGGCTATAGGTAGGTGTCTGCTGGGTTTTTTAGGTGCCTGAAGTGATCTATACGGAACTTTCTATTGGTTTAAAGGGAGTTCATTCCCTGCTTCCTCAGATATATTTGAAAATCTTAAGAAGACAGCTCCCTATACCTGTGCACAGCAAATTACGTGTGCGAACTGCACAATCTTAAAGCCGCAGCTTGCATGTGAAGTGCCAAGTCATCAGCAGATGCAGTCCCAGTAACATCAAGGGCACCGTTTTTCTCTTGGTTTCTTGCTAGTTGTAAAACTTTATAGAAGGCAGACTGCGTAACAGGTGTTGCCCTTTTACTTTCTGTATTCATTATATAGCTGACACCTGATTATGTTTGTTTTGTCCCTCTTTTTGTTGGTTGTCCCTCAAACACTCTTGTCTTCCCACCTGTTTCAGATAGACCAGTTTATCTCTCTATAATACCTAACCCTTCTTTTATGTACGGCAGATGATATGGATTCTTGTCTATAGGTATTGTTCTGTCCTGCCTGTATATATGTAGCATTTCTATGTACGATCTACATATGGACACCTTCATTCTTTTCAGGTACACTTTTCTCTCTGTGGAAATGGAAAAAAAAAATATTTGATTTTCTATTTTAATGCTTGAGTAATGCATTGTAACAGGAAGGGGAAATGGATATTTTAGAGATTCTTATGTACAGGGGCTAATATTGCAGGTTCTGCAGGTGGTTTTACGTATCTAGCTATATGTGGTAAATTACAGAGTAAAGAATTTCTTAATCCATGGATATAAGCTGTGCATTTGTGTGTATACTGATAGTCATACAACATAAATCTTTTCTTCTGACTCTGCTCCAGTGTTGTTCACTATATAGGATTTTATGCATCCTCTGTTAAGGAACTGTATTTCTCATTTTCAGGAGCACCATCCATGCAACTCTTTAGTGGGGTGCTATGCTCTGTGCATCAGACCCCTGAGAGATGCATGTGTTCTTTCCTTCTTACTAACTCCTCACATCCCTCATCCTTCTCCTCACACAGAGGCTTGTCACCACTGAATTATTCAAAAATCTGCCTCCCACTCATACACAATGTAAACTGTGTAAGTTAGAAGTGAAAGTTAAGTATTCCCTGTCAGAATGTCTTTTTGACATAATTTTCTTCAAAATTTAATTTTAAAAAGATACTAAATTATTTGGTAAACATAGCCCTTGTGAAGTTGGCATGTTGAGGGTCTCTAGTCAAACTGGGTGTAGGGTAGTGCCTTAGGTCCTGCATACAGAAGCCACTCTGACCCTTAGGGTTGTATCATGTGCACCTCATCCTTGGGGTTGAAATCTTGTATGTTCAGAAACTGCTCTTTTCCTCCCCCAAACCCCTACTTTTGT